>NW_027331940.1:6393920-6693920 GCF_048418815.1 Hemitrygon akajei
GTGGGATGTCTCTTCCCCATCCTCCTTCCTCCTGTGGGATCTCTCCCCGATCCCACTTCCTCCTGCGGTATCTCTCGCTCCCATCCCCCTTCCTCCTGTGGGATCTCTCTTCCCCATCCCCTTATTCCTGTGGGATCTCTGTCTCCCATCCCCCCTTCCACCTCTGGGATCTCTCTTCCCCATCCCCTTCTCCTGTGGGATCTCTCGTCCCAATCCCCCTTCCTCCTTTGGGAACTCTCATCCCATCCCCCTTACTCCTGTGGGATCTCTCTTCCCCATTCCCCAATACCAGTGCGATCCCTCTTCACCGACACCCGTCCTCCGGTGGTTTCTCTCTCTCCCATCCCCCTTCCTCCTGTGGGATCTCTCTTCCCCATCCCCCTTCCTCCTGTGGGATCTCTCTTCCCCATCCCCCTTCCTCCTGTGGGATCTCTCTCTCCCATCCCCATTCCACCTCTGGGATCTCTCTTCCCCATCCCCCTTCCTCCTGTGGGATCTCTCGTCCCAATCCCCCTTCCTCCTGTGGGATCTCTCTTCCGCATCCCCCTTCCTCCTGGGGGATCTCTCTTCCCCATCCCCCTTCCACCTCTGGGATCTCTCTTCCCCATCCCCCTTCCTCCTGTGGGATCTCTCGTCCCAATCCCCCTTACTCCTGTGGGATCTCTCTTCCCCATACCCCTTCCTGCTTGGGGATCTCTCTCTCCCATCCCCCTTCCTCCTGTGGGATCTCTCTTCACCATCTCCCTTCATCCTGTGGAATCTCTCTTCCCCATCCCCCATGCTCCGGTGGAATGGCTGTCCCCCGTCGCCCTTACTCCTGTGGGATCTCTCTGCCCCATCCCCCATCCTCCGGTGGGATCTGTCACTCACATCCCCCTTCCTCCTGTGGGATCTCTCTTTCCCAGCACCCATCCTCCTCTGGGATGTCTTCCCCATCCCCCTTCCTCTGTGGGATCTCTCGTCCCAATCCCCCTTCCTCCTGTGGGAATTCTCATCCCCATCCCCCTTACTCCTGTGGGATGTCTCTTCCCCATCCCCCTTCCTCCTGTGGGATATCTCTTCCCCATCCCCCTTCCTCCTCTGGGATCTCTCTTCCCCATCCCCCTTCCTCCTGTGGAATCTCTCTTCCCCATCCCCCTTCCTCCTGTGGGATTCTCCACCATCCCCCTTCCTCCTGTGGTATCTCTCTCTCCCATCCCCCTTACTCCTGTGGGATTTACCTTCCCATCCCCTTCCTCCTGTGGGATATCTCTTTCCCATCCCCCTTCCTCCTGTGGGATCTCTCTTCCCCATCCCCCTTCCTCCTGTGGGATATCTCTCCCATCACCCTTCCTCCTGTGGGATCTCTTTCCCAACCACATTCCTCCTGTGGGATCCCTCTTCCCCATCGCCATTCCTCCTGCGGGTTCTCTTTTCCCCATCCTCCTTCCTCCTGTGGATTTCTCTTCCCCATCACACATCCACCTCTGGATCTCTCTTCCCCATTCCCTCCCTTCCAGAGATCTTCTTCCCTGTCCCCCATCCTCCTGGGACTCTCATCCCCATCCCCCTTACTCCTGTTGGATCTCTCTTCCCCATCCCCCTTCCTGCTTGGGGATCTCTCTCACCCCCCTTCCTCCTGGGTATCTCTCCCATCCCTCCTCCTGTGGACTTCTCTCCCCATCCCCCTTCCTCCCTTGGGACTTCTCTTCCCCATCCCCCTTCTCCTGATCTCTTCCCCATCCCCCTTCCTCCCTGTGGATCTCTCTTCCCATCCCCCTTCCTCCTGTGGATCTCCTCCCCCTCCACCTTTCCTCCCCTTCTCTCCACATCCCTCCTCCTTCCACTCTCCCACCCCCTCCTCCTGTGGATTTCCCTTCCCCATTCCCCTTCCTCCTCTGGGACTCTCTTCCCCATCCCCCTTCATCCTGTGACTCTCTTCCCCATCCCCCATCCTCCTGTGGGATCTCTCTTCCTCCTGTGGGTCCCTCTTTCCCTTCCCCCTTACTCCTCTGCGATGTCTTCCGCATTCCCCGTCCTCCTGTGGGATCTCTCTTCCCCATCCCCCTTCCTCCTGTGGGGTCTCTCTTCCCCATCCCCCTTCCTCCTGTGGGATCTCTCTTCCCCATCCCCTTCCTTGCGTGGGAACTCTCTCGCCCATCTCCCTTCATCCTGTGGAATCTCTCTTCCACATCCCCCATGCTCCGGTGGAATGGCTCTCCCCCCATCCCCCTTACTCCTGTGGGATCTCTCTGCCCCATCCCACATCCTCCGGTGGGATCTCTCTTCCCCATCCCCCTTCCTCCTGTGGGATCACTCCGCCATCCCCCTTCCTCCTGTGGGATCTCTCGTCCCAATCCCCCTTCCTCCTGGGGGAACTCTCATCCCCATCCCCCTTACTCCTGTGGGATGTCTCTTCCCCATCCTCCTTCCTCCTGTGGGATCTCTCCCCCGATCCCACTTCCTCTGCGGTATCTCTCGCTCCCATCCCCCTTCCTCCTGGTGGATCTCTCTTCCCCATCCCCCTTATTCCTGTGGATCTCTGTCTCCCATCCCCCTTCCACCTCTGGGATCTCTCTTCCCATCCCCCTTCCTCCTGTGGGATCTCTCGTCCCAATCCCCCTTCCTCCTTTGGGAACTCTCATCCCCATCCCTCTTACTCCTGTGGGATCTCTCTTCCCCATCCCCCCAATACCTGTGCGATCCCTCTTCACCGACACCCTTCCTCCGGTGGTTTCTCTCTCTCCCATCCCCCTTCCTCCTGTGGATCTCTCTTCCCCATCCCCCTTCCTCCTGTGGGATCTCTCTTCCCCATCCCCCTTCCTCCTGTGGGATCTCTCTCTCCCATCCCCCTTCCACCTCTGGGATCTCTCTTCCCCATCCCCCTTCCTCCTGTGGATCTCTCGTCCCAATCCCCCTTCCTCCTGTGGGATCTCTCTTCCGCATCCCCCTTCCTCCTGGGGGATCTCTCTTCCCCATCCCCCTTCCTCCTGTGGGATCTCTCTCTCCCATCCCCCTTCCACCTCTGGGATCTCTCTTCCCCATCCCCCTTCCTCCTGTGGGATCTCTCGTCCCAATCCCCTTCCTCCGGTGGTTTCTCTCTCTCCCATCCCCCTTACTCCTGTGGGATCTCTCTTCCCCATCCCCCTTCCTCCTGTGGGATCTCTCTTCCCCATCCCCCTTCCTCCTGTGGGATCTCTCTCTCCCATCCCCCTTCCACCTCTGGGATCTCTCTTCCCCATCCCCCTTCCTCCTGTGGGATCTCTCGTCCCAATCCCCCTTCCTCCTGTGGGATCTCTCTTCCGCATCCCCCTTCCTCCTGTGGGATCTCTCTTCCCCATCCCCCTTCCTGCTTGGGGATCTCTCTCTCCCACCCCCTTTCCTCCTGTGGTATCTCTCTCTCCCATCCCCCTACCTCCTGTGGGACTTCTCTTCCCCATCCCCCTTCCTCCTGTGGGATATCTCTTCCCATCCCCCTTCCTCCTCTGGATCTCTCTTCCCCATCCCCCTTCCTCCTGTGGAATCTCTCTTCCCCATCCCCCTTCCTCCTGTGGGATTCTCCACCATCCCCCTTCCTCCTGTGGTATCTCTCTCTCCCATCCCCCTTCCTCCTGTGGGATTTCCCCTTCCCCATTCCCCTTCCTCCTCTGGGATCTCTCTTCCCATCCCCCTTCATCCTGTGGAATCTCTCTTCCCCATCCCCCATCCTCCTGTGGGATCTCTCTTCCTCCTGTGGGTCCCTCTTTCCCTTCCCCCTTACTCCTCTGCGATGTCTTCCGCATTCCCCGTCCTCCTGTGGGATCTCTCTTCCCCATCCCCCTTCCTCCTGTGGGGTCTCTCTTCCCCATCCCCCTTCCTCCTGTGGGATCTCTCTTCCCATCCCCTTCCTTGCGTGGGATCTCTCTCGCCCATCTCCCTTCATCCTGTGGAATCTCTCTTCCACATCCCCCATGCTCCGGTGGAATGGCTCTCCCCCCATCCCCCTTACTCCTGTGGGATCTCTCTGCCCCATCCCACATCCTCCGGTGGGATCTCTCTTCCCCATCCCCCTTCCTCCTGTGGGATCACTCCGCCATCCCCCTTCCTCCTGTGGGATCTCTCGTCCCAATCCCCCTTCCTCCTGGGGGAACTCTCATCCCCATCCCCCTTACTCCTGTGGGATGTCTCTTCCCCATCCTCCTTCCTCCTGTGGGATCTCTCCCGATCCCACTTCCTCCTGCGGTATCTCTCGCCCATCCCCCTTCCTCCTGTGGGATCTCTCTTCCCCATCCCCCCTTATTCCTGTGGGATCTCTGTCTCCCATCCCCCTTCCACCTCTGGGATCTCTCTTCCCCATCCCCCTTCCTCCTGTGGGATCTCTCGTCCCAATCCCCCTTCCTCCGGTGGTTTCTCTCTCTCCCATCCCCCTTCCTCCTGTGGGATCTCTCTTCCCCATCCCCCTTCCTCCTGTGGGATCTCTCTTCCCCATCCCCCTTCCTCCTGTGGGATCTCTCTCTCTCCCATCCCCCTTCCACCTCTGGGATCTCTCTTCCCCATCCCCCTTCCTCCTGTGGATCTCTCGTCCCAATCCCCCTTCCTCCTGTGGTATCTCTCTCTCCCATCGCCCTTCCTCCTGTGGGATTTCCCTTCCCCATTCCCCTTCCTCCTCTGGGATCTCGCTTCTCCATCCCCCTTCATCCTGTGGAAACTCTCTTCCCCATCCCCCATCCTCCTGTGCGATCTCTCTTCCTCCTGTGGTCCTCTTTCCCTTCCCCCTTACTCCTGTGCGATGTCTTCCGCATTCCCCGTCCTCCTGTGGGATCTCTCTTCCCCATCCCCCTTCCACCTGTGGGGTCTCTCTTCCCCATCCCCCTTCCTCCTGTGGGATCTCTCTTCCCCATCCCCTTCCTTGCGTGGGATCTCTCTCGCCCATCTCACTTCATCCTGTGGAATCTCTCTTCCACATCCCCCATGCTCCGGTGGAATGGCTCTCCCCCATCCCCCTTACTCCTGTGGGATCTCTCCCCGATCCCACTTCCTCCTGCGGTATCTCTCGCTCCCATCCCCCTTCCTCCTGTGGGATCTCTCTTCCCCATCCCCCTTATTCCTGTGGGATCTCTGTCTCCCATCCCCCTTCCACCTCTGTGATCTCTCTTCCCCATCCCCCTTCCTCCTGTGGGATCTCTCGTCCCAATCCCCCTTCCTCCTGTGGGAACTCTCATCCCCATCCCCCTTACTCCTGTGGGATCTCTCTTCCCCATCCCCCCAATACCTGTGCGATCCCTCTTCACCGACACCCTTCCTCCGGTGGTTTCTCTCTCTCCCATCCCCCTTCCTCCTGTGGGATCTCTCTTCCCCATCCCCCTTCCTCCTGTGGATCTCTCTTCCCCATCCCCCTCCCTCCTGTGGAATCTCACTTCCGCATCCCCCTTCCTCCTGGGGGATCTCTCTTCCCCATCCCCCTTCCTCCTGTGGGATCTCTCTCTCCCATCCCCCTTCCACCTCTGGGATCACTATTCCCCATCCCACTTCCTCCTGTGGGATCTCTCGTCCCAATCCCCCTTACTCCTGTGGGATCTCTCTTCCCCATCCCCCTTCCTGCTTGGGGATCTCTCTCTCCCATCCCCCTTCCTCCTGTGGGATCTCTCTTCACCATCCCCCTTCCTCCTGTGGGATCTCTCTTCACCATCTCCCTTCATCCTGTGAAATCTCTCTTCCCCAAAACCCATGCTCCGGTGGAATGGCTCTCCCCCATCGCCCTTACACCTGTGGGATCTCTCTGCCCCATCCCCCATCCTCCGGTGGGATCTGTCCCTCACATCCCCCTTCCTCCTGTGGGATCTCTCTTTCCCAGCACCCATCCTCCTCTGGGATGTCTTCCCCATCCCCCTTCCTCCTGTGGGATCTCTCGTCCCAATCCCCCTTCCTCCTGTGGGAATTCTCATCCCCATCCCCCTTACTCCTGTGGGATGTCTCTTCCCCATCCCCCTTCCTCCTGTGGGATATCTCTTCTCCATCCCCCTTCCTCCTCTGGGATCTCTCTTCCCCATCCCCCTTCCTCCTGTGGAATCTCTCTTCCCCATCCCCCTTCCTCCTGTGGGATTCTCCACCATCCCCCTTCCTCCTGTGGTATCTCTCTCTCCCATCCCCCTTCCTCCTGTGGGATTTATCTTCCCCATCCCCCTTCCTCCTGTGGGATATCTCTTCCCCATCCCCCTTCCTCCTGTGGGATCTCTCTTCCCCATCCCCCTTCCTCCTGTGGGATTCTCTCTTCCCCATCCCCCTTCCTCCTGTGGGATCTCTCTTCCCCATCCCCCTTCCTCCTGTGGAATCTCACTTCCGCATCCCCCTTCCTCCTGGGGATCTCTCTTCCCCATCCCCCTTCCTCCTGTGGGATCTCTCTCTCCCATCCCCCTTCCACCTCTGGATCTCTCTTCCCCATCCCCCTTCCTCCTGTGGGATCTCTCGTCCCAATCCCCCTTACTCCTGTGGGATCTCTCTTCCCCATCCCCCTTCCTGCTTGGGGATCTCTCTCTCCCATCCCCCTTCCTCCTGTGGGATCTCTCTTCACCATCTCCCTTCATCCTGTGGAATCTCTCTTCCCCATCCCCCATGCTCCGGTGGAATGTCTCTCCCCCATCGCCCTTACTCCTGTGGGATATCTCTTCCCCATCACCCTTCCTCCTGTGGGATCTCTTTCCCAACCACATTCCTCCTGTGGGATCCCTCTTCCCCATCGCCATTCCTCCTGCGGGTTCTCTTTTCCCCATCCTCCTTCCTCCTGTGGGACTTCTCTTCCCCATCCCACATCCACCTCTGGGATCTCTCTTCCCCATTCCCCCTCCTTCTCAGAGATCTTTCTTCCCTGTCCCCCATCCTCCTGGGGAAATCTCATCCCCATCCCCCTTACTCCTGTGGGATCTCTCTTCCCCATCCCCCTTCCTGCTTGGGGATCTCTCTCTCCCACCCCCCTTCCTCCTGTGGTATCTCTCTCTCCCATCCCCCTACCTCCTGTGGGATTTCTCTTCCCCATCCCCCTTCCTCCTGTGGGATATCTCTTCCCCATCCCCCTTCCTCCTCTGGGATCTCTCTTCCCCATCCCCCTTCCTCCTGTGGAATCTCTCTTCCCCATCCCCCTTCCTCCTGTGGGATTCTCCACCATCCCCCTTCCTCCTGTGGTATCTCTCTCTCCCATCCCCCTTCCTCCTGTGGGATTTCCCTTCCCCATTCCCCTTCCTCCTCTGGGATCTCTCTCCCCATCCCCCTTCATCCTGTGGAATCTCTCTTCCCCATCCCCCATCCTCCTGTGGGATCTCTCGTCCTCCTGTGGGTCCCTCTTTCCCTTCCCCCTTACTCCTCTGCGATGTCTTCCGCATTCCCCGTCCTCCTGTGGGATCTCTCTTCCCCATCCCCCTTCCTCCTGTGGGGTCTCTCTTCCCCATCCCCCTTCCTCCTGTGGGATCTCTCTTCCCCATCCCCTTCCTTGCGTGGGATCTCTCTCGCCCATCTCCCTTCATCCTGTGGAATCTCTCTTCCACATCCCCCATGCTCCGGTGGAATGGCTCTCCCCCATCCCCCTTACTCCTGTGGGATCTCTCTGCCCCATCCCACATCCTCCGGTGGGATCTCTCTTCCCCATCCCCCTTCCTCCTGTGGGATCACTCCGCCATCCCCCTTCCTCCTGTGGGATCTCTCGTCCCAATCCCCCTTCCTCCTGGGGGAACTCTCATCCCCATCCCCCTTACTCCTGTGGGATGTCTCTTCCCCATCCTCCTTCCTCCTGTGGGATCTCTCCCCGATCCCACTTCCTCCTGCGGTATCTCTCGCTCCCATCCCCCTTCCTCCTGTGGGATCTCTCTTCCCCATCCCCCTTCCTCCTGTGGGATCTCTCTCTCCCATCCCCATTCCACCTCTGGGATCTCTCTTCCCCATCCCCCTTCCTCCTGTGGGATCTCTCGTCCCAATCCCCCTTCCTCCTGTGGGATCTCTCTTCCGCATCCCCCTTCCTCCTGGGGGATCTCTCTTCCCCATCCCCCTTCCACCTCTGGGATCTCTCTTCCCCATCCCCCTTCCTCCTGTGGGATCTCTCGTCCCAATCCCCCTTACTCCTGTGGGATCTCTCTTCCCCATACCCCTTCCTGCTTGGGGATCTCTCTCTCCCATCCCCCTTCCTCCTGTGGGATCTCTCTTCACCATCTCCCTTCATCCTGTGGAATCTCTCTTCCCCATCCCCCATGCTCCGGTGGAATGGCTGTCCCCCGTCGCCCTTACTCCTGTGGGATCTCTCTGCCCCATCCCCCATCCTCCGGTGGGATCTGTCACTCACATCCCCCTTCCTCCTGTGGGATCTCTCTTTCCCAGCACCCATCCTCCTCTGGGATGTCTTCCCCATCCCCCTTCCTCCTGTGGGATCTCTCGTCCCAATCCCCCTTCCTCCTGTGGGAATTCTCATCCCCATCCCCCTTACTCCTGTGGGATGTCTCTTCCCCATCCCCCTTCCTCCTGTGGGATATCTCTTCCCCATCCCCCTTCCTCCTCTGGGATCTCTCTTCCCCATCCCCCTTCCTCCTGTGGAATCTCTCTTCCCCATCCCCCTTCCTCCTGTGGGATTCTCCACCATCCCCCTTCCTCCTGTGGTATCTCTCTCTCCCATCCCCCTTACTCCTGTGGGATTTACCTTCCCCATCCCCCTTCCTCCTGTGGGATATCTCTTTCCCATCCCCCTTCCTCCTGTGGGATCTCTCTTCCCCATCCCCCTTCCTCCTGTGGGATATCTCTTCCCCATCACCCTTCCTCCTGTGGGATCTCTTTCCCAACCACATTCCTCCTGTGGGATCCCTCTTCCCCATCGCCATTCCTCCTGCGGGTTCTCTTTTCCCCATCCTCCTTCCTCCTGTGGGATTTCTCTTCCCCATCACACATCCACCTCTGGGATCTCTCTTCCCCATTCCCCCTCCTTCTCAGAGATCTTTCTTCCCTGTCCCCCATCCTCCTGGGGAACTCTCATCCCCATCCCCCTTACTCCTGTGGGATCTCTCTTCCCCATCCCCCTTCCTGCTTGGGGATCTCTCTCTCCCACCCCCCTTCCTCCTGTGGTATCTCTCTCTCCCATCCCCCTACCTCCTGTGGGACTTCTCTTCCCCATCCCCCTTCCTCCTGTGGGATATCTCTTCCCCATCCCCCTTACTCCTCTGGGATCTCTCTTCCCCATCCCCCTTCCTCCTGTGGAATCTCTCTTCCCCATCCCCCTTCCTCCTGTGGGATTCTCCACCATCCCCCTTCCTCCTGTGGTATCTCTCTCTCCCATCCCCCTTCCTCCTGTGGGATTTCCCTTCCCCATTCCCCTTCCTCCTCTGGGATCTCTCTTCCCCATCCCCCTTCATCCTGTGGAATCTCTCTTCCCCATCCCCCATCCTCCTGTGGGATCTCTCTTCCTCCTGTGGGTCCCTCTTTCCCTTCCCCCTTACTCCTCTGCGATGTCTTCCGCATTCCCCGTCCTCCTGTGGGATCTCTCTTCCCCATCCCCCTTCCTCCTGTGGGGTCTCTCTTCCCCATCCCCCTTCCTCCTGTGGGATCTCTCTTCCCCATCCCCTTCCTTGCGTGGGAACTCTCTCGCCCATCTCCCTTCATCCTGTGGAATCTCTCTTCCACATCCCCCATGCTCCGGTGGAATGGCTCTCCCCCATCCCCCTTACTCCTGTGGGATCTCTCTGCCCCATCCCACATCCTCCGGTGGGATCTCTCTTCCCCATCCCCCTTCCTCCTGTGGGATCACTCCGCCATCCCCCTTCCTCCTGTGGGATCTCTCGTCCCAATCCCCCTTCCTCCTGGGGGAACTCTCATCCCCATCCCCCTTACTCCTGTGGGATGTCTCTTCCCCATCCTCCTTCCTCCTGTGGGATCTCTCCCCGATCCCACTTCCTCCTGCGGTATCTCTCGCTCCCATCCCCCTTCCTCCTGTGGGATCTCTCTTCCCCATCCCCCTTATTCCTGTGGGATCTCTGTCTCCCATCCCCCTTCCACCTCTGGGATCTCTCTTCCCCATCCCCCTTCCTCCTGTGGGATCTCTCGTCCCAATCCCCCTTCCTCCTTTGGGAACTCTCATCCCCATCCCTCTTACTCCTGTGGGATCTCTCTTCCCCATCCCCCCAATACCTGTGCGATCCCTCTTCACCGACACCCTTCCTCCGGTGGTTTCTCTCTCTCCCATCCCCCTTCCTCCTGTGGGATCTCTCTTCCCCATCCCCCTTCCTCCTGTGGGATCTCTCTTCCCCATCCCCCTTCCTCCTGTGGGATCTCTCTCTCCCATCCCCCTTCCACCTCTGGGATCTCTCTTCCCCATCCCCCTTCCTCCTGTGGGATCTCTCGTCCCAATCCCCCTTCCTCCTGTGGGATCTCTCTTCCGCATCCCCCTTCCTCCTGGGGGATCTCTCTTCCCCATCCCCCTTCCTCCTGTGGGATCTCTCTCTCCCATCCCCCTTCCACCTCTGGGATCTCTCTTCCCCATCCCCCTTCCTCCTGTGGGATCTCTCGTCCCAATCCCCCTTCCTCCGGTGGTTTCTCTCTCTCCCATCCCCCTTACTCCTGTGGGATCTCTCTTCCCCATCCCCCTTCCTCCTGTGGGATCTCTCTTCCCCATCCCCCTTCCTCCTGTGGGATCTCTCTCTCCCATCCCCCTTCCACCTCTGGGATCTCTCTTCCCCATCCCCCTTCCTCCTGTGGGATCTCTCGTCCCAATCCCCCTTCCTCCTGTGGGATCTCTCTTCCGCATCCCCCTTCCTCCTGTGGGATCTCTCTTCCCCATCCCCCTTCCTGCTTGGGGATCTCTCTCTCCCACCCCCTTTCCTCCTGTGGTATCTCTCTCTCCCATCCCCCTACCTCCTGTGGGACTTCTCTTCCCCATCCCCCTTCCTCCTGTGGGATATCTCTTCCCCATCCCCCTTCCTCCTCTGGGATCTCTCTTCCCCATCCCCCTTCCTCCTGTGGAATCTCTCTTCCCCATCCCCCTTCCTCCTGTGGGATTCTCCACCATCCCCCTTCCTCCTGTGGTATCTCTCTCTCCCATCCCCCTTCCTCCTGTGGGATTTCCCTTCCCCATTCCCCTTCCTCCTCTGGGATCTCTCTTCCCCATCCCCCTTCATCCTGTGGAATCTCTCTTCCCCATCCCCCATCCTCCTGTGGGATCTCTCTTCCTCCTGTGGGTCCCTCTTTCCCTTCCCCCTTACTCCTCTGCGATGTCTTCCGCATTCCCCGTCCTCCTGTGGGATCTCTCTTCCCCATCCCCCTTCCTCCTGTGGGGTCTCTCTTCCCCATCCCCCTTCCTCCTGTGGGATCTCTCTTCCCCATCCCCTTCCTTGCGTGGGATCTCTCTCGCCCATCTCCCTTCATCCTGTGGAATCTCTCTTCCACATCCCCCATGCTCCGGTGGAATGGCTCTCCCCCATCCCCCTTACTCCTGTGGGATCTCTCTGCCCCATCCCACATCCTCCGGTGGGATCTCTCTTCCCCATCCCCCTTCCTCCTGTGGGATCACTCCGCCATCCCCCTTCCTCCTGTGGGATCTCTCGTCCCAATCCCCCTTCCTCCTGGGGGAACTCTCATCCCCATCCCCCTTACTCCTGTGGGATGTCTCTTCCCCATCCTCCTTCCTCCTGTGGGATCTCTCCCCGATCCCACTTCCTCCTGCGGTATCTCTCGCCCATCCCCCTTCCTCCTGTGGGATCTCTCTTCCCCATCCCCCTTATTCCTGTGGGATCTCTGTCTCCCATCCCCCTTCCACCTCTGGGATCTCTCTTCCCCATCCCCCTTCCTCCTGTGGGATCTCTCGTCCCAATCCCCCCTTCCTCCGGTGGTTTCTCTCTCTCCCATCCCCCTTCCTCCTGTGGGATCTCTCTTCCCCATCCCCCTTCCTCCTGTGGGATCTCTCTTCCCCATCCCCCTTCCTCCTGTGGGATCTCTCTCTCCCATCCCCCTTCCACCTCTGGGATCTCTCTTCCCCATCCCCCTTCCTCCTGTGGGATCTCTCGTCCCAATCCCCCTTCCTCCTGTGGTATCTCTCTCTCCCATCGCCCTTCCTCCTGTGGGATTTCCCTTCCCCATTCCCCTTCCTCCTCTGGGATCTCGCTTCTCCATCCCCCTTCATCCTGTGGAAACTCTCTTCCCCATCCCCCATCCTCCTGTGCGATCTCTCTTCCTCCTGTGGGTCCCTCTTTCCCTTCCCCCTTACTCCTGTGCGATGTCTTCCGCATTCCCCGTCCTCCTGTGGGATCTCTCTTCCCCATCCCCCTTCCACCTGTGGGGTCTCTCTTCCCCATCCCCCTTCCTCCTGTGGGATCTCTCTTCCCCATCCCCTTCCTTGCGTGGGATCTCTCTCGCCCATCTCACTTCATCCTGTGGAATCTCTCTTCCACATCCCCCATGCTCCGGTGGAATGGCTCTCCCCCATCCCCCTTACTCCTGTGGGATCTCTCCCCGATCCCACTTCCTCCTGCGGTATCTCTCGCTCCCATCCCCCTTCCTCCTGTGGGATCTCTCTTCCCCATCCCCTTATTCCTGTGGGATCTCTGTCTCCCATCCCCCTTCCACCTCTGTGATCTCTCTTCCCCATCCCCCTTCCTCCTGTGGGATCTCTCGTCCCAATCCCCCTTCCTCCTGTGGGAACTCTCATCCCCATCCCCCTTACTCCTGTGGGATCTCTCTTCCCCATCCCCCCCAATACCTGTGCGATCCCTCTTCACCGACACCCTTCCTCCGGTGGTTTCTCTCTCTCCCATCCCCCTTCCTCCTGTGGGATCTCTCTTCCCCATCCCCCTTCCTCTGTGGGATCTCTCTTCCCCATCCCCCCTCCCTCCTGTGGAATCTCACTTCCGCATCCCCCTTCCTCCTGGGGGATCTCTCTTCCCCCATCCCCCTTCCTCCTGTGGGATCTCTCTCTCCCATCCCCCTTCCACCTCTGGGATCACTATTCCCCATCCCACTTCCTCCTGTGGGATCTCTCGTCCCAATCCCCCTTACTCCTGTGGGATCTCTCTTCCCCATCCCCCTTCCTGCTTGGGGATCTCTCTCTCCCATCCCCCTTCCTCCTGTGGGATCTCTCTTCACCATCCCCCTTCCTCCTGTGGGATCTCTCTTCACCATCTCCCTTCATCCTGTGAAATCTCTCTTCCCCAAAACCCATGCTCCGGTGGAATGGCTCTCCCCCATCGCCCTTACACCTGTGGGATCTCTCTGCCCCATCCCCCATCCTCCGGTGGGATCTGTCCCTCACATCCCCCTTCCTCCTGTGGGATCTCTCTTTCCCAGCACCCATCCTCCTCTGGGATGTCTTCCCCATCCCCCTTCCTCCTGTGGGATCTCTCGTCCCAATCCCCCTTCCTCCTGTGGGAATTCTCATCCCCATCCCCCTTACTCCTGTGGGATGTCTCTTCCCCATCCCCCTTCCTCCTGTGGGATATCTCTTCTCCATCCCCCTTCCTCCTCTGGGATCTCTCTTCCCCATCCCCCTTCCTCCTGTGGAATCTCTCTTCCCCATCCCCCTTCCTCCTGTGGGATTCTCCACCATCCCCCTTCCTCCTGTGGTATCTCTCTCTCCCATCCCCCTTCCTCCTGTGGGATTTATCTTCCCCATCCCCCTTCCTCCTGTGGGATATCTCTTCCCCATCCCCCTTCCTCCTGTGGGATCTCTCTTCCCCATCCCCCTTCCTCCTGTGGGATCTCTCTTCCCATCCCCCTTCCTCCTGTGGGATCTCTCTTCCCCATCCCCCTTCCTCCTGTGGAATCTCACTTCCGCATCCCCCTTCCTCCTGGGGGATCTCTCTTCCCCATCCCCCTTCCTCCTGTGGGATCTCTCTCTCCCATCCCCCTTCCACCTCTGGGATCTCTCTTCCCCATCCCCCTTCCTCCTGTGGGATCTCTCGTCCCAATCCCCCTTACTCCTGTGGGATCTCTCTTCCCCATCCCCCTTCCTGCTTGGGGATCTCTCTCTCCCATCCCCCTTCCTCCTGTGGGATCTCTCTTCACCATCTCCCTTCATCCTGTGGAATCTCTCTTCCCCATCCCCCATGCTCCGGTGGAATGTCTCTCCCCCATCGCCCTTACTCCTGTGGGATATCTCTTCCCCATCACCCTTCCTCCTGTGGGATCTCTTTCCCAACCACATTCCTCCTGTGGGATCCCTCTTCCCCATCGCCATTCCTCCTGCGGGTTCTCTTTTCCCCATCCTCCTTCCTCCTGTGGGACTTCTCTTCCCCATCCCACATCCACCTCTGGGATCTCTCTTCCCCATTCCCCCTCCTTCTCAGAGATCTTTCTTCCCTGTCCCCCATCCTCCTGGGGAAATCTCATCCCCATCCCCCTTACTCCTGTGGGATCTCTCTTCCCCATCCCCCTTCCTGCTTGGGGATCTCTCTCTCCCACCCCCCTTCCTCCTGTGGTATCTCTCTCTCCCATCCCCCTACCTCCTGTGGGATTTCTCTTCCCCATCCCCCTTCCTCCTGTGGGATATCTCTTCCCCATCCCCCTTCCTCCTCTGGGATCTCTCTTCCCCATCCCCCTTCCTCCTGTGGAATCTCTCTTCCCCATCCCCCTTCCTCCTGTGGGATTCTCCACCATCCCCCTTCCTCCTGTGGTATCTCTCTCTCCCATCCCCCTTCCTCCTGTGGGATTTCCCTTCCCCATTCCCCTTCCTCCTCTGGGACCTCTCTTCCCCATCCCCCTTCATCCTGTGGAATCTCTCTTCCCCATCCCCCATCCTCCTGTGGGATCTCTCGTCCTCCTGTGGGTCCCTCTTTCCCTTCCCCCTTACTCCTCTGCGATGTCTTCCGCATTCCCCGTCCTCCTGTGGGATCTCTCTTCCCCATCCCCCTTCCTCCTGTGGGGTCTCTCTTCCCCATCCCCCTTCCTCCTGTGGGATCTCTCTTCCCCATCCCCTTCCTTGCGTGGGATCTCTCTCGCCCATCTCCCTTCATCCTGTGGAATCTCTCTTCCACATCCCCCATGCTCCGGTGGAATGGCTCTCCCCCATCCCCCTTACTCCTGTGGGATCTCTCTGCCCCATCCCACATCCTCCGGTGGGATCTCTCTTCCCCATCCCCCTTCCTCCTGTGGGATCACTCCGCCATCCCCCTTCCTCCTGTGGGATCTCTCGTCCCAATCCCCCTTCCTCCTGGGGGAACTCTCATCCCCATCCCCCTTACTCCTGTGGGATGTCTCTTCCCCATCCTCCTTCCTCCTGTGGGATCTCTCCCCGATCCCACTTCCTCCTGCGGTATCTCTCGCTCCCATCCCCCTTCCTCCTGTGGGATCTCTCTTCCCCATCCCCCTTATTCCTGTGGGATCTCTGTCTCCCATCCCCCTTCCACCTCTGGGATCTCTCTTCCCCATCCCCCTTCCTCCTGTGGGATCTCTCGTCCCAATCCCCCTTCCTCCTTTGGGAACTCTCATCCCCATCCCCCTTACTCCTGTGGGATCTCTCTTCCCCATCCCCCCAATACCAGTGCGATCCCTCTTCACCGACACCCTTCCTCCGGTGGTTTCTCTCTCTCCCATCCCCCTTCCTCCTGTGGGATCTCTCTTCCCCATCCCCCTTCCTCCTGTGGGATCTCTCTTCCCCATCCCCCTTCCTCCTGTGGGATCTCTCTCTCCCATCCCCATTCCACCTCTGGGATCTCTCTTCCCCATCCCCCTTCCTCCTGTGGGATCTCTCGTCCCAATCCCCCTTCCTCCTGTGGGATCTCTCTTCCGCATCCCCCTTCCTCCTGGGGGATCTCTCTTCCCCATCCCCCTTCCACCTCTGGGAACTCTCTTCCCCATCCCCCTTCCTCCTGTGGGATCTCTCGTCCCAATCCCCCTTACTCCTGTGGGATCTCTCTTCCCCATACCCCTTCCTGCTTGGGGATCTCTCTCTCCCATCCCCCTTCCTCCTGTGGGATCTCTCTTCACCATCTCCCTTCATCCTGTGGAATCTCTCTTCCCCATCCCCCATGCTCCGGTGGAATGGCTGTCCCCCGTCGCCCTTACTCCTGTGGGATCTCTCTGCCCCATCCCCCATCCTCCGGTGGGATCTGTCACTCACATCCCCCTTCCTCCTGTGGGATCTCTCTTTCCCAGCACCCATCCTCCTCTGGGATGTCTTCCCCATCCCCCTTCCTCCTGTGGGATCTCTCGTCCCAATCCCCCTTCCTCCTGTGGGAATTCTCATCCCCATCCCCCTTACTCCTGTGGGATGTCTCTTCCCCATCCCCCTTCCTCCTGTGGGATATCTCTTCCCCATCCCCCTTCCTCCTCTGGGATCTCTCTTCCCCATCCCCCTTCCTCCTGTGGAATCTCTCTTCCCCATCCCCCTTCCTCCTGTGGGATTCTCCACCATCCCCCTTCCTCCTGTGGTATCTCTCTCTCCCATCCCCCTTACTCCTGTGGGATTTACCTTCCCCATCCCCCTTCCTCCTGTGGGATATCTCTTTCCCATCCCCCTTCCTCCTGTGGGATCTCTCTTCCCCATCCCCCTTCCTCCTGTGGGATATCTCTTCCCCATCACCCTTCCTCCTGTGGGATCTCTTTCCCAACCACATTCCTCCTGTGGGATCCCTCTTCCCCATCGCCATTCCTCCTGCGGGTTCTCTTTTCCCCATCCTCCTTCCTCCTGTGGGATTTCTCTTCCCCATCACACATCCACCTCTGGGATCTCTCTTCCCCATTCCCCCTCCTTCTCAGAGATCTTTCTTCCCTGTCCCCCATCCTCCTGGGGAACTCTCATCCCCATCCCCCTTACTCCTGTGGGATCTCTCTTCCCCATCCCCCTTCCTGCTTGGGGATCTCTCTCTCCCACCCCCCTTCCTCCTGTGGTATCTCTCTCTCCCATCCCCCTACCTCCTGTGGGACTTCTCTTCCCCATCCCCCTTCCTCCTGTGGGATATCTCTTCCCCATCCCCCTTACTCCTCTGGGATCTCTCTTCCCCATCCCCCTTCCTCCTGTGGAATCTCTCTTCCCCATCCCCCTTCCTCCTGTGGGATTCTCCACCATCCCCCTTCCTCCTGTGGTATCTCTCTCTCCCATCCCCCTTCCTCCTGTGGGATTTCCCTTCCCCATTCCCCTTCCTCCTCTGGGATCTCTCTTCCCCATCCCCCTTCATCCTGTGGAATCTCTCTTCCCCATCCCCCATCCTCCTGTGGGATCTCTCTTCCTCCTGTGGGTCCCTCTTTCCCTTCCCCCTTACTCCTCTGCGATGTCTTCCGCATTCCCCGTCCTCCTGTGGGATCTCTCTTCCCCATCCCCCTTCCTCCTGTGGGGTCTCTCTTCCCCATCCCCCTTCCTCCTGTGGGATCTCTCTTCCCCATCCCCTTCCTTGCGTGGGAACTCTCTCGCCCATCTCCCTTCATCCTGTGGAATCTCTCTTCCACATCCCCCATGCTCCGGTGGAATGGCTCTCCCCCATCCCCCTTACTCCTGTGGGATCTCTCTGCCCCATCCCACATCCTCCGGTGGGATCTCTCTTCCCCATCCCCCTTCCTCCTGTGGGATCACTCCGCCATCCCCCTTCCTCCTGTGGGATCTCTCGTCCCAATCCCCCTTCCTCCTGGGGGAACTCTCATCCCCAACCCCCTTACTCCTGTGGGATGTCTCTTCCCCATCCTCCTTCCTCCTGTGGGATCTCTCCCCGATCCCACTTCCTCCTGCGGTATCTCTCGCTCCCATCCCCCTTCCTCCTGTGGGATCTCTCTTCCCCATCCCCCTTATTCCTGTGGGATCTCTGTCTCCCATCCCCCTTCCACCTCTGGGATCTCTCTTCCCCATCCCCCTTCCTCCTGTGGGATCTCTCGTCCCAATCCCCCTTCCTCCTTTGGGAACTCTCATCCTCATCCCCCTTACTCCTGTGGGATCTCTCTTCCCCATCCCCCCAATACCTGTGCGATCCCTCTTCACCGACACCCTTCCTCCGGTGGTTTCTCTCTCTCCCATCCCCCTTCCTCCTGTGGGATCTCTCTTCCCCATCCCCCTTCCTCCTGTGGGATCTCTCTTCCCCATCCCCCTTCCTCCTGTGGGAGCTCTCTCTCCCATACCCCTTCCACCTCTGGGATCTCTCTTCCCCATCCCCCTTCCTCCTGTGGGATCTCTCGTCCCAATCCCCCTTCCTCCTGTGGGATCTCTCTTCCGCATCCCCCTTCCTCCTGGGGGATCTCTCTTCCCCATCCCCCTTCCTCCTGTGGGATCTCTCTCTCCCATCCCCCTTCCACCTCTGGGATCTCTCTTCCCCATCCCCCTTCCTCCTGTGGGATCTCTCGTCCCAATCCCCCTTCCTCCGGTGGTTTCTCTCTCTCCCATCCCCCTTACTCCTGTGGGATCTCTCTTCCCCATCCCCCTTCCTCCTGTGGGATCTCTCTTCCCCATCCCCCTTCCTCCTGTGGGATCTCTCTCTCCCATCCCCCTTCCACCTCTGGGATCTCTCTTCCCCATCCCCCTTCCTCCTGTGGGATCTCTCGTCCCAATCCCCCTTCCTCCTGTGGGATCTCTCTTCCGCATCCCCCTTCCTCCTGTGGGATCTCTCTTCCCCATCCCCCTTCCTGCTTGGGGATCTCTCTCTCCCACCCCCTTTCCTCCTGTGGTATCTCTCTCTCCCATCCCCCTACCTCCTGTGGGACTTCTCTTCCCCATCCCCCTTCCTCCTGTGGGATATCTCTTCCCCATCCCCCTTCCTCCTCTGGGATCTCTCTTCCCCATCCCCCTTCCTCCTGTGGAATCTCTCTTCCCCATCCCCCTTCCTCCTGTGGGATTCTCCACCATCCCCCTTCCTCCTGTGGTATCTCTCTCTCCCATCCCCCTTCCTCCTGTGGGATTTCCCTTCCCCATTCCCCTTCCTCCTCTGGGATCTCTCTTCCCCATCCCCCTTCATCCTGTGGAATCTCTCTTCCCCATCCCCCATCCTCCTG
The DNA here is from genome assembly GCF_048418815.1 of Hemitrygon akajei. NCBI lineage: Eukaryota > Metazoa > Chordata > Chondrichthyes > Myliobatiformes > Dasyatidae > Hemitrygon > Hemitrygon akajei. The sequence continues at coordinate 6,412,803 of NW_027331940.1, forward strand.
TGGGATCTCTCTTCCTCCTGTGGGTCCCTCTTTCCCTTCCCCCTTACTCCTCTGCGATGTCTTCCGCATTCCCCGTCCTCCTGTGGGATCTCTCTTCCCCATCCCCCTTCCTCCTGTGGGGTCTCTCTTCCCCATCCCCCTTCCTCCTGTGGGATCTCTCTTCCCCATCCCCTTCCTTGCGTGGGATCTCTCTCGCCCATCTCCCTTCATCCTGTGGAATCTCTCTTCCACATCCCCCATGCTCCGGTGGAATGGCTCTCCCCCATCCCCCTTACTCCTGTGGGATCTCTCTGCCCCATCCCACATCCTCCGGTGGGATCTCTCTTCCCCATCCCCCTTCCTCCTGTGGGATCACTCCGCCATCCCCCTTCCTCCTGTGGGATCTCTCGTCCCAATCCCCCTTCCTCCTGGGGGAACTCTCATCCCCATCCCCCTTACTCCTGTGGGATGTCTCTTCCCCATCCTCCTTCCTCCTGTGGGATCTCTCCCCGATCCCACTTCCTCCTGCGGTATCTCTCGCCCATCCCCCTTCCTCCTGTGGGATCTCTCTTCCCCATCCCCCTTATTCCTGTGGGATCTCTGTCTCCCATCCCCCCTTCCACCTCTGGGATCTCTCTTCCCCATCCCCCTTCCTCCTGTGGGATCTCTCGTCCCAATCCCCCTTCCTCCGGTGGTTTCTCTCTCTCCCATCCCCCTTCCTCCTGTGGGATCTCTCTTCCCCATCCCCCTTCCTCCTGTGGGATCTCTCTTCCCCATCCCCCTTCCTCCTGTGGGATCTCTCTCTCCCATCCCCCTTCCACCTCTGGGATCTCTCTTCCCCATCCCCCTTCCTCCTGTGGGATCTCTCGTCCCAATCCCCCTTCCTCCTGTGGGATCTCTCTTCCGCATCCCCCTTCCTCCTGGGGGAACTCTCTTCCCCATCCCCCTTCCTCCTGTGGGATCTCTCTCTCCCATCCCCCTTCCACCTCTGGGATCTCTCTTCCCCATCCCCCTTCCTCCTGTGGGATCTCTCGTCCCAATCCCCCTTACTCCTGTGGGATCTCTCTTCCCCATACCCCTTCCTGCTTGGGGATCTCTCTCTCCCATCCCCCTTCCTCCTGTGGGATCTCTCTTCACCATCTCCCTTCATCCTGTGGAATCTCTCTTCCCCATCCCCCATGCTCCGGTGGAATGGCTCTCCCCCGTCGCCCTTACTCCTGTGGGATCTCTCTGCCCCATCCCCCATCCTCCGGTGGGATCTGTCACTCACATCCCCCTTCCTCCTGTGGGATCTCTCTTTCGCAGCACCCATCCTCCTCTGGGATGTCTTCCCCATCCCCCTTCCTCCTGTGGGATCTCTCGTCCCAATCCCCCTTCCTCCTGTGGGAATTCTCATCCCCATCCCCCTTACTCCTGTGGGATGTCTCTTCCCCATCCCCCTTCCTCCTGTGGGATATCTCTTCCCCATCCCCCTTCCTCCTCTGGGATCTCTCTTCCCCATCCCCCTTCCTCCTGTGGAATCTCTCTTCCCCATCCCCCTTCCTCCTGTGGGATTCTCCACCATCCCCCTTCCTCCTGTGGTATCTCTCTCTCCCATCCCCCTTACTCCTGTGGGATTTACCTTCCCCATCCCCCTTCCTCCTGTGGGATATCTCTTCCCCATCCCCCTTCCTCCTGTGGGATCTCTCTTCCCCATCCCCCTTCCTCCTGTGGGATATCTCTTCCCCATCACCCTTCCTCCTGTGGGATCTCTTTCCCAACCACATTCCTCCTGTGGGATCCCTCTTCCCCATCGCCATTCCTCCTGCGGGTTCTCTTTTCCCCATCCTCCTTCCTCCTGTGGGATTTCTCTTCCCCATCCCACATCCACCTCTGGGATCTCTCTTCCCCATTCCCCCTCCTTCTCAGAGATCTTTCTTCCCTGTCCCCCATCCTCCTGGGGAACTCTCATCCCCATCCCCCTTACTCCTGTGGGATCTCTCTTCCCCATCCCCCTTCCTGCTTGGGGATCTCTCTCTCCCACCCCCCTTCCTCCTGTGGTATCTCTCTCTCCCATCCCCCTACCTCCTGTGGGACTTCTCTTCCCCATCCCCCTTCCTCCTGTGGGATATCTCTTCCCCATCCCCCTTCCTCCTCTGGGATCTCTCTTCCCCATCCCCCTTCCTCCTGTGGAATCTCTCTTCCCCATCCCCCTTCCTCCTGTGGGATTCTCCACCATCCCCCTTCCTCCTGTGGTATCTCTCTCTCCCATCCCCCTTCCTCCTGTGGGATTTCCCTTCCCCATTCCCCTTCCTCCTCTGGAATCTCTCTTCCCCATCCCCCTTCCTCCTGTGGGATTCTCCACCATCCCCCTTCCTCCTGTGGTATCTCTCTCTCCCATCCCCCTTCCTCCTGTGGGATTTCCCTTCCCCATTCCCCTTCCTCCTCTGGGATCTCTCTTCCCCATCCCCCTTCCTCCTGTGGAATCTCTCTTCCCCATCCCCCATCCTCCTGTGGGATCTCTCTTCCTCCTGTGGGTCCCTCTTTCCCTTCCCGCTTACTCCTCTGCGATGTCTTCCGCATTCCCCGTCCTCCTGTGGGATCTCTCTTCCCCATCCCCCTTCCTCCTGTGGGATCTCTCTTCCCCATCCCCCTTCCTCCTGTGGGATCTCTCTTCCCCATCCCCTTCCTTGCGTGGGATCTCTCTCGCCCATCTCCCTTCATCCTGTGGAATCTCTCTTCCACATCCCCCATGCTCCGGTGGAATGGCTCTCCCCCATCCCCCTTACTCCTGTGGGATCTCTCTGCCCCATCCCACATCCCCCGGTGGGATCTCTCTTCCCCATCCCCCTTCCTCCTGTGGGATCACTCCGCCATCCCCCTTCCTCCTGTGGGATCACTCCGCCATCCCCCTTCCTCCTGCGGTATATCTCGTCCCAATCCCCCTTCCTCCTGTGGGAACTCTCATCCCCATCCCCCTTATTCCTGTGGGATCTCTGTCTCCCATCCCCCTTCCACCTCTGGGATCTCTCTTCCCCATCCCCCTTCCTCCTGTGGGATCTCTCGTCCCAATCCCCCTTCCTCCTGTGGGAACTCTCATCCCCATCCCCCTTACTCCTGTGGGATCTCTCTTCCCCATCCCCCCAATACCTGTGCGATCCCTCTTCTCCGACACCCTTCCTCCGGTGGTTTCTCTCTCTCCCATCCCCCTTCCTCCTGTGGGATCTCTCTTCCCCATCCCCCTTCCTCCTGTGGGATCTCTCTTCCCCTTCCCCCTTCCTCCTGTGGGATCTCTCTTCCCCATCCCCCTTCCTCCTGTGGAATCTCACTTCCGCATCCCCCTTCCTCCTGGGGGATCTCTCTTCCCCATCCCCCTTCCTCCTGTGGGATCTCTCTCTCCCATCCCCCTTCCACCTCTGGGATCTCTCTTCCCAATCCCCCTTACTCCTGTGCGATCTCTCTTCCCCATCCCCCTTCCTGCTTGGGGATCTCTCTCTCCCATCCCCCTTCATCCTGTGGAATCTCTCTTCCCCATCCCCCATGCTCCGGTGGAATGGCTCTCCCCCATCGCCCTTACTCCTGTGGGATCTCTCTGCCCCATCCCCCATCCTCCGGTGGGATCTGTCCCTCACATCCCCCTTCCTGCTGTGGGATCTCTCTTTCCCATTACCCATCCTCCTCTGGGATGTCTTCCCCATCCCCCTTCCTCCTGTGGGTTTCTCCTCCATCCCCCTTCCTCCTGTGGTATCTCTCTCTCCCATCCCCCTTCCACCGGTGGTATCTCTCTCTCCCATCCCCCTTCCTCCTGTGGGATCTCTCTTCTCCATCCCCCTTCCTCCTGTGGGATCTCTCTTCCCCATCCCCCTTCCTCCTGTGGAATCTCTACCCCATCCACCTTACTCCATTGTGATCTCTCTTTCCCATCCATCTTCCTCCTGTTGGATCTCTCTTCCGCATCCCTTTAGCTCGGGTGGGTCTATTTCAAAATGTCCCATTGCCATTTCTGCATTTCGGTCACGAACACTTCTCTCTGCATCGGGGAATGGGACAGAATATGTGGAGTTTACAGGGTCACACCGACAAACTAATTTAGTGACATTTGGCGAATACCCTGGAGCTGGGCAGTGAGGGTCATTGACAGTTATGGGAACTCCGATCCGTGATATACTGAAGATTTTAATGTTTCCTGAAATATCCGAGTGAGAGAAATTCCCCCAGACCCACCTTTTGAATCACTTTGTTCATGAATCTGTCTGTTTGTGTTTAGACTTGGGCGGAATGAACTGGGAGATTCAGGAGTGAAACTGGTGTCTGCGGCTCTGAGGAACACGGAGTGTAACATACAGAAACTGGAGTAAGTACCAGACTGTGGGAGTTTATGTTTACAGTCACTGGGTGTCTGACACGGAATATTAACGTGATCAGTAGAAACAAAGAAAACATAGAAAACATACAGCACAATACAGGCTCTTCGGCCCACAGCGCTGTGCTGAACATGTTTCTACCTTAGAATTACCTCGGTTTTACCCATAGCCCTCCATATTTCTAAGCTCCATGTAGCCATCCTGGAGTTAAAAGATCCGATCGTTTTCGCCTCCACCACCGCCGCCAGCAGCCCATTCCACGCACTCACCACTGTCTGTGTAAAAAAACTTACCCCTGACATCTCCTCTGTAGCTACTTCCAAGCACCTTAAAACTATGCCCTTTCGTGCTAACCATTTCAGCCCTGGGGAAAAGCCTCTGACTATCCACATGATCAATGCCTCATTATCTTGTACACCTTTATCAAATCACATCTCATCCTCCGTCACTCCAAGAGAAAAGGCCGACTTCACTCAATCTATTCTCATAAGGCATGCTCCCCAATCCTGGCAAAATCCTTGTAAATCTCTTCTGCAAACTTTCTATCGTTTCCATGTCCTTCCTATAGTGAGGTGACCAGAATTGAGCACAGTACTCCAAGTGGGGTTTGATCAGGGTCCTATATAGCTGCAACATATAACCATAACAGCACGGAAACAGGCCATGTTGGCCCTTGTAGTCCGTGCTGAACGCTTACTCTCACCTAGTCCCACCGACCTGCACTCAGCCTATAACCCTCCATTCCTTTCCTGTCCATATATCTATGCAATTTTACTTTATATGACAATACCGAACCTGCCTCTACCACTTCTACTGGAAGCTCATTCCATACAGCTCCCAATCTCTGAGTAAAGAAATTCCCCCTCGTGTTACCCCTAAACTTTTGCCTCCTATCATGTCCTCTTATTTGAATCTCCCCTACTCTCAATGGAAAAATCCTATCCACGTCAACTCGATCTATACCTCTCATAACCTCTCAACTCTTAAACATTACCTCTCGACACTTAAACTCAATCCCACGACTAATGAAGGCCAATACACCGTACGCCTTCTTAACTACAGAGTCAACCTGCATAGCAGCTTTGAGTGTCCTATGTACTCGGACCCCAAGATCCTCCTGATCCTACACACTGCCAAGTCTTACCATTAATACTATATTCTGCCATCATATTTGACCTACCAAAGTGAACCACTTCACACTTATTTGGGTTGAACTCCATCTGCCACTTCTCAGCCCAGTTTTGCATGCTATCAATGTCCCATTGTAACCTCTGACAGCCCTCCACACTATCCACAACACCCCCAACCTTTGTGTCATCATCAAATTTACTAACCCATCCCTCCACTTCCTCATCCAGGTCATTTATAAAAATCACAAAGACCTGGGGTCCGAGAACAGATCCCTGAGGCACTCCATTGGTCACCGGCCTCCATGCAGAATATGACCCATCTACAACCACTCTTTGTCTTCTGTGGGCAAGTCAGTTCTGGATCCACAAAGCAATGTCCCCTTGGATCCCATGCCTCCTTACTTTCTGAATAAGCCTTGCATGGTGTACCTTATCAAATGCCTTGCTGAAATCAATATACACTGCATCTTCTTCCTTCCTTCATCAATGTGTTTAGTCACATCCTCAACAAAATCATTCAGACTCGTAAGGCACAACCTGCCTTTGACAAAGCCATGCTGACTATTCCTAATCATATTTTGCCTCTCCAGATGTTCATAAATCCTACCTCTCAGGATCTTCTCCATCAACTTACCAACCACTGAAGTAAGACTCACTGGTCTATAATTTCCTGGGCTATCCCTACTCCCTTTCTTGAATAAGTGAACGAGATTCGCAACCCTCCAATCCTCCGGAAACTCTCATGTCCTCATTGATGATGCAAAGATCATCGCCAGAGTCTCAGCTTCCAACAGTAGCCTGGGGTACATCTCTTCCGGTCCCGGTGACTTATCCAACTCGATGCTTTGCAAAAGCTCCACGACATATTTCTTAATATCTACATTCTCAAGCTTTTCAGTCCACTGCAATTCATCCCTACAATCGCCAAGATCCTTTTCCGTCATGAATACTGAAGCAAATGGTTCATTAAATACCTCTGCTATTTCCTCCGGTTCAATACGCTCTTTTCCATTGTCACACTTGATTCGTCCTATCCCCTCACGTCTTATCCTCTTGCTCTTCACATACTTGTAGAATGCCTTGGGGTTTTCCTTAATCCTGTCTGCCAAGACCATCTCATGGCCCCTTCTAGCTCTCTTAATTTCATTCTTAAGCTGCTTCCTGTTCGCCTTATAATCTTCCAGATTTATATCATTACCTCGTTTTTTGAACCTTTCATAAGCTCTTCTTTTCTTCTTGACTAGATTTACATCACAGATCTTGTCCTCTACCGTCCTTTCCTTGTCTCATTGGAGTGTACCTTCTCAGTACCCCATGCAAATATCCCTTGAACATTTTCTACATTGCTTCGGTACATTTCCCTGAGAACATCTGTTTCAAATTTATGCTTACAAGTTCCAAACTGATAGCCCCATAGTTCCCCTTACTCCAATTAAAGGTTTCCCTAACTTACCTGATTCTATACCTCTCTAAGGGTATGGTAAAAGAGTCAGAATTGTGATCACTATCTCCAAAATGCTCTCCCACTGAGAGACCTGACACCTGGCCAGGTTCATTTCCCAATACCAGATCAAGTACAGCCTCCCCTCCTGTAGGCTTATCTACATATTGTGTCAATAAACCTTCCTGAACAGACCTAACAAACTCCACCCCATCTAAACCCCTCACTCTAGGGAGATGCCAATCAATATTTGGGAAATTAAAATCTCACACCTCAACAACCCTGTTATTAAAACTCCTTTCCAGAATCTGTCTCCCTATCTGCTCCGCGATGTCCCTGTTACTGTTGGGTGGTCCATACAAAACACCCATTAGAGTTATTGACCCCTTCCTGTTCCTAACTTCCACCCACAGGGATGCAGTAGACAAACCCTCCATGACTTCCTCCTTTTCTGCAGCCATGACACTATCTCTGATCAACAGTGCCACGTCCCCACCTCTTTTGCCTCCCTCCCTGTCCTTTCTGAAACAGTTAAATCCTGGCACTCGAAGTAACCATTCCTGCCCCTGCACCATCCTAGTCTCTGTAATGGCCATCACATCATAGCTCCAAGAGCTGATCCACGCTCTAAGCTCATCCGTTTTATTCGTCATACTCCTTGTATTAAAATAGACACATCTCAAACCATCGGACTGAGTGCCTCCCTTCTCTATCACCTGCGTATCCTCCCTTTCACACTGTGTCCAAATTCTCTCTATTTGTGAGCCAACCTCCCTCTCCTCCGTCACATCAATTTGGTTCCCACCCCCCAGCAATTCTAGTTTAAACACTCCCCAGTAGCCTTAGCAAACCTTGCTGTCAGGATATTGGTCCCCCTGGGATTCAAGTGCAACCCGTCCTTTTTGTGCAGGTCACTCCTGCTCCAAAAGAGGTCCCAATGATCCAGAAATCTGAATCCCTGCCTCCTGCTCCAATCCCTCAGTCAATGTGTTTATCCTCCACCTCATCCTAATCTTATTCTCACTGTCACATTGCACAGGCAGTAATTCCGAGATCACTACCTTTGAGGTCCTGCTTCCCAAATTACTTCCTAACTCCCTGTAGTCTGTTTTCAGGACCTCTTCCCTTTTCCTGCCTATGTCGCTGGTACCAATATGTACCATGACCTCTGGCTGTTCTCCCACCCACTGCAGGATATCTTGGACGTGATCAGAAACATCCCGGACCCTGGCACCTATGAGGCAAACTACCATCCGAGTTTCTTTCCAGTGTCCACAGAATCGTCTGCCTGACCCCCCTAATTATAGAGTCCCCTTTCTCTGCTGCCTTCCCCTTCCTTTCCCCACCCTTCTGAACCACAGGGCCAGACTCTGTGCCAGAGGTTTAGCTGTTGTTGCTCTCCCTCCAGCAGTACTCGAACAGGAGTACTTATTGTCAAGGGGTACAGCCACTGGGGTATTCTCTAGTACCTGCTTCTTGCCCTTCCCTCTCCAGACTGTGACCCACTTCCTCAGTCTCCCGTGGCCCCGGAGTGACCACCTGCCTGTAACTCCTCTCTATCACCTCCTCGCTCTCCCTGACCAGACGAAGGTCATCGAGCTGCATCTCCAGTTCCCTAACTCGGTCCCTAAGGAGCTGCAGCTCGACACACCGGGTGCAGATGTTGCCGTCCAGGAGGCTGGGAGACTCCAGGATCTCCCACATCTGACACCGAGCACAGAAACCCAGTCTCACACACATACACTCTGTCTGTATTGTAAACAGATAACCTACCTCGCCTCGACCCTTTATCGCCAAAGCCCCGTTGAGCCAAAGCCTTCCTACTCTGTCTCCCGCTCCTCTGACACTCGCTCTGTAAATCTGTCTTCCTTTTAAACTCTTCTCGCTGTTCTCACTGGCCGACTTGTGCAGTCGTGCTGAAGAAAAAAATCAGTAATCGTGTTACTGATAAACACTGGGGATTTGTACCATCTCCTGTCTCTCTGTGTCCTTCACCCTCACTCTCTCTCATCTCCAGGCTGTACGATGTCGGTCTCACAGATTCTGGTGCCGAGGATCTCGCCTCCGCTCTCAGTACAAACCCATCACTGACGGAGCTGAACCTGAGTGATAATGACCTGGGAGATTCAGGAGTGAAACTGGTGTCTGCGGCTCTGAGGAACCCGGAGTATAAAATACAGAGAATGGAGTAAGTACCAGACTGTGGGAGATTGTGTTTACAGTGTTACGTACCCGTGACACGTGACAGTGGTACCCTTGTCACGTGACTGGGGTTGAAGTTATACTGGACATGAGGTAATGGTGGAGTGATGTCATTTTCCCGCCAGTAGAGGTCATGTGACAGGTTTTTTCTACAGGGTATAAAAGGGAGACCCACCCTGTCGGGTGGGGCAGTTCGTGGCTGGATTTGCCAAGATGACTTCATATCACTGTGTGATTTAATGTGATGACGCAGTTTAGTTAAAAATGAAGTTTTATATAATGCCTAAAGTTTAAAAGGTCAGAGCCAACGGTTTCTTTGCCAAGGGAGAGTGAAGCTTGGACGACAAATTGAGAAGAATCGATTTTCGATGGATTGACTTCGACCTTGTGTGATCCTCATTCGGAAGGATTTCGTTTACTATTCTCACGATAGTCTCCGCTGGAAAAGCGGGAGATTGAGAATATTGTGGAAGGAAGGTCAGTCACTTTAAGTTGTTATATTTAATAAAATTCGACGTGGGAGTTCGACGCTGGGAATCGAAGGACATCGACGTGGAAGAGAATTTACATCGCTTTAAAAAGTCTCTCCTTTTAAAAGTACCGTGAGCTTTTGAACTGTCGGCATATCGTTCTTTGAACTGTTTTCATTCGGCAATTCGCTTTGGAGAACTGTTTTTTTTTCCAATACTACTTTAAAGACTGTTTGAGACTGCAAAGCTATTAAGAACTGTCTGACCAGCTGTCAGCAGCTGAGCTCGGATCATTGTTTGGGTTTGTTATTTTTTGAAGGGGGTTTGTTATCTGTGTTTAATAAACGTGTTATTCGTTATAAAACCCCTTGCCTAACTCATCTATATTATTGTTGCCCGAATACGTAACAACAGTCACTGGGTGTCTGACACTGAACATTAATGTGATCAGTAATTGTGTTACTGATAAACACCGGGGCCGTCTCCTGTCTCTCTCTGTGTCCTTCACCCTCACTCTCTCTCATCTCCAGGCTGTGGAGTGTCGGTCTCACAGATTCTGGTGCCGAGGATCTCGCCTCCGCTCTCAGTACAAACCCATCACTGACGGAGCTGAGCCTGGAATCAAACTCGCTGACAGACCGATCTGTCCCCGCTCTCCGCCGCCTCATACTGACCCTCCAGAGTCTGGAGTGGATCTGGTGAGTGTTTGTGTTAATGTTCAATGTGATAAAATATCAGCGGATCCGCGGATTCTCTGGTGATATTTGTCTGTGAGTGTTGTTGAAACATTAACCCCGGTCCCCTGTTACTGACACTGTTGTGTAATCTGTTTATTTCATTTTTATTCTTCCATCTGTTTCAGGCTGGAGGGGAATCGGTTCAGTCGGACCGGGAGGAAGGAACTGAGATCTCTGCGGGAACCCAGACCCGGACTAAGAGTGGATCTGTGAACATCTGAATGTGTGAACTTCCCCGCCCGCGGGATGGGGACATTTGGCCGATTCCCCGCCCTCCCCTTTAACTCCCGACCTTACCTTTAACGGCCGCGCGCCTGGTTCAACTCCCAACGGTTTTAACTGAACCGGCTCAGGTCTCGCGCTATGTGTCGCTCGGAACGGTCCCGCAGTGACGTGTTTCCGCCTGTTGTCCGGCGGGGCAGGCTCCGCCGGATGTGCGAGTTCGAGACTCCCACGTGACACCCCGGAGAATTACCCAGACAGGAAGAGACCCGGGAACCGGGGCTCAGTCTGGACCACCGGTGTCCCGGGGTGGGATTATCCCGGGAGAAAATCCTTTTGCTCCCTTTGCTGAGGACGGTGCATTCGGCAGCCTGGCCGAAATAATGATGTTAAATGGACAAATCCCTCGGCAGTGACCCTGGATCTGCAGCGATCCCGGACACGGCCCTGAAGTGTGATTTTATAATCATCGGTTCCCCGATGCAGAGTGACGGTGAGAAACGGGACTGATTATTCAACCGGTCACTCGTTGTCGCCGGTCAGTTAATTGTGTGTGACTGTGAGTGAGTCGGGAGCAGCTTATTTATTCCCGCACGTCAGCACCTCACACATTGTTTAATTTACATTTGTCATGATGAAATCAATAAACCGCTGTAACTTCCTGTCCTGGTGTCGGACTCGAGTTTTATTTGAGGTTTCTGCTGCCCCCCGCACCCAACAGTGGGTCGGAGCTCCTCACACTGACACAGTAGCGTCTCAGCTCCAGGCTGAGGGAGGTCGGACTGGCAGAGTCTGGATGTCCAGGATATCATCTCTACCCAACCCCCTTCCTGGCTAACTAACGCGATCCTGCTCACCGCAGAGAGATAAAATCGACGTGAGTCCACTGAGATCCCAAGTACGAGAGGGATGGGTGATGGAAAACCGGCGACAGACAGAGAGTGAATCTCCCTCCACACCGTCCCGTCACACACACACCCGGGGTCAGACACAGAGTGAATCTCCCTCCACACTGCCCAATGACACAGCCCGGGTGTCAGACACAGAGTGAAACTCACTCCACACGTCCAATCACACACTCCCGGGATCAGACAGAGAGTGAATCTCCCTACACAACGTCCCATCACACACTCCCGTTGTCAGACACAGAGAGAGAAGCTCCCTACGCACGGTCCCAACACACACACCTGGTCTCAGACACAGAGGGAAACTATCTCTACATTGTCCCATCACACAATCCCAGATCAGACACAAAGTGAAGCTCCCTCAACACCGTCCCATCACACACTCCCGGGCTCAGACACAGAGTCAAGCTCCCTCCACACTTTCCCGCCATACACTCCCGGGTTCAGACACAGAGTGAAGCTCCTTCCACACCATCCCAACACACACACCCGGGGTCAGACACAGAGGGAAACTACCTCCACATTGTCCCATCACACACTCCCGGGGTCAGACACAGAGTGAAGCTCCCTCTACGTCCCATCTCACAATCCCGGAGTCAGGCACAGAGTGAATCTCCATCCACACTGTCCCATGACACAGCCCAGGAGTCACATACAGAGTGAAACTCACTCCACACGTACGATCACACACTCCCGGCATCAGACACAGAGTGAAACTCACTCCACACGTCCAATCACACACTCCCGGGATCAGACAGAGAGTGAAGCTCCCTCCACAACGTCCCATCACACACTCCCGGGGTCAGACACAGAGTGAATCTCCCTCCACACCGTCCCATCACACACTCCCGGGGTCAGACACAGAGTGAAGATCCCTCCACACTGTCCCATCACACACTCCCGGGGTCAGACACAGAGTGAATCTCCCTCCACACCGTCCCATTACATACTCCCAGGGATCAGTCACAGAGTGATTCTCCCTCCACATTGTCCCATCACACACTCCCGGGGTCAGACACAGAGTGAAGCTCCCTCTACGTCCCATCACACAATCCCAGAGTCAGGCACAGAGTGAATCTCCATCCACACTGTCCCATGACACAGCCCAGGAGTCACATAAAGAGTGAAACTCACTCCACACGTCCGATCACACACTCCCGGGATCAGACAGAGAGTGAAACTCACTCCACACGTCCAATCACACACTCCCGGGATCAGACAGAGAGTGAAGCTCCCTCCACAACGTCCCATCACACACTCCTGGTCTCAGACACAGAGCAAATCTCCCTCCACAACGTCCTATCACACACTCCCGTTGTCAGACACAGAGAGAGAAGCTCCCTCCGCACGGTCCCATCACACACGCCTGGTCTCAGACACAGAGGGAAACTATCTCCACATTCTCCCACCACACAATCCCAGATCAGACACAAAGTTAAGCTCCCTCAACACCGTCTCATCACACACTCCCGGGTTCAGACACAGAGTGAAGCTCCCTCCACTCCGTCCCATCACACACACACCCGGGGTCAGACACAGAGTGAAACTCCCTCCACACTGTCCCATCACACACACACCCTGGGTCAGAGCCAGAGTGAAACTCCCTCCACACTGTCCGATGACAAAGCCCAGGAGTCACATACAAAGTGAAACTCACTCCACACGTCCAATCACGCACTCCCGGGATCAGACAGAGTGTGAAGCTCCCTCCGCAATGTCCCATCACACACACACGTTGTCAGACATAGAGAGAGAAACTCCCTCCGCACGGTCCGAACACACACGCCTGGTCTCAGACACAGAGGGAAACTATCTCCACATTGTCCCATCACACAATCCCAGATCAGACACAAAGTTAAGCTCCCTCAACACCGTCCCATCATACACTCCCGGGTTCAGACACAGAGTGAAGCTCCTTCCACACCATCCCATCACACACTCCTGGAGTCAGACACAGAGTGAATCTCCCTCCACATTGTTCCATGACACAGCCCGGGAGTCACACACAGAGTGAAACTCACACCACACGTCCAATCACACACTCCCGGGATCAGACAGAGAGTGACGCTCCCTCCACAACGTCCCATCACTCACTCCCGTTGTTAGACACAGAGCGAGAAGCTCCCTCCGCACGGTCCCAACACACACTCCCGGGGTCACACACAGAGTGAATCTCCCTCCACACCGTCCCATCACACACTCCTAGCGAGAGACACAGAGTGAATCTCTCTCCACACTGTCCCAGCACTCACTCTAGGGGTCAGACACAGAGTGAATCTCCCTCCACACCGTCCCATCACACACTCCCGGGGTCAGACACAGAGTGAAGCTCCCTCCACACCGTCCCATCACACACTCCCGGGGTCAGACACAGAGTGAATCTCCCTCCACACCGTCCCATCACACACTACCGGGGTCAGGCACAGAGTGAAGCTCCCTCCACACTGTCCCATCACACACTCCCGGGGTCAGACACAGAGTGAATCTCCCTCCACACCGTCCCATTACATACTCCCGGGGTCAGACACAGAGTGATTCTCCCTGCACACCGTCCTATCACACACCCCCAGGGATCAGTCACAGAGTGATTCTCCCTCCACCCCGTCCCATCACACACTCCCGGGGTCAGACACAGAGTGAAGTTCCCTCCATTCCGTCCCATCACACACTCCCGGGGTCAGACACAGAGTGAATCTACCTCCACACCGTCCCATCACACACTCCTAGTGACAGACACAGAGTGAATCTCCCTCCACACCGTCCCATTACACACTCCCGGGGTCAGACACAGAGCGATTCTCCCTCCACACCGTCCTATCACACACTCCCAGGGATCAGTCACAGAGTGATTCTACCTCCATCCCGTCCCATCACATACTCCCGGGGTCAGACACAGAGTGAATCTCCCTCCACACCGTTCCATCACACACTCCCAGGGTCAGACACAGAGTGAATCTCACACCACACCGTTCCATCACACACTCCCAGAGTCAGGCACAGAGTGAATCTCCCTCCAGACCGTCCTATCACACACTTCAGGGTCAGACACAGAGTGAAACTCCCTCCACACCGTCCCATCACACACTCCCGGGGTCAGACACAGAGTGAGTCTCCCTCCACACCGTCCCATCACACACTCCCGGGGTCAGACACAGAGTGAGTCTCCCTCCACACTGTCCCATCACACACTCCCAGGTTCAGACACAGAGAGGAGCTGCTCTGATTGCGCTGGTAGAAATCGAGTAAAAACTGCTTTATGAAGGTCGTGATTTACTTGGAAATTGGTTTGAAACGTCTCTTGGACATCCAAGTGAGCGGCTGGTTTAGATTGGAAGCTTCGTTTGGAGTTTTTCTGCCAGGTTGGACGTGGTTCATTGACGGCTGCGAAGTGCGTAGCTCCCTGCTGTGGCCGCTGGCAACTCGCCAGGAAGCCGGGTCGCCGGGACAACCTCCTTCCATCTCTATCGTCGGGATTCTCGTTCGGTGTAGGAGCCGAAACATCGTTTGAGACGTCTCGACCTCTCACGGCCTGGAAGTTCTGCAGGACTAACGGAGCCTTTCCTGGCGTTGGAATTTCTAGCACTGGGCCAGCAAGGTACTGTCGAGTACAAACTTTTCCCGCCAGTTACTCAACTCGCTCCAACACTTTATAAGCAGCACCACCACCGTATCTTTCTTGATTCGGACACAGACGTAACATAGAAACAACATGCCGGACCAGTCTACAGGGAGTCGCAGGCCTACGGGGAGTTATGCAAAGGCGTCTGCCTCTCCAGCCTCGGACAACGCCCTGTTTCGGTCGGTGAAAGTTGAACGCGGGGTGCAATGTATTTGCGAACTGGAACTACCCTGGAAAAGTGCGCGGAGGCTATGGAGGACTTGTTGGGGAGAGATGGTGTTTTGGCCACCGAGAAAGAGTTCGGGAAGGCGGAGTTTTACCTGAGGAATGATGAGTTGGTGAATCGGGCCCTCAGTAGAGGGATCACGGTGGAGAACATCTTTTCACAGATGGAGCTAGTGACAGCTCCCACACAACGCATCGTCCTCGGTCACGTAAAGCCTTTCATCCCCAACGAGGACCTGCTTCCCGCACTAGCCCGCTTGGGGCAAGTACAGTCAGAAATAACTGCCATCAGGCACAAATTCAGGAGACGCACCCTCCTGACCGTAATCTCTTTCCGGCGACAGGTATTCATGCAGCTGGAAAGGGAGGACGAAGTTGAGGGCCGGTTTACTGTCCGGCACGAGGGGGTAGATTATCAGGTGTATTGGAGCTCTGAGCGCCCACGGTGCCATGCGTGCGGGGAGGTGGGGCACTTTCGGAGGGATTGTCCGAACACCCGAAAACCCAGGGAGTCCACTTCGGGAACTAGTGCCCCAATTACCTCTGCCACTGATCCCATTCCTGCTCCTACACTTGTGCCGGCCGCTGCTCCTGCCCCTGAACCTGTCTCTAACCCTGTCGCTGTTCCTACGTCTGTTCCAGTCTCTGCTCCTACCCCTGTGGTTCAGGCGAGTGTTCCTAAGGCTACGTGCAGGGAGGTACAGGCGAGGGACGGGGTGGAGACTGTGCGGCGAAGGAAAGTGTGGAAGAAATCGAAACACATGAAGAAGTCGGCCCCCGAGAACGCAGAGCTCACACTCATTTGCCCTGAAGTGGAGCGGGAGGCTCGGGGAAGTCCACAGTCGGACGGGGTGATGGAAGCGGAGAGTAACGCTCCATCGGTGAATCCTGCACCTGTGTGCTCCTCCGGCCTGAAGAGGAGAAGGGAATGTTCTCCCAAGAGGGCAGAGAATGTAGATGAGGGTGAATCCCAGAAAGGGGTGGGAATCCGGGTGGAAGTTGTGTCTAACCCTGAATCCCCGGATGTAACCACCAGTCCTGTGGTAGGTGGTGTGGTTGTGCAGGAAGCTAGTGCTGGGCCTGTTTGCACAACTAAAACAGACCTGGAGCCCTCCACCCAGGACTTAGCAGTAAGCGCCTCCCTGGAGGCAAATGTATTAAATAGGACAAGCGGAGAGGAGACCAAGCTCTCTCACTGTCAGCATCAGGCAGCCGGTGAATCCATTGGACCAGAGCTGCTGGGGTCCCCTTCATGCCTGTCTCCTGGGGAGGGTGATATACCCTGCATGCCGACCCCATCAACTAATGGCCTGCAGGGAGTCCCTGGGGACTTTCCCTCCATCGTCGCAACTGTGGATAAGACTGATGCGACGGTGGAGAGGGAAGGTATGAGGGAGGTACCCGCTGTGCAGTGTGGGTTACAGGGGCAGCCACCTTATACACCACATGAGGAGGAAGATGGGGAATCTGTCTGCAGTGAGGGTTTGGAGAGAGATTCTTTTGATAGCGAGACAATGGACATCCTCACCGCTCCTGAAAAATTCCCATTGATACCTGTGGAGGAGATCAGAGAGTTTATTCACTCCTCTGTGGGTGCAAAGCATCGGCCTAAACTAGCCTCGCTTCGCTGGCCTAGCATGCCGAGGCTGGTGAAGTCCCTGCGAGTCATCCTCGGACGGAAGGGGAAGGGGAAGGGGAAGGGGAAGAGGAATGCTGTGTCAGGGAATGACAGACGGCAGCTCAAATCCTTCCTGGATGACCTGGTGAGGGACATCAGGGTGAGAAACAGCCTCGCTCCTTCGGGAGATGGTGGGTCACAGGGTAGCGATGGTAGCAGTCAGGCCCGGAAAACAAAGAATATTCTTGGTTTTCTTCAGGATTGTGTGGCTGAGGGCGCCACCGCTCTCAGTGGGAAGGGTACTGGTGCTGAGGCCTAGTGTGCTCCCGACATGAAACTTACCATAGCTAGTTTGATTGTAAACGGTAGCAGGGGCTCTCTCCGCAGATATAACAACCTCTCATTCCTCAGGGATGGGAGATACGCGGTGAGTTTCCTGCAGGAAACTCATACAAACCCGGAGGACGAGTCCGCTTGGCTCCTGGAGTGGCAGGGCGGGGTCTACATGAGTCACCTTAGCTCCAACTCTAGCGGGGTGGCGATCCTGTTGGCCCCAACCTTCCGGCCAGAAATCGTAGGAGTCCAAGATGTTGTGCCTGGCCGTCTGCTCCACCTGGCTGTGCGCCTCGATGGAGTACCGCTGCATTTTGTCAACGTGTATGCTCCGAGGCGCGGGGTGCTGCAGAGGCGCCTATTCTGTCAGCTGTCCACCTTGCTGAGTTCCATCGATCCTGGGGACTGCGTCATCCTCGGGGGAGACTTCAACTGTACCCTAGAGGTGGAGGACCGCTCGGGCCTCCAACGCGACCCGGCATCGGCGAAAAGGTTAAAGGAGCTAGTCGGCTCCTTTGACTTGATGGACAGCTGGCGGAATCTTCACCCCGACTCTAGCGCCTTCTCCAGAAGATCTAGAGAGGGGGTACCCGGATAGACCGCCTGTATATCTCTCGGGCTTATGTCTCCCGCGTGTCGGCGTCCTCCATGCGACCGGTTTCGTGCTCGGCTCATCACCTTGTGTGGATGGAATTTACTCCTCTGCACCCTTGGGTGGGATCCGGGTATTGGCACTTTAACAAACTGCTGCTGGAGGAGAGCCGATTCCAGGATTCATTCCGAGCGTTCTGGGCCACCTGGAGAGAGAGACGGAGAGAGTTCAGCTCCCTACGGCTGTGGTGGGATGTGGGCAAGGCCCACATCCGGTTTTTGTGTCGGGAGTACACTATGGGGTCGACAAAGAGGCAGGGCTCTGAGATTGAGCGGCTTGAGAGAGCGTTGCTTGACCTAGAGTCCCGTCTTGGTCCGACCGGTTGAGACCATCACATGTGGCAGGAATACCAGGAGAAGAAGGACGCACTCAGGCATCTGCAGCTTCAGCAGTCCCGAGGTGCATATGTGAGGTCGCGGATCCAAATGCTGCAAGATTTGGACTGCGGCTCACCCTTCTTCTACTTGTTGGAGAAGTGGCGGGGGTTCAAAAGCAGCTGGTGGAGCTACTGGCTGCTGATGGCTCCTCCATCACGGATCCTGAGGAAATTATCAAATAAGTCCGCACTTTCTATCGGTCTTTATTCTCACCAGATCCGTCAAATGCGGGGGCGTGCAGTGAGGTCTGGGAAGATTTAGCAAAGGTCAGCCCAGAAGACGTAGCGCGTCTGGACGCTCCTCTGACTCGGGAGGAGCTGTCTACTGCCCTTCGGCAACTCCGGAGGGGTAAATCCCCTGGCTTAGATGGTCTGAGTGTAGAGTTTTATCAGGCTTTTTGGGATGTCCTGGGGGTCGATTACAGCCTTGTTCTAGGGGAGAGCCTAGCCACCGGGGAAATGCCCCTCTCATGGCGGAGAGCTGTTGTGGTCCTACTGCCCAAGAAGAGAGACCTTCGCCTGCTAAAGAACTGGCGCCCGGTCTCCCTCTTGTGCGCGGACTACAAGATCTTCGTCGGGCAATGGCCAACCGTCTTGGTTCAGTACTGAGACAGCTGATTCATCCTGACCAATCTTACACGTTACCGGGCCGCTCCATCCAGGACAATGTCCACCTAGTACGGGACTTGGTCCACCTGCAGCAGGAGACTTGGTCCCGGGCAGCGTTTCTTTCTCTTGGGCAGGAGAAGGCGTTTGACCGGGTAGACCACAATTTCCTGGTGGGCACTCTGCAGGCTTTTGGGCCCGGACCACACTTTGTGGCCCGAGTTCGGCTCCTATACTCTGCCGGAGAGTGCCTTGTTAAGGTCAATGGATCACTGGCAGCGCCCATTCCCTTCAGGAGAGGAATATGTCAGGGATGCCCCATGTCCGGTCAATTGTACGCAATCTGTGTCGAACCATTCCTGAGCCTTCTTCAGCGAAGGCTGACCGGTCTCATTCTGTGTGAACCGGACATGGAGGTCGTCCTCTCCGCCTACGCCGATGATGTACTACTCATGATGACAGATCCCAATGACCTGCGGAGGATGCGCGAGTGCCAAGAAGTTTTCTAGGCGGCATCCTCCGCTAGGATCAACTGGGCGAAATGTTCCGGACTCTTAGTGGGTCAGTGGCAGGTGGACTCCCTGCCTGAGGAGATGAGAACTTTTGAGTGGAGCACTAGACGTCTCCTCTATCTGGGAGTCTACCTGAGTCATTCTGGGGAGACCTGGCTGGCGAACTGGCAGGACCTGGAGACGAAAGTCATGGCCCGGTTGGGGCGTTGGTCAGGCCTTCTCAGGTTGCCTTCCTATCGAGGCAGGGTGGTGGTATTATTATTATTATTATTATTAATTTGTTTTCTGTTTGAATTTGCATAGTTTGTTGTCTTGTGCACACTGTCTGTTCTGTTTGCACGGTTACTGGACTTATTATGTCAGAAAGAAAATTATTCTAAGGTTGCATGTATATGGTGACGTATGGTTAATTTGAAAATAAATTTACTCTGAACTTTGAATGTGATCATCTCCGATTAAACTGATCTGAGAGGACCGGCTGGTCTTTCTTTCCGTGGCGATGTCTTCCTGTGAACTACAGTGATGTTCTCCACACTCAATCGTGCAAATCTCTTCCTCTGCTAATTTCATCTTCATCAGCGCATTCACAGCCTGGAAGCCTGAGGAGCGAGTCGTACCCATCCATCAACCAAGTATTCAAAATAGTTACCATTCACAACCAACTGCACGTCAGGGGATACTCTGGTCACACTACCTCAGTAGTTCAGTACTGAAGAAAATGACTTCAGTAGTTTTAAAAATAATCCCGTGCTCTCCCCGCGTATATGACGAATAAACTCTCCTGGGTCATCAAGCGGGTACAGGTATCGATATAAACGACGTTTCAATGAAAACTTCTACCATCTTTTTCAAGGATAATGCCTGGGCATGTCTCGTCCGGTGATATTTTTACCCCTGAATTCCGGCCCTCCCTATTGGTTAATCCTTATCCAATCAGTTTTCTGTTCTGCCACCTTGTTTACAATCGAATTCCAGTTCCGGTTTCGCCTTTGTTGAAAAACTTTTCCTCCGGTTTTATTTCAATGGCTTCCTTTACCAGGCCGAACCGAAAGCCATTAGGGCGGCACAGTAGTTTTGTGCTGCCGAAGTCAATCCTATGGCTAATGGAAATGCAATACTCTCCTACCACCGATTTCTCTGGGTAACCCAAACGGATGCACCTTCTGTACACCTTGATAAGCGTTTCCATCGTGCATCCCGTCTGGCCGACCCATGGAATCCTGTAAAATCCAGCCGATCAGAGTCCCAACTCACCTTTGACCCGCATAGGCTGTGCCTCGACTTTCCTTGCAGTTTTGTGGGTTGTACTAATCGAGTATTTCTTCAAGATCCTGGCGATTCTTCCAGAAACCGTGGAATTATTGGAAAGACAGGCATTAGCGATGGGCTCCTCCTCGTTGTTAGATTTCCTTGCTTTTTCTGACAACCTCTTTAAGGGTCCGATTAATTTCGTTCAACCTGTAACCATTCTGTAGAAACGACGTGCGTCAACGTCTTATTTCCTC
Organism: Hemitrygon akajei; assembly: GCF_048418815.1. Lineage (NCBI taxonomy): Eukaryota > Metazoa > Chordata > Chondrichthyes > Myliobatiformes > Dasyatidae > Hemitrygon > Hemitrygon akajei. The sequence continues at coordinate 6,433,678 of NW_027331940.1, forward strand.
GGGGAGACCCTCCGGGTCTGAAGTAGTAGAAACAGTCGCTCTGCCTTCAGACTCGTAATGCTGGCTGGTATTGTTGAGGGCTGGAAAAGAAGGAATCTGACAGGAGAGGGGAGTGGATCAGGGGAGAACGGAAAAGAGAAGCGGCAACAGGGAGAGATGGTAGGCAAGCAAGGAGCAGACTAAGAGGGCAGAGTGGGGAAATGAAGAAGAGGGATAGCGGAGTGGAAAAAACCGAACGTTTGACATATCCATATTCATGTCATAAGATTAGAGGTTACCATATAACCATATAACCATATAACATTCACAGCACGGAAACAGGCCATTCCGGCCCTCCTAGTCCGTGCCGAACTCTTAATCTCACCTAGTCCCACCTACCCGCACTCAGCCCATAACACTCCACTCCTTTCCTGTCCATATACCTATCCAATTTTACCTTAAATGTCACAACTGAACTGGCCTCTACTACTTCTACAGGAAGCTCATTCCACACAGCTATCACTCTCTGAGTAAAGAAATACCCCTTCGTGTTTCCCTTAAACTTTTGCCCCCTAACTCTCAAATCATGTCCTCTCGTTTGAATCTCCCCTACTCTCAATGGAAACAGCCTATTCACGTCAACTCTATCTATCCCTCTCAAAATTTTAAATGCCTCGATCAAATCCCCCCTCAACCTTCTACGCTCCAATGAATAGAGACCTAACTTGTTCAACCTTTCTCTGTAACTTAAGTGCTGAAACCCAGGTAACATCTATATTACCTAGGCGGAATATAAAGCGTTAATCCCCCCAGCCTGAGAGTGACCCCATCGTGGCAGAAAGGGCGGTTACGGACCGACACGTCGTTCCGGGAATGGGGATAGGAAATGAAAGGAATGGCCGCTGGGAAATACCACTTTTGTTGATGGAGCTGAGGAGCTCTACGAAGAAGCGTAAATCAATTTAAAGAAATGTCTCGGCCAGGAATGTCGACAGATTATTCATTTCCTATGATGCAGCCTAATCCGTTGAGTTCCTCCAGCATTTTTTATGTTTTGTAATTAATTTGATTACCGGATTGCATGCGTTCAGTATCTTCTGAGGCCTGGATGTGATATTAGTTTAAGGCTCTTCACCATATTATAGGAACGTACAAACAACGTGTTATTTATTTTATATTCCCAGAGTGAAACAGAGCTGTCCAAAAACAGTATGGCTTTGGCATATTTTGACAAAGGATACAGAGTCCAAAAATAGACAAGGTCAACAATAACAATCATGAAACCGAGAGGCGATCCTGAGAGTGTTTCACAACAACATTCACTGACTTCTCCAATCGTCATTTCTCTGTCTTTGAGATTTTGCAATTTCCCGTCAAGCTATCCATACCACATCACAATTGGGATTTTACTTGAATGACATCATGTTTATTTTTACCCAGCTGTTGGAAGACACGTCAGCCTTGTGTAGTATTGAATATTCAGTGTGCTGGAGCGAGTATAAATGAATGAACGTGGATATTCATCAGCTCAGAGTTTATTCAGCGAGATCGCGGGCAGCTGGAAGACAGGCTGAATCTCACACAATATGCTTGACACATTTTACCGTGTGAGAAAAATACGGTACATAGTCATTGCCGTTATCGGTGTTCCCGGTAAGAACAGAGGCGAAGTAAGGTTTGTAATTCTGTGTGCGCGGTCTTTGGACTCGTTCTGTTACCGACAGCGCTGTGATGCCGGTGTCAAAACTCCGTGTTCGAGGTTTTCTTGCAGTTTAATCAGTGGCCTCGATTGAAAGTAAACTTGAGGTTGAAACAGACGGGGAATGGAAGGTCGGGGGCATGGATACATTTTGCGGATTCGTGGCGGGCAGTTTTGATTTGTCAAAGCAAAGCCGCTGTGAAAGTAAATTCTGCGCTTGTCTCCTTTGCGAGATACATGGTTTTACGCCGTAGAAATAAAGGAACAGATTTTGAATTCACATTTAAAAGTATCGTGCTCTGTTTTAGGAAACTGATACAAGTTTGAAGGGAATGCAGGGAGCGAAACCCTGGTGAGATTGACGGGAGAACTGTTGACATCAGTTGCGTGTGAGACTCTGAACCATCGGAAGTTTTGAAAATACAAAGAAGTGAATATATGTGTTTTAGGTTTTGCTTAGACATGAAGTGAAGAGGGAGTTAAGCGCCAACACAGTGTTGTCCTTTAGTGGACAGACGGGGTAAGGTACATGCGATACTCCGTTCTGGAAAAATAAGCGCCGAAGCAATTAGAAAAATGCTGCAGTAATTTGGAGAAACTCCTAAAAGAGGTAGATGTTTTAAAATAATTTCATTGTCTTTCCTTTGGAAATTGGATGGTTTAGGCACTAACGTGCACAATACCTGAAGCGATCAGCAGGTCAGGCAGAATCTTTAAACACGAAATTGAGAGCTTTCTGATCGGAAACATTGACTAAGTGTGAAGGAACCCCGGACAAGAGTAGCGCACCCGGTGGGGAGGGGGTGACAAATGGGCAGCCGAGGAGGAGTCGAAGTCTTGCAACGGGGGAAATAGATTTGATTTGAAATTTGGACTTTGCAAGTGAGCGGGCCTTCGTTGTAAGGTTGACTGCCCGAACATAGGTGCCGGAAACGCGGCAATCACCATTGCTGAGGAAGTTGCGGAGGTGTCCTGGTTTTACACATCTGTGGAAAACCTGATGGTGGGAGATTTATTGATTTCCGCCAAGCGCCCTCGGCGATGTTGACTATTCCTCCTTCCCAAACTCTGCTCTTCTTCCACTAAAGAGTACCGTGCATTTTCACCCAGCAGACACGCGTTTACGGCAGCTGCGCCTCCCGCTTTACACCTTTTAAACCTCCAGAAATGAGTTGTCTGCAAAGATTGACTCTTCTCAATCTTATATCTGTCCTGAAATCCACGGAGCAACGAGACAGTAATTCACTCATTCTTGTTGTTGTTCCCCCAGTGAATTTAGCGGCGATTGCGATCTTGTCCCGGGGAAAGTGCGGACTCGCCACCTGTACCACACGCTACCTGGTAGCCATGGCGACGGCGGATCTACTAACCATCATCTTTGCGGTCATATTTTGGCGAGTCAGTTATTATTACTTCCCCGGAACTTTCCTGGATATCACCTCCGTGTGCATTGTGATCTCTGCTCTGGGACAGGCAGCCGCTGACTGTTCTGTCTGGTTCACCGTCAGCTTTACATTTGATCGGTTTGTCGCCATCTGTTGCCAGAAGCGGAAAACAAATTATTGCACCGGGAAAACTGCGGCTGTGGTTCTCACAACAACTGGTGTTCTGCTCTGTTTTAAAAATGTGCCCTACTTATTTAAATATCGTCCTGTGAAAGTGATTGACAATACACCCTGGGACTGTATTCCAAAGCCCGGGTCCTTTACCGAACCTGGATGGGTGGGCTACAGATGGCTTTCTAAACTTCTAATGCCATTACTCCCGTTCGTGTTAATACTGCTGTTCAACGCTCTGACAGTCAGACACATTTTAGTGACTAGTCGCGTACGTAAGGGGCTGAGGGGTCAGAGCAAGGCGGAGAACCGCAGTGACCCGGAGATGGAGAGCAGGAGGAGGTCTGTGATCTTACTTCTCACCATCTCCGGGAGCTTCATCATCTTGTGGTCGGTGAATGTTGTCGAATTCCTTTATTATATCATTGCTGGGTTCGATCAGAATAATTACAACGATTCGGAATACATATTTCAACACACCGGATACATGCTGATGTTATTAAGTTGCTGCACAAACACGTTTATTTACGGGGTAACTCAGTCCAAGTTCAGAGAGCAGTTCATCAGCGCAGCGAAATATCCGCTCGCATCAATTATTCAACTAATTACTAAACAAAATATCTAAGTTCTTCTCAGAGTCGTTAGCAGTGTTTTCCATATTGACACTACAGAACCGGCTGTCATCGGGCAACGTGGTGTTGCTGAGAATAAAACTGGTTTAGAGCCCGAGAGGCACAGCACGGGATCAGACCCTTCGGATCCCGCAGCTCGCGTACCCCTCCTCCCAACTAAAATTAATCTCATCCTACCTTACATAGTTTTCACCACATTCCCGCTCTCGTCACAGCCCCGCCCCTTTGGATAATGAGAGATCGGGTTTGGATCAGAGGACAATGAAGAGCAAGTCGGCCGAAATGCAACTCATTCGTTACTTTAGTCGTTTGCAGAAGAATGAAATGAAAACAAGAAAATGAACGGACTACATGAATTTACATTAAACTTTGCGCTTGTCCTATGCATTAGATAAACCTTTTATGGAGAAATGTTTGACACAACAGATCTCGTGCATTCTGCTCATAATTGTGCACATTTCTGTGGAAAAACCCAGTGCCTACTCTGCTTAAAGGAGAGAATGTCGCCTCACTTCCGGATTTCTAATGAATTTCATTCCGAATAAACTGCATGTTGAATCTCCACTGCACTCACTCCAGTACAATCGTATATTTATTGTGATTCTTTTTCTCAGTTAAAGCTGGTAAAACTTCAGATATCAACAGAGATAATCACACTCATTTCTCAATTGTTATAAACGGCGGGGGAGACGGGGGTAGAGAGAGAGAGACGTGCCGAAGAGAGACTGCGGACAGAGATGGTAGGGGCTTAGCTGTGGGGAGATGAAGGCTGGGGGGAGGCAGTCTTGTAGGGGACCGTGACGCGGGTAGAAAGAGAGACTCGTGGGAGCGAGAGACCGGGGTTGGGGAGTGAATCGGATGAGTGCCTAGGGCAGAAAGTGTTTTAGAGACTGATGGGGGGGGGGGGGTGGTGGGCGTGGATACAGAGAGTCGGAAGATAAAAAGACTGGGTAAGGAACTAGACACTGAGGTTTGAGAGAGCGACTGGGATGAGGTGGGTGGTATGAGTTAGAGAACAGGCTGGTACAGATGTACAACGAGCAGCTAGAGGGCATTACTTCTCGTGGGGCATTTTGGGATTGCAGTGCATCCATTCTAAAATCCTTCTGAAACATCCAACTCTTACCGCTTCGCTGACCTATCCCATACCGTCTCTTTTACCCCACTCCTTCCTTCCCACATCGATTCCGCGATATCCCTTTCTCCAACCCGTTTTCGCGACTGTCAATCGGCCTTTCTCAGTCTGTGCCGTCCTCTCTCCCTCCCCCGTCACTGTGACCACATCCCCCGCCTCATGATACGCATGCGCGGATTAGTCTGGTTAAACACTTGTACCGAGTCACGTTAGTACTGGGACACACTGGGCAATTAACAATGTGGGTGCTACGAACCGAACCCACCGAGACGAAAAATTTGGACTCTCGAAAGCCCGCGCCAATACAGCACCTCCGACTCGCAAGAGGGCCAATCGATACACACCCCGCTCTGTCGAACAGCCGCATGCGCACCTGCCACTTTGTCACAGTTCACATCCTTCCACTGCACATCTTCCCATCTCCACTCTACCTTCTCTTCCATCCTCCGACCTCTTCTTGATCTCTTTAACTGTTTATGCAATAACACAAACAGAAGACTTGTGTAAAATAGAATAATATTAATATTTTATTGTGATTTACTCTGTTGCAGCAGCCTCCATTTGTAATCAGGGAACACACACTTTTCCCACAGACCTGTGTCAGTCTCCAAACTCATTGCCTCACTCTTTCCCCACAGCCCGTGTTAGTTCCTGAACTAATCACGCTTTCCCACAACCTCCCCACAGCTCGTGTAAACCCTCGAACTCATCACACTGTCCCTCTCTCTCGCCACAGTCCGTGTCAGTCACCAAAGTAATCACATTGCCCCACTCTCTCCCCACAGCCCGTGTTAGTTCCCGGACTAATCACGCTTTCCCACAACCTCCCCACAGCTCGTGTAAATCCTTGAACTCACCAAGGATTGTGACCAAGGAGGGACAAAGACTGTCCCTCTCTCTCGCCACAGTCCGAGTCAGTCTCCAAAGTAATCACACTGTCCCACCCTCTACCCACAGCCTGTGTCAATCCCTAGATTAATCCCACGGCCCCGTTCTCTTTCCACAGGCCCACGTCAGTCCCCAAATTAATTACACTGCCCCTCTCGCTCTGCAGTTCGATTCAGTCTTCGAACCAATTACCCTGCCCCACTCTCTCCACGCAGCCCGTGTCTGTCCCTGGACTGATCACACTGTTCCGTTCTCCTCCGACAGGAGTACGACTGTCCCCAAACTAATTCCACTGCCCCTCTCTCTCCCCACGAAGCAGCCTGTCCCACGACCGCCAACAGACAGCGTCAGACCTCGAAACATTCAGTCCCTCTATCTAGCCACAGACCGCTCAGCCTCGATCCATTATCTCCACACAGCTCTGTCTCAGTTTCTAAAGCAATGAGTTGAGGGAAGTGCAATTGCAGTGGCATGCAAAAGTCTAGGCACCCCGGCACAACATTTCTGTTACTGTGAATAGCTAAGCGAGTAGAAGATGACCTGCTTCGAACAGACATAAAGTCAAAGATGACACTAAATCTTCAGTATTTTAAGCAAGATTATTTCCATCTTTTACAGTATCAAAATAACAACAAAGGAAAAGGGCCCAAAGTAAAGGTTTCGGCACCCTGGATAGTGGCGATAATAAACCTGATTCTCATTCTGACTCTGATCAGCACTCACGAAAACCCCGCTACACTCTGTGAATATCCCAGCACTACTGACCCATGGACACTAATCACCACACACCTCAATATTGACCCCGATCTGCCGTTCAGTGCCCAACCAATGAAATTAATCCCATAACCCACGACCCATTAATTTATCACTGCAACGACTGTCCAGTCACAGTGTGAGCCCCTTCTTGTATGCCATTCAATTCAGACCATGTAATACATGAGCACTTCGTTACAAACAATCATATCTGTTATATTTCCAATGCAAGCGCCGGACAGTTCGTCAAATATGTTAATCCGACACCTACCTTACTGTCAACAACGCTACCAATTTTGTGCATCTGCAAAACAATTGCATTGTTGGTACAAATGTAATGAATGCAGATGCTCTGTCGGTTACACCAGTCCGAGGAGGGTGTGCTTGGTGATTGAATTACTTTGCCTCAGACCAGCGCGAACCTTGACTGGAGCTGGTTTACCACGTGACGGGCTGCACCAACGCTGGAAGAACACAGCCGGTCCGGCAGCGTCTATGGAACTGAATCGGCCCTTGATGTTTCGGGCCCAAACCTACAAGAGAACTGGAGAGAAATGCAGGACGATGTCAGAATAGGAATGTTTGGGAGAGCTAGAGGAGGACAAGCCGGAAGATGATAGGTGAAGCCCGGTGGTTGGAGAAAGGTGATCAAATAAGAGGCTGGAAGGTGATTGGCGGAAATTGCAGAGTGCTTGAGAAGAAAGATTCTGATAGGACAGAAGTGTGGATCATGGGAGAAAGGGAATGAGTAGGGGCATCAGCAGGAGGGGTGATAGACGGATGAGGAGAAGAGTAAGAGTCCAGAGTGGAGAAATGTAGAAGAGGGAAGGGAGAAATTTCGGAAGATGGCGATATCCATGTCCATGCCATAAGATTGGAGGTTACTTTGAGGGAATAAGAGGTGTTCCTCCTCCAGTGTGAGAGTGGCCGTATCGAGGCAGAATAGGGGGCTATAGATATGTCGGACAGGGAATGGGGATAGAAAGGAAACGGTTGGCTACCGGAATAGTTTGTCGTTGGAGCTGAGGTGCTCGACGACGCGTTCATTAAGTAGAAAAAGGGTCTCGGTGAGAGCGACGACTGTCCATATATTTCCTCAGATGCTGCCTGACCTGTTGACTTCCTCCAGCATTCTGTGTCTGTGTTGTAATTCATTTGATGAACGGTTTGGTGCGTTGACTATCTTTGTAAGCCTGGATGCGATATTAGTTTAAAGCCCTTCACTATATACAGGGACATACAAACAACTTAATCTGTTTTATGTAATACTATTGTAAGATCTATCACCGAAACAATTCTCAGAATGAAACAGATCAGCCAATGACAATACAGCCACATGCGTATGTCAACAAACCCACACAGAACATCAGTAAAACACACAACGACGCAGGATAGACATAGTTTAACATTGGTCTCCGCAGTCCACCGATATCATCTGCAGTCTGTCTCCCGACGCCCGCTAGACGACCGACTCCTACCAGGCGAATCCATGGCTTTGAGACCCAGTCATCCCACTTACAAAGCAGAACGAGACATATATATTCCAGACCCACTCTGATTGAGTTCAACTTGAAATTTCATAGGGAGGAAGTAAAGTCTGCTGTAGCAGTGTTTCAGTGGAGTAAGGGGAATTACTGTGGTAAGAGAGAGAAGTTGGCCAAAGTGAATTGGAAGGAGCTGCTGGCAGGGATGTCAGCAGAGCAGCAATGGCGTGCAGAGAGCGAGAGAGAGACTGGGGAAAGGGGGTGATGAGTCAGTGACACGAGAGGGTGAGAGACTGGTGCTATGGAGAGAGAAACGGAGGTGTGCAGGTGCCTATCCACATCCGGACAGAAAACGCCCCTGACCTCCTGCCTCTGTCCCAGGCGGTCAGGGTTCAGAAGGCGCGGGAGCATCCCGGGAATGTGTACAGAGGGTCCTCGCTTGCGAGGTGTTTCGGTCGATTGGTCCTGAGGCCGTAGAGGCTGTGCGAAGGTGAGGGAGTTTGGAGAATTACCTCACCTCCGTGATCCATGGGGGAGAGCCGGCACGGTAGGTGGATGATCAGAAGTCCCGGCACTCGTGGGTTTGGCGTGGGTTTGGCTCCTGGGCTCGGGAATTCTGTAGCCTGGAGGTCAAAGGAAGGCTGGAGTGAAAGCATGGAAATACGGGATTACGCCATTAAGGGGAGCTACTGGATGGAGGGATGTGGCGGGGGAGATCGATTTGTCATTTTAGCTATTTATGGAACAACACAAACTTAACACGTGTGAAAAATACAGTAATATTCGTATTTTAATGTGCTTCATTCTGTACTAGCACCCACCTTTCGTAAACGGGGACACACACTAATCCCAGAGGCCTGTGCCAGTAGCAAAATAATGCCACCATCTCGCTGTCTCCCCAGCCTCGTGTCACCCCAACCTAACCCCACTGCCCCGTGACGTCCCAGCTTATTTCCCAGAGCCCTGTGTCAGCCCTTAAAGTAATCCCGCTGCCCCGCTCTCTCTCCACACTATGGTGTCAGATCCGAAACGAATCCCGTTACCGATCTCTCCCCGCGAACCTGTGTCGGTGCCCGAACTAGCCACACTGTCTGCTATCTCCTCACAGGCCCGAAGTCTCCAAAGTAGCGAATTGGCTAAATGTAATTGTGATGCTTTAGACTGGAATCTCAGAGATAAAACCGGTAATGGATGCACCCTGGAAAATGTACAACGGAAATGAGGAGGTATTTTAGACAGCACTTGCATAGAGTTTTGGATAGGTAAAGGAGCCATGTTTGACAGAGATGTGGATCATCTAGTCAAGCGGAGGAAAGAAGCTGACCAGGTTTAGAAAGCTAGGATCGGACACGGCTGTAGAGTTACAAGGTAGCCAGGGACTAGCTGAAGAATGGAATTGGGAGAACTTGAAACCTCTACAGAAGGCCTACAGCGGGATTAATGAAAACCCCGCGACATTCTGGATGTGTGTGAAGAAGAGGATGACTAGATTGAGAGTAGGACCGGCCGGGGATAGTGATGAAACACACGGCTGGAGCTGGTGGAGGTGGCACAGGTCCTTAATGAGGACTTCACTTCAATTTTCACCAGTAAGAGAGATCCTGACGTTTGGGAGGAGAGTTTTAAACGGGCTTATGTGCAAAGACAGGACGAGAATTGAAAAAAAAGAAGTGGATGTACAGGAATTTTAGAAAAACATTTGGATGGATGAGTCCTGTTGTGAAGTTGCGAGAAACCACAGGTTACTGTGGGAAGCGGAGGAAGAGATTGCTGCGCCCTTGGCGATTATCTTTGCGTTATCACTGCCGCACATGCAATATCAGGGGATTGGAAATGGAAATATTATCCATTTGCTCCAGAAAGGGAGTAAGGATACCCTTGTAAGTTAAAGCCCAGTGAATCCTTCATTAGTGATGAGTAGAAACCGAATTTACGAGGTTTGGGAGACCCTGATTTGGGAGAGTCAGAATGGCTTTGGGAGAGGCAGGTCATAGATCACTGCCTGGTTCAATTCTGTGAGGATGTGACAAAGCACATTGGTAAAGGTAGAAAAGTTGATCTGGTACAAATAAATTTTAATAAGGCATTTGATACGGTTAACCATGGTAAGCACGTTCATAGCGTCAGAAGGCTTGGTAACCAGGAAGAATTGGCTGGTGGATTCAGGACTGACGCCCACAGAAGGTGACCAGTGTTGTCCTGCACTGATCAGTTTGAAACCAACGGCTTTTGTGTTTTTATGAATGATTTGGATGAGGAGGTGAAAGGGTGGTTTATTGTATCTGTAATGATGTGGAGGTTGGTGCAATTATGGATGGTGTAGAAGGTTGTCACAGATTATAACAGGACAGTGACAGGACGCAGAGCAGCGCTGAGAAGTTACAGATGGAGTTCAACTCGGAACGTTACGAAGTGATTCACTTTGGGAAGATGAATTTGAAGGCAGAGAGGTGATACTCTCTCGAGTCAACCGAGGGCCGCACATTAGTACGAGTTCCACAATGGAAACAGAGTGGTGAGACTTTCTTCAGTAAGCCGAGGCCCGCTCATCGGTACGAGAACCACAATCGGCACGGAGCGGTGCACTGCAGGAGCAGAAGGAAGTGTGATTGACAGGTGAGCTTGACCACATCCGCTGTTCTGCACATACTCATAGTGGCGATTGTCTTAAGAAAACAGTTGAGTGAACTCGGTCTTTTCTCCTTGGAGCGACGGAGAATGAGAGGTAACCTGATAGAGGTGTACAGGGTGATGAGAGGCATTGATCACGTGGATAGTCAGAGGCTTTTCCCCAGAGCGGAAGTAGTTCCCACAAGAGGATACAGGATTAAGGTGCTGGGGAGTAGGTACAGTGAGATGTCAGGGGTAAGTTTTGTACACAGAGAGTGGCGAGTGCGTGGATGGGGCTGCCAGCAACTGTGGTGGAGGTGTATACGATAGGGTCTTTTAAGAGACTTTTCGATAGGTACGTGGAGCTTAGAAAAATAGAGGGCTATGGCTAACCCTACTAATTTCTAAGGTAGGGCCATGTTCGACACAACTTTATGGGCCGAAGGACCTATGCTGTGCTGTAGGTTTTCTATGTTTCTATGTTTGTATGAAAGACAATATACCGGAAAGCAAATCAGGAGAAAAACAGACAACTTCGTGGCAAATAATATCCTGAAAACCTGCTTGTTACTTTTGTTCAAACATAGAATGGATGGCGAAATATTGGTAGAATTGTGGCTGGTATGAGAATATTGTTAAAATTAAACAGACTGCATCGCAGGTCACGGGTATGAGGTGGCCAAGTCGTTCACTGGAAGAGGTCAGGTTCCTTCAAAACGGCCCATGTGTGCGCTGGAATACACTGCTCTTCAAACTGCCCACAGCCCTCGCAAATTTCTTGAGGACACGCTCCCTTTTTGATCACAGGTCTCTGGAATTTCGCTGTGGATCTTTTAAATTGTTTAGAGGAATATAGGTGCAGTGTATTTTATTGTAACACATGTCAGCTGTCATTGTATATTCCATCACTCACACCGCCCGGAATGACTGGAATGAACGAAAGAAAAGAATGAACGAATGGTCCCCTTTAATAAAGAAATGTTCTTCATTTCACCCACCAGAACAAACTCTTTCCCTCAATTTCAGAAGCGAATGTGCTCCGTCAAATGTTACAAAATAAATCGACTTCAAGATGAATGCCAACTTAAAAGCAACACAGATATTAAAATATATATATATATATGTATATCCTATTTAAATACCTGAAGCCAGGTATCATGGAAAATAACATGGAAAATTCACATCACATTTTATTGTAAAGTACATAGATTGCAGTGTCCCTTGAGGAGTCAAATTCATGACACGGGATCAGTGAGTTATAAATAGTTTAACGTAAGTGTTTGTGCAGTTGCTTGTCACTAATGTCCCTGACGTGATAGCCACGCTAATTGCCTCAGTGGAATTGCTCTCTCCTCAATAAAAGTCTGCTAAACCGATGCCAAGTCCATCTGAGCAGCTGAAACGCTCCGCACAACTGAACGCTGCTTCTGACGGAATATGGGATATCCGGCGATTTACTACATCGCGGCCGTTTTCTATCCCACACTTGTAGCGGTTGGTGTCCCCGGTAAGATGCCGGAGCTGGTTACTTTATGTATGGTGGCGTCGTTACTCTGCTGCGGTATCCACACTGTTACTGAGCACAGATGCACAGAATCTGTTGTCGGCTGAAATGTGGTCCCGGATGGAGTATTCAAGCTTCTCATTGTTTTATTTTCATTTTCGCACTTTGATTGAAGTGATTTTTTTTGTTAATTATTGCTCGTGCCGATATTGACATTGTTTCATAATTTCACCTCGCTAGGCTTCTGAAGTAATGCCGGTCTCTGCTTTTCTAGGTCCGAGTCTCTATCAGTGCAGACTCTTCGATCTTATAACAAAGTGGCAGCTTATTTAAATGACGGTCCAGTCTATTTCCGACACATAGGTCTGTTCCTCTGTAAGTCAGTAAATGAGAACTCGTGCTTTATATCTCCTTGACTCCACTTTGTCACCGCTACAAACAATCCCTTCAACTGTTTCACCCCTAATGATGGAAATGGTGTTGTTTACGATCTTCCGTTCACTGGTCCGTGAGCCTTGGAACTCGGATTCTTTGCTCTAAACTGTGGGAATGTCGCCAATCCATTGACACTCACATCCGTCATTGTCCTCCAGCCGGAGTGCAGCGACCGAGACCGCACACACTGGATTCCCGCTTTCCACTTCCAAACAGACCATACCCTGCGTAGCATCGGTAGAAAGGGGGCATTCAGGGAGCTGACCGTATTTCTATTTTGTTTCCAAATTTCTTGCAGTTAACCTAACGGCGATTGTGATCCTTTCTCGGGGAAAATGCGGACTCTCCAAATGCATCACCCGTTACCTGGTTGGAATGGCGACAGCGGATCTGATGGTGGTAATCGTTGTTGCTTTAGTGGACCAGACCAACAATATCCACATTTATTCCAGATCCCTGCTCATCACTCCTGTGTGCGCTCTGACACTTGTATTTGTGGCTGCGACGCAGGACTGTTCTGTTTGGCTCACGGTCAGTTTTACCTTCGATCGCTTCATCGCAATATGTTGCCGAAAGCTGCGGGAGCGATACTGCACCGAGAGAACAGCAAAGGTGGTTATCTTGACCGTGGTTATAGTGAGCTGCGGGAAATGTGCCCCGTTTTACTTTGCCCTTGAACCTTACGTCATCATTGACAACACGCCGTGGCGGTGCACCGTGACATATGAATACGCCACTTCACCCGTGTGGAGAGGATACCAATTACTGGAGAGCATTTTAACACCATTGCTACCAATCGGCTTAATCCTGGTGTTTAACGGGCTAACTGTAAGACATATCGTTGTGGCAAATAGAGTCCGCAGAAAGCTTCGGCACAGCAGCGACAATCAGAAAGATGCCGAGGTGGAAAAACGCAGAAAATCGATGATTTTGTTGTTTTCTATATCAGCTAATTTCATATTATTTTCGATGCCCCATGTAGCCCATACCCTGAAATGGCAAAAGCAAAACTATACATCCTACAACAATTTGGGTTCATGTTGCAAATTCTCAGCATGTGCACCAATACTTGTATCTATACACTGACACAGAGCAAATTCAGAGAAGAGCTGAGGAATGGAATGAAGTATGTGTTTACATTAAATGGCCATCGGTGTAGATAACGCCTGCTTCTAATGAGAATTCAGCGGAGTTTTCAAATAAAGCCGTTTTACAATGACCAGGTTTGTCAAATATGTCATAAATTCAATCAATCATATGCCTAGTCATCCTGAAATTTCACAATTGGCAGAAGGTTGCTGACTTCATACAGTTCAGGTCGGTAGCAATACAAACGCTCAATGCTGCTGGCGTGATTGTTACATTGGTTGAAGTATGTTCCAAACTATCACAGACACTCGACTGTCACAATGGGCAGGGGTGGCTTCAGGGCTTTCCGGGTTTTAGATGTTTCAAAATGGACAGGGTCGGGTAACAGAGTGTAAAGGGAGTGCGCTGAGAAAGCAGGGATAGTATTGCAGCTGCAGAAAGGGAGGACAACGTGGAGCTTTCGTTTGTTAACACAGAAACATGAACACCCCATTCGAAGTATTGTCTACAGTCGCCCACCAGATCAACCAAGTAAGTTCAATGGGAACGGTAAAGAACAGATCGGGAAGCGGATAGTGGACATCGGCCATTTTATCGGCAAGCGTAACTGAAACTTCCACAATATTCTTTGGCACCTCCCCAGGGTAAAAGGTCTAGGTATGGCATAATTTCTCGGTTGTGTCCAGGAAGGATTCATGTCACTGTATGAAGACGGGCAGACTAGCGAACATCCATACCGGATCATATATTAGAAAAGGAAATGTATCAGGTGACAGATCGCTCGGTGGGTGAGTATTTCACAGCAATAGGCCAGATCTGCCCTCGACTTACCTTGCACATGGATAGGGCCAGGGAGCATGGAAAGTGTTTAACTGGCAGTCTGCGAATTATGGTGCTACCTGTCAGGAATTTGGGAACGTTCATTGGGAAATGATGTACTCTGGGAAATGCGGAACAGATATGTGGAGATTGTTTGGAGAACACTGTCTTGGGGTTCAGTAAGGGTTTGTCTCATTGTCGCAGGGCAAGGATGATAGCATAAGGTAACCCTGGGTGACAATAAAGTTGGAACAAGTCAAGCGGAAGAAAGAAAGGTACTTAAGGTTTAGGGAGAAAGGATCAGGTAGGGATATGGAGGGTCACAATGCAGACAGGAGAGAATTTAATAATGGACTTAGAAGAGTTAGAAGGGGACTTGAGAAGTCCTTGACGTGTTGCACTGTGAAGAACAGGAGGAGACTGGAGAGAGTGTGGGCAGATCGGAGGTAAAAGTGGAAAACCTGTGTCTGGAATCCAAGGAGGTAGTGAATCTTCTTACTGAATACATCGATGAAAGTGAACACAGCGTAAAAAGGCAGTTATGCTAGAACATTCCGACGCTAAGAAAGAGGATGCGCTGGAAACTTGGAAAATACTGTGATTGATGATTCTCCGGTGCTGGAAGGGATATAGTCCAGGTGATTTAGGAAGGGAAGCGAAGACATTGCTGAGCTTCTGGACAGGATATTTGTGTTTTTCCTGGCCACGGAAGTAGAACTAGAAGATTAGTTGGTAAAATATTATTCATTTGTTGAAGCAAGATAATAAGGATACTCGTTGGAAGTATAGACCAGTGAGTCTTTCAACAGTAGTGGGTAAACTATTGTAGAGGATAATTGAAGAGGGAATTTATGAGTATTTGTTTACAACATGGCTCTTTGAGAGGTATGTTGTCCTATATCAGCCAGATTGAATTATTTGTAAAAGTGAAAATAAAACAAGATAGAGTGAATACTGGCTGGAAGACAGCGGACATCCGCGTCCCGCTTGGTGGGTGGAAATTTCGGGACAATTTAAAACTTTTGGACTCTGCAGTTACCATGTTCCGAGAAATAGGGCTGAGGGGAAAAAAAAAACAACTTAATCTGACCACACAGCAGCAGCGGGATAGTTTATGGAATTAGGGCAGATGACGTAAACAAATCGCTGAGCTATTAACTATACCGACACGTTATCTAAACTGACCTGTTTATTACATATTGCAGGACACATGCTACAATGACCTCAAAACAATCCTTTCCGATGGAGACCTACAACTTAAAAACAGCATTTAGAAGTGTTCAGAGCAGTTTCTGGTGCTCATTAAAATAACCAGCCTTCCAAAATGACAACTCCATATTCCCAATTCGTGTACGCACCGATTTATCCCAATACCTCTGAATCGTGGTTCAATCGTATCGGCCGTAGATACGCTCAAACTTCGATCCATTTAACCCTGAATCCACATGGCCGGTGTGAAATCCGTGTCTGCCTCTGAAATTAATATAAATGAAATATACAAAACGTCACAAACTAAAAACGCAGCGAGAGCAAAGCGAACACCCGCGCTCAAGCGTGTCTTCCTTCAAAACCATCGCAGGCAATTGGAGAATACAGAATAAACAACTTCTAAAGCAAAAGGTCTCAGCACGTATTCTAAAGAATTTAGGACAGTAAGATGTGGAGAGCTGAGGCTCACATACACCAGCACTTCATAGAATTTCGGAAAGATATGCATCCTCCGAATTTCGCATCAGTTCCTGGAAATCACTTCTCGTTAGGTGACACAATTTTTTGTCAAGTGCATGGAGAAAAAAATGATTAATTTAGTCAGCCCCCCAACACAAAGAAAAGAAACACATAACTCACATAAAGCCATTCATGGCCGTAATCTTTCTCTTCCTCTTTCAATTGAAGTCACTTATGTCCAAACCTCGTACTATATTTTTAAAACTGCAATGCATTCATATTTTCAAAATATCGCAGAAAATGACATGTCCTTATTTGTTCAATGGCTAACAAGCATCTGTAATTTGAATCATACAACATTTAGTAAAGCCTTTCGACTCCAAGATAAAGAGACGCAGAAAGTAACGTATCGTCCAGGAGTTAATATTCCACACAATTAAAACATGACGTCTCCAAATATCCAACGACTTTCCAGGATTTCTGACATTCCTGACCAGGGATAGGATTCGGATTACATGTCCGTTTGTTGTATAGTATCGGGGCGAATGATCCCTATTACTACCGCTAAAGCAACAGATCTGTTCACTGTACTGGGACCACTGTCACATCCACCTCCAGCCCGGAAGTACTGTTTCTATCGCTTTACTTGTAGTGTGATACTCCCTTCATCATCTCACATCTGCGCGTCCAGCTTCTCATGCTGTAACCATCCATTATACTCAGTCTCCATGCTTCAGTGTGGGCCCGGACAGAGAGATCGGACAGAAACAACGACTTTCTAGATTGGTCGGTGCTGTGAGACATGAAAGTTCTAACCCAGACATACAGTCAGACAGCCATAGGAAAGCACTGCACAGAAACAGGGTCTTCAGCCCGTCCAGTCACTGAGGAATTATTTAAACTGCCTACTGCCATCGACCTCACCCGGACCGTGGCCATCCATATCCCTCTCATCCGTGTAATTCTCCAATCATCTCTTAAACGTTGACATCGGAATCTCAATTACCATTTGTGTTGGCTGTACTGTCTACACTCTGTCGACCCTCTGAGTGAAGAAGTTTCCCCTCATGTTTCCCTTAAACATTTCACCCTTCACCTATGATTTCCAGTTGTATTCTCGCCCAACATCAGTGGATAAACCCCGCTAGCATTTACACTCTCTATACGCCTCTTAATGTTGTATACCTCTACCAAATCTCCCCTCTGTCTTATACCCGCTCGGGAATAAAGTGCTGACACGTTTAGCCTTTCCTTTCAATTCAAAACATATGTAATCTTTCATTTCAGTTCAAAACATTCAGTCCCGGAAATGGCCGTGTTAATTTAATTCTGCATTCTTTCAATCTTATTTGCATCTTTCCTGCAGGTGGTTGAGCCCAACAGCTCACAATATTCAAAATTGGGCCCCAATAAAGCCTGAAACCACAGCAACGTAACATCGCAACTCTGGTATTCCGTAATTTGGTTTAGTAAGACCAATGTGGAAAAGCTTTTTTTTACGACCCTGTCTAACTGTGCCGCAACTTTCATTGAATTATGGACCTGCATTCCCTGATTCGCTTGTTCTATCGTACTCCTCAGTGCCCTATTTCTCATTGTGCCAGACCAACCCTGGCTGGTCCGCCCAAAGTGCAACATCTAACACTTGTCTGCGCTACATGAGATCTGACAATTTTCAGCCATTTTGCCAGCTGGTCCAGATCGCGCTTTATGCTTCGGTCGTCTTCCTCGCTGTCAACTACACCCGTAATGTTGTTGTCATCGGCAAACTTGCTGACCCAGTTAATGACATTATTATCCAGATCGTTGATATAGATTACAAACAACAACGGGCACAGCATCGATCCCTGGGGCACTTCACTTGTCACAGGGCCCCAGTCAGAGAGACAACCATCCATTACCACGCTCCAGCTTCCCCAGCATAGCCAATGACTAATCCAATTCATTACACCGTGAAAGCCAAGCGACTGAACCTTCTCGAGCATCCTCCCATACGGAACCTTGCAAATTCCTTGCCGAAGTCCCTGTTAGACGGCATCCACTGCCTGCCTTCAACACCATTCCTGGTAACTACATCGTAAAGCTCCCAGCCAAACTATTGATATCATCCAGCGGCCGGGACTGACGTTTATGGACTATTGTTGTTAAATTCTCCTGTACTTTATTATCCAACGCATTGAGGGTTGTCTGGAAAAGGAAGGCGTCGCAGCTTTAAATAACTAACCCACTAGACCTACATACTAAGATAAAGCACACTACATAGAGCACAGAGCATAGAATATTGCAGCACGGTACAGCCCATCGTCTCAGGAGGTTCTGATAGAGTTTCAACTAATTTCTTCAATTTAACACATCCCCCTTCATCCGAATCAGAACCAGATTTAATATCACAGACATACTTCGTGAAATCGTTAAAATTTCCGTAGCAGTACAATGAAATACAGGATAAATAAATATAGAGAAAACAAAACTGAGATACAGGTGGCCGCGGGGAAACACTGTTCCTGAATCGCTGAGCCTGAGCTTTCAGGCTTCTGTATCTCCTTCCCGATGGTAACACTGTGTAGAGGGCATGTGCTGTTAGTGGACAATGTCAATGATGGACGCCACTGTTAAAAGTAGCGCCCCTAGTAATAATGATCAGTGAGGTACAGATAATCTGATTTTACCAACGAGTACCTTTTTTTATTTCAACTATAAAGCACGTAGGTTCACACGCTATCTACCTGTGTGCACCCGACTAGATCCTTGACACTCCATGAACAGTCAATGAAGAGAAAAGTTATTAGCCGGAAAAGGAGTCGACGCTGGTCAGAGAGACAGAGGGACTGGGGAGAAAGCGACGGGGGCATAGACTGGTGAGGTAGCGAGAGAAAGAGGAGGGCAGAGAAAGGCCAGGGGGAGGGAGGCCGGAGAAGTTGAGAGATCTGGTGTGTGGAAAGAGATCTGGGATTGGGGAAATGTTTTAGTTGGGGAAAGAGATCAGATTCGAGAATTTAGTGTCGGTACAAAGAGGGAGGGGAATGACCGGGGAAAGGAGTGAGAAACGCGGATGGAGAGGCAGATGGGAAAGAGGAGGGGCCAGGAGAAAGACTGGATGAGAAAGAGAATGACGGAGAGAACGTCCGCAGGAGGGAGAGGGTTTGGAGCAGGTAGAGAGAGAGATGGGAGAGAGAGTTCGGAGTTGTGGGGAGATGGGGTAGTGTGACTGTGAGGGACGGGTGGGAGGAAAAACAGACTGGGGAATGTAGAGAGACGGCGGCAAGAGTCTGAGTAGAGAAGAGGGAGAGAGAGAGATAGAGAGAGACACAGTCGAGATTCTAGGAGAGCAGAAACGGCAGAGGGAGAGGGAAATGGAGGAAAAGAGTGGGGGCGGGGTAGAGGGACACTTGTATGACAGAGCCAGGGTAGAGAGATGGAGGAGAGACTTGGGAGAGAGACCGGTGAAGTACAGAGAGACTGAGGGGTTAGAGAAACACCAGGGTGAGGGAGGCCGGGGATGGGGAGCGATCGGTGTGAGGAGCGAGATTGGAAGTGAACGCGGAAGGGAAGATCCCGAGACGTGGGGATGGGGGAATAGGGTAGGGGAGGAGTGTCGGTGGGTAGAGATAGAAATTTATGGGAGAAAGACACCGGGATTGGGGACTGAATCTGGAGAGAGAGAGGTTGGTTAGGTACTGATGACCGGGGTTTTGGAGAGAGTGGTGGTTACACAGACGGGAGGTTAAAGGACTTGGGGCGGGAAATAAACACTGGACATTGCGAGAGCGAGACGGGATGAGGTAGGGAAGTCTGAGTCTGAGAATACTGTCCATAAATGCACTGAGCGATTAGAGAACTTTCCTTCTTGCAGGGCATTCTGGGATTACAGCGCTTTCATTATAAAATCCCTCTGAAAAAAGCAACCTGTGCTATCTCGCTGACCTCTACCACCCCGCCTGCTTAACCCCACTCCTTCCCGCACCGTATTCGCGATCTCCCTTTCCTCAGCCGGTCTTCGCGATCTTCACTCTCCCTCCGCGTTTCTGTGAGCACACCCGTTGGCTCCTGTTACGAACGCGCAAAGTAGAATGATGAAACATTTATACTGAGTCATACTCTTGGAAATTTACAGTGTGGAACCGAACCGAACCCACCCTAGACGAAAAACATGGACACTGGAAAGCCTGCGCGGACACACCCCGCGCTATAAAACAGCGCACGCGCACCTGCCACATTGACGCAATCGATCTGGTAGAGACTTTCACATCCTTCCCCTGCACGTCTTTCAATCTCCGCGACACCTTCTCTTCCCTCCGAACTGACCCTCACCCTCTCTCTTCACAGGGATCACCGTCCCTGTATCCGATCACTGCGCTTGTCGGACGGCACTGTCTCCCTGTTTATCGTCGGCAGGCGAAGGTTCCTCAGCAGGATAGGCCGGAGCCAAAGCCAGCCTGGAGTCGAAGACGGTGCTCACTGCACCCTGGAGTCGGCATGGAATGGATCTTGGGTAGTGCCCTGGGGATAGCATCTCGCTTGGCGAGGATCTGTCCTGGGTCGTGGTCGTTCATACCCTGGAGTACCCCAACCCCTTCCGTTTCCATTTACCTCTCTTCGATAGCGAGTCCCGCCGGTGTTTCGCCTCATTCTCGGCCCAAAACACCCCAACCTCCCGAGTGGCCTTGCCAAGCTACCGCAGGTTTCTGGCTCAAGCGCTGAGGGAGCGGGAAGAGGGAGCGTGTCACGGGACTGTGTACAGAGAGGCCTCACACCCCTTTCGGGCCCAAGAGGGTGAGGCGGCGAGTTTTGGGTATTCATCTGAGCTTCAGCTTCCCGGGAGGTGGCGGAGACATTGACCGGAGGGTGTCGACTATCCAGACGGCCGGACGGATCATGGCAGGCTCTTGCTCCCACTGCCCCGGCAGGAGGGAGGAGCTGATATTCCCTACAGAGTCATTCCGGGTTGAAAGGGTCCTGAGGCCGGCAGTGACGAAAGACGGGGATGGAATTGCAGAGATTTATCTGACCTCCGTGGGGCAGCGGCAGGGAAAGTGGGGGTGGGGTAGGGGATCTCAGATTCCCGGCATTTGTAGGGTGGGCGGTGCTCCTGGGCTCGGGATTAAGTGGTCCTGAGCTCAAAGGAAGTGTGGAGTGAGAGTGTGGTAATGCGGCGTTGGGTCGTCATGGGGAGCTCCTCGATGGAGAGGAAGGAGTTCGCTGCATGGTCCTAAATTAGCTCAATCAGTTTAAATACTTATGGAATAACACAAACAGAGGGCTTGTGTAACATATAATAATATTAATATTTTATTGTGATTTACTCTGTTCCTGCAGCCTCTGTTCATAAACAGGGAAAACACATTAATCCCGCACCCTGCGTCTGTCCTCAAAATAATTCCACCGACACTTGTCAGTCCCAAAGTAATCCCACTGCACCACGATTACCCCACAGCCTCGTGTCAGTCCCCGTGTCGTTCCATCTCACTCTCTCCCCACAGTCCTGGTCAGACACTGAACCAATCATACTGTCCTAATCTCTCTCCTCGCAGTCCCTGTCAGTCCCTTGTCTAATGACACTGTCCCACTCTCTCCCTACAACCCGTGGCAGTCCCCAGATTAATCCCAAGGCCCGGTTCTCTTCCCACAGGCCCAAGTCAGCCCCCAAACCATTCAACTACCCCTCTGTCTCCACCCATCCTGCCTTTGTCAGCATCCAAATTAATCACGCTGTCCTGCAACCTCGAGATAGATAGATAGATAGATAGATAGATAGATAGATAGATAGATAGATAGATAGATAGATAGATAGATAGATAGATAGATACTTTATTCATCCCCATGGGGAAAATCAACTTTTTTCCAATGTCCCATACACTTGTTGTAGCAAAACTAATTACATACAATACTTAACTCAGTAAAAAAATATGATATGCATCTAAATCACTATCTCAAGAAGCATTAATAATAGCTTTTAAAAAGTTCTTAAGTCCTGGCGGTAGAATTGTAAAGCCTAATGGCATTGGGGAGTATTGACCTCTTCATCCTGTCTGAGGAGCATTGCATCGATAGTAACCTGTCGCTGAAACTGCTTCTCTGTCTCTGGATGGTGCTATGTAGAGGATGTTCAGAGTTATCCATAATTGACCGTAGCCTACTCAGCGCCCTTCGCTCAGCTACCGATGTTAAACTCTCCAGTACTTTGCCCACGACAGAGCCCGCCTTCCTTACCAGCTTATTATGACGTGAGGCGACCCTCTTCTTAATGCTTCCTCCCCAACACGCCACCACAAAGAAGAGGGCGCTCTCCACAACTGACCTATAGAACATCTTCCACATCTCACTACAGACATTGAATGACGCCAACCTTCTAAGACTGTGTCTGTCCTCGAATAAACGGTACCACTATCTGGCCGCAGCTCTGTTTCAGTTCCTAAAGTAATTAATTGTTGGAAGTGGAATTACGATGGTATATGGCTGGAAACGGACCTTAAATCAGGAACGGATGAGCTCTGGGAAATAGACAACGGACTATGGGAAATAGGCGTCCGGGTGGGTTCTGTAAATTAATATGTATGTTGTCCAACAAGAGCAGAAGCTGAACTGGATCTGGCGTTGGGTAATGAACCTGGCTAGCTGACCGATCCTTTCGCATCAAATAGTTACAACTCCTTAAGTTTTACAGATAGGTACAGATAATGACAAGAATGAACCTTTTGAAAGCGTATTAAAGTGGAGCAGGTTACATTATGACAGCATCGTGCAGGAACTAGGGAGAGATAATTAGGATCAGCTACTTTTGGGCAAGTCCACTTCCAACATGTGAAAAGTGCTTAAATTTAACGACGCAAAGTTCAGGACAGGTATGTTCCAGTCAGAAAGAAGGACAAAGAGAACTGTAGATGTCGAGGGAGGTCATGTTGTAGTTCCAAATGAAAAGGAAAAAGTTGGTAAAGTTTCGGAAGTTAGAATGAACCTGAGACTTGGAGAATTATAAAGAAGCCAGAATATAACTTAGGAGGGGAATTAGGAAAGTCAAGAGGGGCCCCGAAAAGCTCTTGGACAGTAGGATTAAAGAGTAGCCCAAGGAATTCTGTACATACATCAGGGGCAAGAGGATAACAAGTGAGGGTGGGACCACACAAGCATAAAGTGGGAGCAGGAGATCATTTGCCTAGGTGCGAGGGATATGGGTAAGGTCCAAAATGAGTACTTTGCATTACTATTTACCAAGGAGAATGATATGGAAGATGTGGAGATCAGTACCAAGAGTATTAATATGCTCCGACATTTTGAAGTGTAGGAGGAGGTAGTGCCGGATATCTTAAATAGCAAAATTTGGTTAAGTCCTTCGTGCCTGATGGGATATACCCCAGGTAACTGAGAGGAAAGTGAAGAGATTGCTGAGGCCTTGACCAATATCTTTCTGACTTACATAGCCACAGGCGAGGTCCTGGAGGACTGGTGAGAAGCTCATGCTGTTCCTATACAAGAAGGAAACCAGGAATAATCCTGGAAACCCTAGACCGGTCAGTCTCAAGTCAGAGACACGGAAGGTACTGAGGAGAATTGTGAGAGACAGGATTTATGAATATCTGGAAAATCATAGCATAATTAGGGAGAGCCAGCATGGCCTTCTGGGTAAAATGTGCCTCACTACATAGGTTGATTTTATTAATAACGTGACGAAGATGATTGACAGAGACAGAGCTATGGTTGTCATTTCAACACGTTTCAGAAAGGCATTTCACAAGGTCCCACATCGGAGTCTCAGCCAAACGTTGAGGATCATTGGTGAACTGGCTGTTTGAATTCAGAACTGCCCCGCCCATTGAAGACAGAGGGTACTGGTTGAAGGGACCAGTTGTAGCTGGAGCTCTGTGATTAGGCGTGCTCCACCGGGATCAGTTCTGTGACCCCTGTAGTTTGTGATGTAGATAGCCGATCTGGCTGAAAATGAACATAGTTATGGATAGCACCGAATAGTGGCAAAGAATACAGCGGGATGAACTGTAAATCAATTGCAGATGTGGGCAGAGAAATGGAGATGGAGTTTAATCCAGGCAAATGTGAAGTGTTGTACCTCGGTAGGACAAATGTAAAGAGACAGCACAGTGTTAAGTGCAAGACACTTAACAGGTGTTAATGAGCAGAAAGACGGTGGGATTCAAATTCAAAGCTCCTTGAAATTGGCTATGCAGGTTGATTAAGTGGTTAAGAAGGTATATGGCATGCTTGACTTTATTACTTGAGCCAGCTGTAATGCACCTGATAAAACTCTAGTTCGGCCACATCTGGAGTATTGCGTGCCGTTCCTGTTGCCTCACTCTAGGAAGGATGTTGAGAATTTGGAGAGAGTGCAGAAGAGGTTTACCAGGACATTGACCGGATTAGAGGGCATGTGATTAGACAAACTTGAGTGGTTTTCTCTGAAGCGGTGAAGTGAAATTTGATAGGGTTTATAAGATTATGAGAGGCTTATAGAATAGGCAGTATTACGTACCCCGTAACTGGGCGTCTTACCAGCAAAGATAGAAGTATCCATTGGAGTCTGGTACTATTTTCAAAACAGTGTTTATCAGTAAAATATACAAATAAATATCAACAATGCAAATATACAGATAATACACGTTAGCAATACTAAACCTAAAAGTGTGGGTATAATAATAATCAAAAAAAACAAGCTCTATCGTTGTCTAGGGGATAATGAATTATCATGGGAAAGTATAAAGTTCAGTTCTGTTCATGTAGGCTGAGGTAGTTGTTGGACGATGTGTTGTAGTAGATACCAGATCACATTTTATAATGATCCCATGCAAAGGTACAGCTTCTGTCCCTTTTCCTATATCTCTTAATACCACCTCTCCAGTTTCAGGACCAAAATCTAGCACCTTACTTAGGATCAATGACTGATCAGCCCCAGTATCTCTCCAGATTCTCACTGGAACTGGGGTCTCTTCTTCTTTCACAGACACCGTCCCTTCTGAAATAATTTTCTCACGCCCGTCTCGTACTCTATCTACCTTTGCCTTCCTCGTCGATTTGCTGATCGACTCAATACACCCTGTAGGGACTGCCGTTTTCCCTTTTCCTGTCTCCTTCTTCGGAACAAAGCACTTAGATGCAATATGACCAACCTTTCCACAATAATAGCAGGTCAAACCAGAAATCTTCCTGCCAGACTGCTTGTCCTCCTTCTTACCTTTACCACTAGCTCCCGGCCTATTCTCTGCCTTAGCCGGTGGACTTTCTTTACCGTCCCTACTGCCTTTCTGTTAACTCTTATTTGAGGAAATCTTTGTCTTGTGGGTTAGGGCATATTCATCTGCGAACCTGGCAAATTCTGATATAGACTTATTCGTCTTCTCGTTCAGATACATCCTGATATTATCTGAAACACAACCTTTAAATTCCTCAGTCAGAATTAACTCTCTGAAACGATGGAAATCCTGCAGCGCACCAGCGATCCAAGAGCACACCCTTCTCATAGACAAACTCTGCATACGTCTGATTCCACTGTTCCTTTAAATCTCTGAACTTCTGTCTATACGCTTCAGGTACCAACTCGTAGGCCCGAAGGATAGCCTGCTTTACTTCCTCATAATCCTCAGACTCCCCCTCGGACAACGCCGCATATGCCCGTTGAGCCTTCCCTTTTAATGCACTTTGTAACAACGCCACCCACTGATCTCTGGGCCACTTCTGATTCACTGCCACCTTTTCAATATGCAAGAAGTAACTATCAACATCTGTCTCCTTGAACGGAGGTACTAACCTAAACTCTCTACTAACATTAATCTCCTCTCTTGAGCCTTCCCTTCGGTCTTTTCCCTGTTGCTGTAACCTCTCCATGTCCAGCGCATGCTGCCTATCTCTCTCCTTTTCCCTTCCCTCCATCTCCCTTTCAGCCTCTCCTTCTCCCTTTGTGCCTCCCAGGCAGCTCTTTCCCGCTCCCTTTGCGCCTCTAACTCCTTTAGCAGGATCTCATTCTCCCTTTTCTTCTGTTCCGCATCCAACCTTAATTTTTCCAACTCTAACTGAACCACCCCAACAACTGGTTTCTTTTCAGGGATAAGTTCCAATACCCCCGGCGTGATCACGTCCTCGGATATATAATACAGGGCTATGGCCCTCTGTATCTCCTACTTTTTCATTGACGACTTCACCTCTGGGAGATTTAAACATTTCACAATATTCACCAAGTCCGTCTTTTTGGCACTCTCTAGCGCCTTCAAAGTCGAGTTTTCTATAAATTCATCTATATCCATCTTTGTTGGTTTCCCATCTGGTTACCCACGCAACCAGAACAAATAATGGACTTAAAGCCCGATTCACTGGCCCCACAATTTGGTATCAAATCTCGAGACGAGGCCCCAATTTGTTACGTACCCGTAACTGGGTGTCTTACCAGCAAAGATAGAAGTATCCGTTGGAGTCTGGTACTATTATCAAAACAGTGTTTATTAGTAAAATATACAAATCAATATCAACAATGCAAATATACAGATAATACACGTTAGCAATACTAAACCTAAAAGTGTGGGTATAATAATAATCAATAATAAACAAGCTCTATCGATGTCCGGGGATAATGAATTGTCATATGTGAATATAAAGTTCAGTTCAGTTCATACGTACTGAGGTAGTTGTTGGTCGATGTGTTGTAATTGTTGGAGAGAGAGAGAGTGAGCAAACAGTGACAGCCAGTCAAACCTTCCTTTACAATCTTGATCAGTCGAAGTGTTGTTGTGGCCATTCAGGTATGACCCCTCTGTCCTTTAGCTAGACCGTTCTTCTATGGTGGATTCGTCACCCAGGCAAGGGTGGACACACACACAAGGCCCCACCGGCCTCGCTATAAACACTATGAGTTAAAATTGACCGATCCTTCATTCGGTCTCCGATGCCCCACACTTTCTCGTGGGTTCCAACACTTAAGCAGCGCTCACTAGTGTGTCTCTTGGTGCGTCTGAGGGGTGTCTCCCCAGACCTCTCTTTTATCCCTACTCACTGGGTCTCAGGTGTCAATCAGTTTTGAATGGCTTAGCCCATCAAACCAGCCCACTCCGGCTGTCCACTGGGGAATTTTAATGAACAGAATAGTACCAAGTAAACAGCCCTCTCCGGAGCCATAAGTTTTACAGGAGTCATAATATGGTGGAACAACAAGTCTCTTCCTCCCTGGGTTATCTCTCCCTTATCTGAAGCAAATATTCCAGTCCAAGAAAGTTTTAGTTCCATCTCTTTTCATCATCAAGATGGCGGCGCGACGACGCAGGGCGCAGCGGCCACTCCAGTAAGGAATATCCGTTATCTGTAAGTAGGGGCCGTGCACAATCCTGATTTGATTGAGACGGATGTGTGAAGCACGGAGGAACATCTGGCGAAACTTCTGACATGCCTGTGCTGCTGACGCTGCTACTGAGCGATCGGAGAGATCTCCAGAGAGGAAGGCCCCGAATCCTCGGCTTTGCCTGTTGCTTGGTGGCCGGAGCCGGGGTTGAAGCACTCGGCAGAGATGGTGCTCGGTGTCGGAGGGCTGGTCGGAGGCACGAAGTTGTCGGAAGTTTTCGGACGGACTCACAGTTGGCTGTGCTCGGGTGCTTCCAGAGGCTGCATCGGGAAGTTTTGCCACGTTGGAGGTTTCTTCCTTCTGCCATCTGCGTGAGATGATGGGCTATCTGGGACTTTGAGACTTTTTTTTTACCGTGCCCATGGTCTGCTCTTATCAAATTATGGTATTGCTTTGCACTGTTGTAACTGTATGTTATAATTATGTGTTTTTTTTGGTCAGTTAGTCTTGGTCTGTCTTGTGTTTATGTGATATCATACTGGAGGAACATTGAATTTCCCCTTGGGGATGAATAAAGTATCTATCTATCTATCTATCTATCTATCTTTCTCTCTCATTAGCAGCCTGGCAAGAGTAACGGTTTGTAATTCTCCCAAGGGAGGGGGACATGGGCAACCCTGCACCCTTCTGCCCATCAGAGCTGTTCATCCTTCGTAACAATAGTAACTTAAACAAGATAAACAGAAGTTAACAGTATTATGTGTATATATGTGTGTAAATGAAACTCCGAAACTATTGAGCTCGGGGGAAACAAGGCTTGGAGTCTTGAGGTGGTAAAGTATGAATGTTCAGTTCTACCACAGAATAGGTGATGAGAGAGAGATTTGTAATCCAGGGTAAATGTCAAGAGAAGGCAATTATGTCGAATTCCACAGGTTCCATGGTCGTAAAACAAGAGAACAGTCACTGTAGATTTTATCTGTCATCTTTCCAAATTCACATACTAATTATCACCCAAAGTGACTTGTCACAAGGGGTATCGTCTTCAGATGAATTACCACACCACACCCAGGCAAGGGTTGACACATCAGTGGTCTTCACAGGATACCCCAAATCAGATCCACTCCTATAGCTCAAACAAGGTAACAACCACACATTTGATGTATGCTGAATTGATAATTAACCCACCCTTCTGGGCATAGGAGAATTCCAAACAGAGACCCTTGGCCACTAGTTCCCTGGTTTCGATCCTTCCATCTTTCCTCCTTCGTCTACGTCTGACTCTGAGTGTCTGTGTCCTCAGTTAAAACTAAACAAACTGCGAGCGATGTAAACAAGCTGCAAGTCAGACTGATTCACCTTCTTAATCTCTATCTCTCCCTCTCTCTCGAAATAACAGTCCACAGCAAACAAAACCTAGGGATTCATAACAACGGCCACTCCCCATTGTGAAATGACTGGTATGCCAGTAGTTGAGATGACAGAGTGAATCCTTACCCACATTCTCAGCAGGTGAACGGCTTCTCCCCAGTGTGAACTTGCTGATGTCTCTGTAGTGTGGAAGAGCGAATGTATCTCTTCCCACATTCTGAGCAAGTGAACAGCTTCTTCCCAGTGTGAATTTGTTGATGACTCCGTAGGTCAGATGACCGAGTGAATCTCTCCCCACAGACTGAGCAGGTGAATAGCTTCTCCCCAGTGTGAACTCGCTGATGACTCTGTAGGTTGGATGGATCAGTGAATCCCTTCCCACAGACTGAGCAGGTGAATGGCTTCTCCCCAGTGTGAACTCGCTGATGACTCTGCAGGTTGGATGGATCAGTGAATCTCTTCCCACATTCTGAACAGGTGAACGGCCTCTCCCCAGTGTGAATTCGCTGATGACTCTGTAGGTTGGATGGATCAGTGAATCTCTTCCCACAGACTGAGCAGGTGAATAGCTTCTCCCCAGTGTGAACTCGCTGATCACTCTGTAGTTGGGATGACTGAGTGAATCCCTTCCCACATTCTGAGCAGATGAATGGCTTCTCCCCAGTGTGAACTCGCTGTTGTCTCTGTAGGGTGGATGAATGAGTGAATCTCTTCCCACAGACTGAGCAGGTGAACGGCCTCTCCCCAGTGTGAACTCGCTGATGACTCTGGAGTTGGGATGACTGAGTGAATCCCTTCCCACATTCTGAGCAGATGAACGGCTACTCCCCAGTGTGAACTCGCTGGTGTCTCTGTAGGGTGGATGAATGAGTGAATCTCTTCCCACAGACTGAGCAGGTGAACGGCTTCTCCCCAGTGTGAACTCGCTGATGACTCTGAAGGTTGGATGAGTGAGTGAATCCCTTCCCACAGACTGAGCAGGTGAATAGCTTCTCCCCAGTGTGAACTCGCTGATGTCTCTGTAGGTTGCATGACAGAGTGAATCTCTTCCCACAGACTGAGCAGGTGAATGGCCTCTCCCCAGTGTGAACTCGCTGATGTCTCTGTAGCTGGGATGACTGAGTAAATCTCTTCCCACATTCTGAACAGGTGAACGGCTTCTCCCCAGTGTGAACTCGCTGATGACTCTGTAGGTTGGATGGATCAGTGAATATCTTCCCACAGACTGAGCAGGTGAATGGCTTCTCCCCAGTGTGAACTCGCTGATGACTTTGTAGTTGGGATGACTGAGTGAATCCCTTCCCACATTCTGAGCAGATGAACGGCTTCTCCCCAGTGTGAACTCGCTGATGTCTCTGTAGGCTGGATAACTGAGCGAATCTGCTCCCACAGTCTGAGCAGCTGAATGGCCTCTCCCCAGTGTGAACTCGCAGATGACTCTGTACTTGGGATAACTCAGAGAATCTCTTCCCACAGACTGAGCAGGTGAACGGCTTCTCCCCAGTGTGAACTCGCTGATGTCTCTGTAGGGTGGATGAATGAGTGAATCTCTTCCCACAGACTGAGCAGGTGAATGGCCTCTCCCCAGTGTGAACTCGCTGATGACTCTGTAGTTGAGATGACTGAGTAAATCTCTTCCCACATTCTGAACAGGTGAACAGCTTCTCCCCAGTGTGAACTCGCTGATGACTCTGCAGGTTGGATGGATCAGTGAATCTCTTTCCACAGACTGAGCAGGTGAATGGCTTCTCCCCAGTGTGAACTCGCTGATGACTCTGTAGTTGGGATGACTGAGTGAATCCCTTCCCACATTCTGAGCAGATGAACGGCTTCTCCCCAGTGTGAACTCGCTTATGTCTCTGTAGGCTGGATAACTGAGTGAATCTCTTCCCACAGACCAAGCAGATGAACGGCTGCTCCTTTGTGCGAACTCGCTGGTGATGCATTAGGTCAGATGACTGAGTGAATCCTTTCCCAGAAATTCAACAGATGATCAGCCTCTGCCCAGTGTGGTGTGAACTGACTGCTGTGTCCACAGGTGGGAAGACCAACTGAATCCTTTCTCACACACAGAACAGGTGAATGGCCTTGCCCAGTGTGAACTTGCTGATGTACCTTCAGTTGAGATGACCGAGTGAATTATTTCCCACTGTCTGAGCAGGTGAAAGGCCTTTCTCCTGTGTAAAATGATGGGTTGCCAATTGGTCAAATGACCGAGTGAATCCTTCGCCACAGTCTGAGCAGGAAGGATGGTCGATAGGATCCCTTGTTCCACTTCTTAAATATCTAGACAGAGACAACAAAACTGGTGTGCCGTGTTTGTGCTTCCTGGAGACAAATTCCTTCTCATTTTTAACCTGTAAAAAGATTTACAAAATCCATCAATGGGTTTAGGACAACATTTCAGATGAGATTACAAGGTTTGATCTGGTATCACACTGATACAGTGAGGTTCAACACAAGTTAGAAGAGATATCATCTCCTGACTGGGCAGAGTGCTGGTTTCTGGAATGACCATCAATTCCCTGATGCTCTTCCTGTCTCTATCAGAAAGGAGCATTTCTGCCATCTCCAATTTGAGCCTTAGTTTGACTCTCTCCATTGGTATTATTCCCCCCTCCTGCTGAACTGCATGGGTGCCTGGCCCCACAGTAACTGAAACAGTCTCACGCAAATAGTCTTTCTTGATGTGCATCTGGGATTTTCTTTTATGTATTATTAACTTAAAGTGCCACAGTTTTAACGCCATATAAAAAATTCCTGCTGAGATGAATGGTTGGTCCGCACAGCTGTTAAAAGGACTTAGAGTGAATTTTTGTATTATTGTCACAGTCATAGAAAATTACAACACAGAAACAGGCACTTTGGGCCATCTAGTCTGTGCTGAACTATTTAATCTGCCCACTCCCATACCCCTACCATCCAGGTACCTACACAAAATGTTGAAATCGAGCTTGCATGCACCGCTTGTGCTGGCTGCTCATTCCACACCCTGATGACTGTCTGTGTGAAGAAGTTGCCCCTCATGTTACCCTTAACATTTTACCTTTCACCCTTAACCCATGGCCTCTGGTTGTAGTTCCACCCAATCTCAGTGGAGAAAGCCAACTTGCATTTACACTATCTACGCCCCTCTATCACAATCAAATCTCCCCTCAATCTTCTACATTCCAAGGAATAAAGTTCATACCAAAGTGCAACAACTCACACTTGTCTGCATTAAATTCCATTTTCCATTTCTCAAACCATTTTGCCAGCTGGTCCAGATCACACTGCAAGTTTAAATGCTTTTTTGGCATTGACTAGATGGGCCAAAGAGCCTGTTTCTTTACTGAACTTCTCCGTGTTTCTATGGCAGAGAAGCTGGCCAAACTTGTTTGGAAGGGAAAGCGTAGGAGTGACAATTGAGCAGCAGTGGCTGGAGTTTCTGGAGCAATTCGGGAGCTGAGTGATTCCACAGAAGTGGAAGCATTAGAAAGACAGGAGGACACAACTGTGGCTAAAATGAGAAGCCAAAGCCAACATAAATGTCAAAGAGAGGGCAAACAAAAGAACAAAAACTATTCGGAAGCTTCGAGAAACCAAAAGAAGACAACAAAAAAAGTCAGCTGAGCTCAGTGCGTGGAATCATGATTTGTAGTCATTAATGGGTCTCGGTAGCACCCAACAGTCTGAGGCATTTAGAGGAACAAAATATACGAGGCTTCAATTTCTCTTCAAAAGCAAGGTTCCCTGGATCGGTTACCTTTCAACTTTCATTTTGGCAGGCACATACAAACTCTGCATCCTCAAAAATTCACTTCTGAAGGCCTCCCACTTACAGGTACTCCTTTGCCAGGAAACAACCTGTCCCAAACCACACTTGTCAGATCCTTTCTGATACCATCAAAATTGACCTTTCTCCAATTTAGAATCTGAACCCATGGTCCAGACCTCTCTTTTTCTATATTTACTTTGAATCTCATGGCATTATGATCACTAATTTCTGTCACCAGCCCTGATCATTTCCTAACAGCTTATTGCACACTTCTACGTTGGGAATTCTAAGTATTGATTAAGGGCACATTTGACAAACTTTACCCCATCTAGTCCTTTTACATTATGGGAGTTCCAGTCAATATATGTAAAGTTAAAATCACTTACTGAATCAACCTTTGTTTATTGACATGGCCTACAACTTTGTTCCTCTAAATCCCTCAGACTGTTGGGTGTAAACAAGCCCCTATAATGGCTACAATATCATAATTCCCTGTCCTGAGCTCATCGGGCTTTCCTAAGATGCTTCTTGCATTGTGATATACACAGCTCAGCACATTCATCGCACCATGCTCAACCATTTGATTGCTGACTCTGTCTGAGGTCTGAACAACATCTGACGTGTCAAGAAAACAAACTCCCCCTCATTGTCACAAAAACAAAGGAGCTGATTGTGGACTGCAGGAGGACTGGAGACGGGCTAACCCCTGTTGACATCAAAGGATTTGGGGCTGAGAGGGTGAACAGCTTTAAGATCCTCGGCATAAACATCACCAAGCATCTCACATGGTCTGTACATACCGGCTGTGTTGTGAAAAGAGCACAGCAGCACCTCTTTCACCTCAGATAGTTGAAGAAGTTGGGAATGGGGCCCGAAATCCTGAGGACTTTCTACAGGGACACAATTGAGAGCATCCTGACTGGTTGCATCACTGCCTGGTATGGGAACTGTACTTCCCTTAATCTCAGGAACTTGCAGAGATTGGTGCGGGACAGCCCAGCGCATCTGTAGATGTGAACTTCCCACTATTCAGGACATTTACAGAGACAGGTGTGGAAAAAGGGGCCAAAAGATATTGGGGACCCAATTCACCACAACCACAAACTGTTCCTACTGCCACCATCCAGGAAACGGTACCACAGCAAAAGGACCAACAGGCTCCGGGACATCATCTTCTACCAGGCCATCAGACTGATTAATTCATGCTGATACAATTGCATATCCATGTTATACTGACTGTTCTATGCACAAACTATTTATTATAAATTACTATAAATTACACATTGCACATTTAGATGGAGATGTAATGTAAAGACTTCTACTCCTCATGTATATGTATGTAAGAAAGTCAATTCAATTCAAATCACCCTCTCCACTATCTGTCCTGTCATTCTGGCTCCCATTCCCCCTGCAAATCATTTTAACCACATCAGCACCCCCCTCCACCACACTTGCTCTCGCAGCTCTTACAACGAGGATATTAGTCCCCTTGCTGTTCTGTTCCCCTAACTAATGAATCCCCTATCAATCCTTTGACTTTCCTCTGCCAGGTAATCCCCCCAATACTTTCTAAAGTGTTCCACCTGTTGTTGTGTGGGATAGCAACAAGAGTACTCTGTGATGGCTATTTAACCTCATTTCTCTTCCTGACTCTCACCCAGTTTCCTGTGTCCTGCACCTTGGGTGTCACTCACCTCTCTTCATGTCATATCTATCACCCCCTCCAACTGCTGGATGATCCGGAATTCATCCATTTACAGTTCCAACTCCTTAAAATGCAGCTGGATACATATCTTGTAGGTGAGGGCATCAACAACACTGGAGGTCTCCCCACCTTCCCACCAATGTCCCCTCTAATTTGTAATGACAAGTGTGCACATAAATCATGTACCGTGTATTTTTTTTTACCCAGTGACAACCATATAACCATATATAACCATATAACAATCACAGCACGGAAACAGGCCATTCCGGCCCTCTTAGTCCGTGCCGAACTCTTAATCTCACCTAGTCCCACCTACCCGCACTCAGCCCATAACCCTCCACTCCTTTCCTGTCCATATACCTATCCAATTTTACCTTAAATGACACAACTGAACTGGCCTCTACTACTTCTACAGGAAGCTCATTCCACACAGCTATCACTCTCTGAGTAAAGAAATACCCCCTCGTGTTTCCCTTAAACTTTTGCCCCCTAACTCTCAAATCATGTCCTCTCGTTTGAATCTCCCCTACTCTCAATGGAAACAGCCTATTCACGTCAACTCAGTCTATCTATCCCTCTCAACATTTTAAATACCTCGATCAAATCCCGTGTGCAAAAACGTGTGCACAGAGAATTTTATATAGAGAGGTATTCATTTTCACAGCTAGCAAATCACTGTCGATAAAAACTTTGATCTCCTCTGGCTTGTATCGAGTTCATCTGCACTCTCACACAACCTATGTAGCAGGCCTATAGCGGGTTATGAAGGATTTTCTCGCCAGAGCTTTTGCACACTGTCCATATGTGACTTGTTTGCTAAATGACGCTTTAAAAAGTCAGATTTTCAAATTTCACTCCACTTCTTCCCATTTGCAAATTCTCCAGCAACTTTTGCATCACCACAATACAGACAGGTAACAGCAGTTTCTGTGTTGTACATAAATATTTCCCTTGAACCCTCTCCAGATGACTGACGGTGATGAACTCGATTATGGCAATGCCAATGAATGTGAAGGGAAGGGTAGTAGTCTGTCCCATTGCAGTCTGGCACATTTGTGATGTGAAAGTTACTTGTTGCCAAGGGCAAAGGTTTTTGATATTACCATGTACCCAGAGAGAATGGGACAAAACATGTTCTCACCTGTAGAAAAGTTCAGAACAGGAGGAGGTAGAACAAACAGCACACACACAAAATACTGGAGGAACTCAGCAGGCCAGGCAGCATCTAAGGAAAAGAGTACTAATGCTGAGTTCCGCCGGCATTTTGTGTGTGTTGCTTGGATTTCCAGCATCTGCAGATTTTCTCTTGTTACTGATTGGAGGTGGAACAAAGCTAATTTTCTCTACTGCTGATGCAAAAGATTTTGTTCCCTTCCTCTGAGTTCCTAATCCTTGCATTTAGACAGCTGGAGCTCAGCTCTGTCTGAGAGATCCATCGGTTTCCATTCCCTCATCAGCCGAAAGCTCCCCGGGGCCCGTGTACAGATCGTGGGTCTGAGAGAGAGGAAAGAGGGCAGGACTGTTCCGGGATTGCTGGCCACCGTGACTGGATTTCACAGGAATCGTCCTGAAGTCGGTGTTTAATATAAAATCGGAGAGAATCGATCTTACTTGCGCCCGACATTTTCAAGGCCTGCAGGGTACTGCGCGCATGCGTGATACTCGGGGACGTCATCAGCCTGACGCCTGCGCATTTCCTCGGTGCTTTAGGGCACTTTAGGCGAAATTTTTAACGCACCGCATTATGGGTAATTAGGGTGCCATTAAACATTTCTGCAAGCACCGGTTCATTGTCCATACCTCATTTTTTTTCGTGTGTATAGAAAAATCAGCAGCTGTTTTAACGCAGAAAGTGGCTCCCATAAACAATATACTCAATACCAACGTGTATCTAATGCCAAAGTAAAATGCAGTTAAAAAACACAGGAGATTCTGCAGTTGTTGGAAATACAGAGACGCACACACACAAAATGCTGGAGGAACTCTGCAGTTCAGGCAGCAACTAAGCAGAGAAGTACACAGTCTAGGCATGCTGAAGGGGCTCGGCCTAAACATTGTCTATTTATTCC
Organism: Hemitrygon akajei; assembly: GCF_048418815.1. Taxonomy (NCBI): domain Eukaryota; kingdom Metazoa; phylum Chordata; class Chondrichthyes; order Myliobatiformes; family Dasyatidae; genus Hemitrygon; species Hemitrygon akajei. The sequence continues at coordinate 6,470,103 of NW_027331940.1, forward strand.
TCTTCACATTTTCTGCCTCATCTGTTGATTTCCACTAGTATTTTGCAGAAATTAACCACCTTTTTTTCCGGTCAACCAGTTTCCAAATGTTTCTGATGTTTCTTTTGTAGTCATATCCTGCTGGTCTGATTCCTCCTCCTCCTCGTAAACTCTAGACCCCATCTCTCTCTGGAGCCCCAAAGCCTGACTCAGGCTGGCAACTCTTCGGTTTCTGACTCTGCACCATCGAAGATTCACTCGCTAGTCTGCTGTCAGACTTTAGAGGCGCATTGTGTTACGAGACCGCAGGTTCGTTTACTGTGAGTGTCGCTTTAAGTGCCTGAGTGAGGCGGGGCTGTGACGTCAGACACAAGCGGCGGCAGCCTGAGGGAGCGGGAGCGGGAGAGGGAGAGGGAGACAAGCTGTAGGAACTTCAGCGTGTGACTGCTCTAGGCTGCAACTCTTCCATGCCCGAAAGGTTGGGTTGATCTGATCATCGGCACGCAGTGCACAACGGATGTGTGACTGTCACTTCGTATCATCCATATGTGTGGATTTGCTGGAGTGTCCTGTGGTATCACTTTTGTTGGCCCTTACCTGGAATCCGGGTGTTCTGTGGTAACCACTTGAAGACGATATTCCTCTGACTGTCACCTGGTGATATTTCTAAGAGGATTTCGGAACTAATCGACGGATAAGATCTTCAGCGACTGTTGTTTCGTTTACCCAGCGTGGAATGTGTGTGGAATTCTTCGTAATTGCCTTCTCTCTACATGTTCGTGTGGATTTACAAATCTCTCCTCTCACTCACTTTTTCCGTGGATTACTGAACTTTTCTATTTTACCATCTGAAGACTTTAAGCATTGTTTCCCAAGCTTGATAGTTTGGGAGCTATATATACGCATTACACTGTTAAATTCTGTTTATTTCGTTTAATCTTTTATATTTGGAGCAGATACTAAAGAAGAGAGTGGTTTTAACATCGAAACCAGACTCCGTTAGTGATCTGTTGCTGCTGGTACGTAACAATTGCAACAACCCAGCTGTCTGAGGCACAGTCCTTTAAAATTGGTGAAAATGACCCAACACGTTGAAAAGAGGGGGGAAGAAGGAGTTTAACCAACTTCGTCCAGAGCCCTGAAGAACGTCACAACCACAGTGAGCTCATCGTCTTATTCAGCCCGGAGAAAATCATGCAGGGATTTCATGCAGTTGTATAAGATGATGAGAGGCATTGGTCGTGTGGATAGCCAGAGGCTTTTTCCCAGGGCTGAAACAGCTAACACGAGGGGGAATAGGTTTAAGCTGCTTGGAAGTAGGTACAGAGGAGATATCAGAGCTAAGATTTTTAAAGCAAAGAGTGGTGTTTGTGTGGAATGCACTGCCAGTGATGGTGGTAGAGGCGGATACAATAGGGTCTTTTAAGAGACTCTTAGATAGGTACATGGAGCTTAGGAAAATAGGTGGCTATGCTGTAGGCATTTTCTAAGCATTTTCTAAGCATTTTCTAGAGTAGGTTACATGGTGGGCAACCTGTCATCTCAGGGAGAGTGAGAGGGGAACAGCAAGGGTAGATTTTCATATACTGATATGGAACAGAAATATGGGCAGGGACCAGATGGGCCGAGTGGCCTCCCTAGTTTGCTTCGTGAGTGTGGTAGAGACAGTAAGTACCTGAGACATGGGATTTGATACAGAGCTGATTTATCTTTCACAGATCCACAATATTAAGCACTAGTCCAGTTTAAGGCTAACATCAGCAGAACAGACTCCTCCAATGCTCAGTAACCAGGGTTCAGTCCTGGGTGCGATGAGCAGCCGCAAGAACTGCAGAATCTGACAGTAACAGTCCCTCATGAACCTGCTGCTGCCTTCAGTCGCCGTGATGGTTAATCATTTAACACAGGACTCCGCCTCTCGCTCATGGACATGTAAGACACAGTCGATTTCTGTCCGCCATTAATCTCTCCCTTTTCAGACTTAAACTTTGAAATTTCAACTTTATTCAGTGGGATCTGTAGAGCAACGGTTATAATTATGGCCCCCAGAGAAACAGAGGATTCAGGTGCTGCGTTATTTCCATTGGTGCGAAGCGATGTCAATTACTCATTACACCCAATAGTACAGGCGAAACAGCCGAGAGATCGTCTCCCCCGCTTCCTCGGCGGGATAAACCTCAAAGTAAATGTCCCGCTTTTTGATTTCTTTTCATTTCTTCCCGCTTCTGAAGCGTCCCTGCGGCCGGAGTCTGATGTATCGCTGAGAGGTAGGAGGAGAACACTGGCCGAATCCCCGGGGACGGAGGGAATGAACCCAGCAGGGGAAGGAAGGGGGTGCATTTTATTGGAAAGATGGAGTGGTGGCGAGCAGAGGGATTCACCACATTGGGGGTCAAACCGGCAGTCTATTGACCTACAAGTGGGGCCAATGGTCCGAGCAAAGTGGGGGGCGAATGGACCAGTCCAAGGACTTATTGAATGACAGGACGGTTTGGAGGGGCCGAGTGGTCTTCGTCTGTTCTGGTAATCGGTCTGTTTAAAGACCCTTCCTGGGCCTGTAAGATGTCCCAGTGGGTGTTGTAGGGACCATTACTTGGAACCCAGTTGTTCCCAAACTGTGTCCACTATTTGGCTAAGCGACCAAATACAACATTTCCAAATCAGTTATTAACACAAAATGCATCTTCATAGAAACCGGACAGCACAATTCCGGCACTTCAGCCCACAATGCTGTGCCGAACATGTCCTTAACTTAGAAATTACCTAGGGTTACCCATAGCCCTCTAGTTTTCTAAGCTCCATGTACCTGTCCAGGAGTCTCTTAAAACACCCTATTGGTTCCATCGCCAACACCGCCCCTGGCAGCCCATTCCACACACTCACCACTCTCTGTGTAATAAACACTTTCCCTCTGATGTTAGTCATTTCAGCCCTGGGAAAAAGCCTCTGACTACCCACACGATCAATTCCTCTCATCACCTTATACACCTCTATCAGGTCACCTCTCGTCCTCCATCGCTCCAAAGAGAAAAGGCCGAATTCACTCAACCTATTCTCATAAGGCACGTTCCCCAATCCAGGCAACATCCTTGTAAATCCCCTCTGCACCCTTTCAATGGTTTCCACATCTTTCCTGTATTGAGGCGACCAGAAATGAGCACAGTACTCCAAGTGGACTCTGACCAGGGTCCTATATAGCTGCAACATTACCTCTCCGCTCTTAAACTCAATCGCACGGTTGATGAAAGCCAATGCACCTTATGCCTTTTTAACTACACAGTCAACCTGCGTAACAGCTTTGAGTATCCTATGGACTCGGACCCCAAGATCCCGCGGATCCAATACACTGCCAAGAGTCTTACCATTAATACTATAATCTGCCATCGTATTTGACCTAACAAAATGAATCACCTCACACTTATCAGTGTTGAACTCCATTTGCCACTTCTCAGTCCAGTTTTGCATCTTATCAATGTCCTGCTGTAACCCCTGACAGCCCTCCACACTATCAACAAAACCCCCCAAACTTTGTGTCATCAGCAAACTTACTATCCTATCCCTCCGCTTCCTTATCCAGGTCATTTATAAAAATCACGAGGAGTAGAGGTCCCAGACCAGATCCCTGAGGCACACCAGACATACAGACAGATATACTTTATTGATCCCGAGGGAAATTGGGTTTTGTTACATTCACACCAACCAAGAATAGTGTAGAAATATAGCAATATAAAACCATAATTAAATAATAATAAGTAAATTATTCCAAGTGGAATAACACTCCGAGGGAGGAGTTGTAAAGTTCGATGGCCACAGGCAGGAATGACTTCCTTTGATGCTCAGTGTTGCATCTCGGTGGAATGAGTCTCTGGCTGAATGTACTTCTGTGCCTAACCAGTACTTTATGGAGTGGATGGGAGTCATCCACTAGTCCACTAGTAATAGACCACTAGTCACCGACCTCCATGCAGAATATGACCCGACTACAGCTACTCTTTGTCCTCTGTGGCAAGCCAGTTCTGGACCCACAAAGCAATGTCCTCTTGGATCCATTGCCTCCTTAATCGGCCTTGGATGGGGTACCTTGTTAAAGCTCATCTGAAAATCCATGCAAACACCATCCACTGCCTCTGCTTTATCTATCTTGCCTGTTATTTCCTCAAAATATTGCAAGTGATTTGTCACACACGATTCCCTGCAAAGGAATTCTGCTGACTTTGTCCTACTTCATCATGCCTCCCCAATTACAGTACCCAAAAAACTCACCCGAACATATCCCTGACCACTGAGATCAGACTAACTGTCCTATAATCTCACTGGACAACAATTTTCTTTTTCAAAAGCGTTGCATCCTCAGAATTTTTTTGTTTATGATTAACTGCTTGAAGATGAACACAAATATAATTTAAGACTACTTGTATCACGCAGGAATTTGGAAAAACGACAAATTAACTTTTATTGAACATATTGTCTTTAATTGCATAATGGTGCTGCTGCTTTGCAATAGTGCAACCAAGTAAAAAATATTTTGTTAATGATTTTCATTCGTACTCAGTGTCTGACGCTTCTCGTTTAAGTGCCCAACACTAATTTGCAGCATTGCTGGATTCAGTTGCCCTGGTATCTTTTCTCCATGACCGCAATGTCCTGGTGAAATCTTTCACCATGCTCGTCACTAACAGCACCAAGATTTGCAGGGAGGAAGTCCAAATGTGAATGCAGAAAATGAATCTTTAGTGACATGTTGCATTTCATGGTTTTATATGCTTGAAGCATGGTTTCAACCAGCTGCATGAAGCTTGGTGCTCTGTTGATGCCGAGAATAATTTCAACAACTTCCTTGAATGCCTTCCATGTCATTTTCTCCAGTCCCACTAGAAATTCTTCAAATTGCCTGTCGTTGATGACCTGTTTGATTTGTGGACCAATAACAATGCTTTCCTTAACCTTGGCATCAGTTATTCTGGTGAAAATCTTTCATAGATTTTTTTTCCTCTGCCTGGTAATAGCAAATTCCATCCTTACAGTCCTGAACCCAATAATTATTATTAAAACCTGTCCTGCCTTGCAGCAGCCGCGCCGGCTAAGTATGCCCAAGCATGTGTGAACAAGATAGGAAACTTTCCAGCTTACATTGCAGGCAACATTTTAATTGACCTGAATTATGAATTGAAATAATAAACATAAGCTATTTCAAAAAATGGTGCGTGATAGGGAAATTCCATGGTGATTTTCATGATCAGTAGCCCAAAATTCATAAGATACACCTAAAGGTTTTCAGGAAGCAAAACCTTTGTTGTCCATTGTTTTTTTTCTTCTGCCTCCCTCTCTTCATAAAGAGTGGAGTGACATTGGCAAGTTTCTAGTCCGCCAAAAACCATTCCAACATCTAGTGATTTCTGATAGATCATTACTCATCACTTGAAGAGAAAACTAAGGGGGAACTTCTTCATTCAGAGGCGGGGAGAGTGTGCACCGAGCTGCCAGAGCAAGTGGCAGGGACGATTGTAATCTTTAAGAGAAATTTGCTTAGGTCACTGGATGAGAAGGATATGGAGGTCTATGGTCCAGGTGGAAGTTGTTGGAACTCGGCAGATTAATGTTTTGGCACGGACTAGTTTGGCTGAAAGGGGTTTGCCTGGGTTGTAGTGTTCTTTGACTCTAATGCCTTCACAGTCTCTTCAGCTACCTCTTTCTGAACCCTGGGGTGTACACCTTCTGGTCCGGGAATCTTATCTACCTTCAGGCCTTTCAGCTTCAAAAACACCTTCTCTCCTTGGTAAAAGCATGTATCCTCACTTCTGTCCCAGATACTGCTGAATGTTTGGCATTTATGCAATAAATTTAATGACACAATTGTAGTGGGTGACTTCTATCTGCAGGAGAATGGGGAAAGTCAGATTTGTGTCCGATCGCAAGAGATGGAATGTGTACAAAATGGCTTTTTAGAGCAGCTGATGGTTGAGCCTACTCAGGGAACTGCTATCTTAGTTTTGTGTTTTTTAATAACCCAGATCTTATTAGGGAGGATAATGTAAAGGAACCATTAGAAGGCAGTGATCTTAATTTGAATGAATTCCCACTGCAACTTGTGAGGGAGAAGCATAGGTCACATGCGGAGTATGGCAATGGAATAAAGTGTATTACAGAGGCATGAGAGAGGTGATTCCCCAGGTGGCTGACGTCTCTGAGAATAGTTCATAACGTACAGGATAGATATGTCCGGCAGAAGTAGTTCTCAAACAGCAGGGCTAGACTACCACGGCTGACAAAGGAAGTTAAGGACTGTATAAAAGCCAAGGAAAGTGCATATAATGTAGCAAAAGTGAGTAGGAAGTTAGATAATTGGGTTTCTTTTAAAATCCAGCAACAGGCAACTGAAAAAAAAAACAAATTATAGTCCAGTTAGCCTAACCTCAGTGGCTGGGAAAGCATTTGAGTCTAATATAACAGTTGAGGTTTTGGGGTACTAGGAGACTAATGATATACTAAATCAAAGCCAGCATAGCTTCTGTACAGGGAAACCTTGCCTGACAAGTCTGTTACAGATCTTCGAGGAAGTCATAAGGAGGATGGACAAACGAGAGGCAGTGGATATCATTTACTTGGATTTTCAGAAGGCATCTGATAAGGTGTCACACATGAGACTGCTTAACAGGATAAAAATCTGAGGAAATACTAGCATGGACAGAGGAATGGCTAACAGCCAAGAGGCAGCGAGTGGGAATAAAAGGGGCCTTTTCTTGTTGGCTAGCAGTGACTAGTGGTCTACAGGGGTCAGTATTCGGACTGCTACTTTTCAAATAGTTTGTCAATGAGTTGGATAATGGAACTGATGGCTTTGTGGCAAGGTTTGTGGATGATACAAAGATAGGTGGAGGCGTTGGTAGTGCTGAGGAAGTAATCCGATTGCAGCAGGACACAGACAAATTTCAAGAACGGGCAAAAAAGTGGCAGATGGAATACAATACTGGGAAATGTACGATAATGCATTTTGGCAAAAGGAACAATAGTGAACTATTATCTGATTGGGGAAAAGGTTCAAACAACAGAAGTACAGAAGGAAATATGAATCCTCGGGCAAGACTCCCAGAAGGTTAATTTACAGGTTGAGCCTATGGTAAAGAAGGCAAATGCAATGCTGGCATTTATTTAAAGTGAAGTAGAATCTAAAAGCAAGGAGATGATGCTGGTACTTTATAAGATACTACTTAGGCCGCACTGAGAGTATTTGGGATGCATATCTCAGAAAAGGTGTGTTGTTGTTGGAGAGAGTCCAGAGGGTGTTCAAGAAGATGATTCCGGTAATAAAGGGGTTAAGATATGAGGAGCGTTTGCCAGCCTTGGGCCTGTACTCCTGCACTGACATATGTTTAATAAATGTGAGTGGTGTGGGGTAAATCTCACTGAAACCTACCGAATGTGGAAAGGTCTGGATCGGGTGGATGAGGATGAGGAGAGGACTTTTCGTATGGTGGGGGTAGCCATAACAGAGGGCACAGCCTCCAAACTGAGGAGCGACCTTTCAGAGTAGTTACAGAGGATTTTGTTTAGTCAGACAGCAGTGAACATCTGGAATTCACTGAAACAGATGGCGGTGGGAGCCAAATCCGTGGGTACATTTAAGGCAGAAGCTAATAGTTTGCTGATCAATCAGGGCATTACAGGATATGCCGAGGAGGCAGGTGCATGGGGTTGAGTGAGAACCGGGATCAGCCATGATAGAATGGCAGAGCAGACTTGATGGGCTGAATGGCCTAATTCTGCTCCTATGTCTTATGGTCTTATACTGCTAGTGTTTTAAACAGTGAAGATTGACACAAAATACTTATTACATTCGACCGCTATTTCTTTGCTCTATTACTAACTCACCAACATCATCTTCCAGCGGTACAATATCAACTCTTGCCTCTCTTTGACTCTTTATGTATCTGAACAACTTTTGATACTTGATATTATTGGCTCACTTACCTTAATTTTTCATCTTGTCTCTCCAGTGTTTTTTTTTAGTTGTCTCCTGTTGGTTACCTAAAAGCTTTCCAATCCTCTAACTTCCCTCTGTTTTCATGCTGTATTCTTCTGTCAATAGATAAAACCATTCCCAACACACGCATATTCCTCGACCAGTGGATCACCTCTCCACAGGTATTGTTTGCGTCATTAGTCAGACAAACAGAAGATTTTCTCTGTCTATCAGCTTCCAAGCATTGCTACTCTGTCATTCTTTGCCATGCCCCGCTGCTGATTCCCTACTCCTCATCGTACATTCGTACCCTGACCATCGTCCAGAGCCCCAAACTCTGCCCTGAAAATGACCCATAATGTGGAAATGAGCCCTGAATAAGGAGGTTAACCCTCAATGTCATTCTTCCTCAGCCCAGAGATTTGAGGGGCGAAGAACATCTCTGACAGAACTGCAGGCAGCTCGACTTCTTCAGTCTGCAGAAAATTCAAGGGAAACCTCTTCACCCACAGAGTGGTGACTGTTTGGATCCCAACACCACAGGGAGAGCAGGAGATGAACAACAGGGGAGGATTTAAAAGTACTGTGATGGAACAGAATAACTGGCAGGGTCCAGCAAGCCTGAGTTGACTCTCTACTGTACACTAGGTGTGTTATAAATTCGCTAAGTACCGGAGACAGAGTTTAATATAGAACTGATTTATTTGTCACATATCCAGAGTATTAAACTTCAGTCCCATTAAAGGTGAATGTGCAGCAGAAGAAACTCCTCCCATGCCCAGTGACCAGGGTGCAGAACTGGGTGTGGTGAGCAGCAGCAATAATTGCAGAGTTCAGCACCGACAGTCACTCTCGAAATTGCATTCTGCAATGGTGATGGACAAATATCCAGCATGCAGCTTATCGAAACTTTCTCCCCAGTGTGAACCCTGTAATGTATCACAAGGTTAGATTACTGAGTGAATCCTTCCCCACATTGACAGCAGGTGAATGGCCTCTCCCCTGTGTGAACTCAATGATGCACATTTGGTGGAGATAGCTGAGAGAATCTCTTCCCAAAGTCTGAGCAGGTGAATGGCCTCTTCCCAGTGTGAATTGACTGGTGTCTCAGTAGGTGAGATGACTGAGTGAATCCCTTCCCACAGTCTGAGCAGGTGAATGGCCTCTCTCCAGTGTGAATTCGCTGATGTACCTTCAGTGTGGATGACTGAGTGAATCCCTTCCCACAGTCTGAACAGGTGAAAGGCCTCTCTCCGGTGTGAACTGACTTGTGTTTTTGTAAATCAGATGATGAAGTGAATCCCTTCCCACAGTCTGAGCAGGTGAATGGCCAGTCCCCAGTGTGAGCTGACAGGTGTGCCAGTAGTTCTGATGACTGAGTAAATCCTTTCCCACATTCTGAGCAGATGAAGGGCCGCTCCCCAGTGTGAACTCGCTGGTGTGCAAGTAGGATAGATGATCGAGTGAATCCCTTTCCACAGTCTGAACAAATGAATGGCCTCACCCCAGTGTGAACTTGTTGGTGACACTGTAGGTTGTATAAATGAGTGAATCCCTTCCCACAGTCTGAGCAGGTGAATGGCCGCTCCCCAGTGTGAACTGACTGGTGTGCCAGTAGGTGAGATGACTGAGTGAATCCCTTCTGACAGTCTGAGCAGGTGAATGGCCTCTCACCAGTGTGAACTCGCTGGTGTAACTTGAGTTGGGATGAGTAGGTGAATCTCTTCCCACAGTCTGAGCAGGTAAATGGCCGCTCCTTGGTGTGAACCTGCTGGTGAGCCATTAGGTCAGATGACCGAGTGAATCCTTCCACAAAAAATCAGCAGGTGACCAGCCTCTGCCCAGTGTGAACTGACTGGTGTGTCCACAGATGGGATGACTGACTGAATCCCTTCCCAAACACAGAACAGGTGAATGGCCTTGCCCAGTGTGAACTTGCTGATGTAACTTCAGTTGAGATTAACGAGTGAATCCATTCCCACTGTCTGAGCAGGTGAATGGCCTCTCCCCTGTGTAAAATGACAGACGCGCCAGTTGGTCAGATGACTGAGTGAACCCCTCCCGACAGTCTGAGCAGGAAGGATGGTTGATTGAATCCCTTGCTCCTTAAATATATAGACAGAGACAGCACAACTGGTGTGTTGCGTTAAATTCCTTGTCGATTTTAACCTGTAAAAAGATTTAAAAATCCATCAGTGGGTGAAGGAGAATATTTGAGATTAGATCACTTGAGTTGCCAAGGTGTGATCTGACATCACACTGTTACAGTGAGGTTCAACCCAAGTTGGAGAGAGAAATCACCTTCTAACTCTACACAATGCTGGTGTCTGGAATGACCCTCAAACTCTCTGATGCTCTATAAGAATGGGGCATTTCTGGAATCTCCAATCTGAGACTTGGCTCTGTTTGACTCTGTCCATTCACATTATTCCCTGTTCCCACTGAGCTGCAAGGATGCCTGGCCCCACTGTAACAGAAACCCTCTCATGCAAATAGCCTTTGTTGATGTGCCGTTAGGGTTTTCCTTTATGTAATGTTAATTTAAAGTGCCACTGTTTCAATGCCATGTCAATATCTCCTGACCTGGCTGGTGGCGTAGTGGCATCAGTGCCAGACTTCGGGACGAAAGGTCCTGAGTTCGAATCCAGCCAGCTCCCCTGCACGCTTTCCATCCGTGCTGGGTTACCAGCTGGTGATCTCTTTGGAAACTCACCCGGCAGAAGGCAATGGCATACTTGCCTCGTATGTGGTTGCCCATGACGTCAGAGAGGCATGGAGGGAAATCGTCCGCTAACCGGAGAGACTCCGGAATTGAGGTACCTTTCCTTAAATATCTCCGACTCAAGATATATGGTTGGTCTGCACAGCTGTTAAAATGAATTTGAGTGAATATTAGTATTATTTAAGGTTCTGTCACAGTTATGGAAAAGTACAACACAGAAATAGGCCTTTTGGCCCATCTAGTTTGTGTTGAACTATTTAAACTTTCTACTCCTGTACCCCTAACATCCAGGTACCTACACAAACCTCTTAAATGTTGAAATCGAGCTCGTATGCACCACTTGTGCTGGCTGCTCATTCCACACCCAGATTACCGGCTGTGTGAAGAAGTTTCCCCTCATGTTCCCCTTAACATTTCACCTTTCACCCTTAACCCATGGCCTCTGGTTGTAGTCCCACCCCATCTCAGTGGTAAAAGCCAGCTTCCATTTACCGTATCTATAAACCTCTAAATAGTCGTATAACTGCATCAAATCTCCCCTCAATCTTCTACGTTCCCTGACCTGTTCTATCTCTCCTTATAACCCAAGTCCTCCAGACCTGGCCACATCCTTGCAAATTTTCTCTGAACTCTTTCAAAGTCTTTATATCTTTCCTGTAGGTTGCTGACCAAAACTGCACTGAATACCCCAAATTAGGCCTCACCAATGTCTTGTACAAAGTCAACATAACATACCATTCAGTACTTTGGTTTATGAAGGACTATGTGCCAAAATCTTTCTTTCTGTCCCTATCTAACTGTGACACCAGTTTCAGTGAAATATAAACCTGTATTCCCAGATCCCATTCTTCAACAACACTCCTCCATGTCCGACCAGTCACTGTGTAAGACCCACCCTGGTAGGTCCCACCAACATGCAACACCTCGCACTTGTCTGCATTGAATTCCATTTTCCATTTCTCAAGCCATATTTCCACCTGGTCCAGTTCGCACTGCAAGCCATGATAGTCTTCTCACAGTCCGCTGAATCCCCAGTCTCGGTTTCATCCAGAAACTTGCTGATCCCTAACCATCTTATCATCCAGACTACTGATATAGATGACAAACAACAACAGATCCAGCACTGATCCCTGTGGCAACCACTAGACACAGGCCTCCGGTCAGAGAGGCAACCATCTGCTACCACGCTCTGGCTTCTCCCAAAGACAGAGTCTCATCCAATTTACTGTCTAATCTTGAATGCTGAGTGACTGAACCTTCTTGACCAAACTCCCATATGAGACTTTGTCAAGTGCCTTGCTAAAGTCCATGTAGACAACATCCACTGCCTTGCCCTCATCCACTTTCCTGATACCTTCCTCGAGAGACTCGGTAAGATTGGTTAGACATGACCTACCATGCACAAAGCCATGCTGTCTATCCTTAGTCAGACCACATCGATCCAAATGCTTACATATCCGGATCCTGCACATATGTTCTAATAACTTTCCCACTACTGATGTCAAGCTCACCAACATATAATTTTCTTGTTTATCCTTACAGCCCTTCTCGAACAGCGGAACAACATTGTCTGTCCTCCAATCCTCCAGTACCTCACCTGTCACTAAGGAAGATTTGAATATCTCTGCTTGTGCCCCAACAATTTCTGCACTTGTCTTCCGCAGGGTCCTAGGGAACAACTTGTCAGGCCCTGGGGATTGATCCATGCTAATTTGCCAAAAGACAGCAAACACCTCCACCTCTGTAATCTGTACAGGGTCCATGAAGTTGATGCTGCTTTGCCTTACCTCTACAGACTCTGTGTCCATCTCCTGAGTAAATACAGATGCAAAACTACTATTTAAAACCTCCCCCATCTATTTTGTCTCCTGTATAGATTACCATTCTGATCGTCCAGAGTGAGCATGTTTCTGTTCTGACCTTCTCCATGTTTCTGTGACAGAGAAGCTGGCCAAACCTGACTGGAAGGGGAATCTGGTAGGAGTGACGACAGAGCAGCAATGGCTGGAGTTTCTGGGAGCAACTCGGGAGCTGAGTGATCGATACATCCCAAAGAAGTGGAAGCAATGGAAAGGCAGGAGGACACAACCGTGGCTGAAATGAGAAGCCAAACCCAACATAAAAGCCAAAGAGAGGGCAAACAAAAGAGCAAAAACTATTGGGAAGCTTTCAGAAACCAACAAAAGACAACTAAAGAAAGTCAGATGAGCTCAGGGTGTGGAAATATGATATTGTAGTCATTAATGTGTCTTGGTAGCACCCAACAGCCTGAGGAATTTCGAGGAACAAAATTTCTGGGGCCTCAATACCTGTTGAAAACTGACGTTCCCTGCACCAGTTACCTTTCAACTTTTATTTTGGTAGGCACGTACAACCTCTACACCCTCAGAATTTCACTTCTGAAGAACTCCCTCTCACCAAATACTCCTTTGCCAGAAAACAGCCTGTCCCAATCCACACTTGTCAAATCCTTGAAAATACCATAAAAATTGATCTTTCTCCAATTTAGAATCTCAAGAGAGGTCCAGGCCTCTGTTTTTCCATATTTTCTTGGAATCTCATGGCATTATGATCACTATACACAAGGTGTTGACATACACTAATTTCTGTCACCAGCTCTGATCATTTCCTAACAGCTTATTGCACACTTCTACATCGGGAATTCTACGTACTGACTAAGGAAACATTTGACAAACTCTACCCCATCTAGTCCTTTTACAGTATGGGAGTCCCAGTCAATATATGGAAAGTTAAAATCACTTGCTATATCAACTTTTGTTACTTGGTATAGTCTATGAACTCTCTACAAATTGGTTCCTCTAAATCCCTCAGACTGTTGGGTGCAACCAATTCCCAGTAATGCCTACGATATCATAATTCCTTGCCCTGGGCTCATCTGGCTTTCCTACGATGCTTCTTCCATCGTGATTTCCACAGCTCAACACATCCATCGCACCATGTTCAAGCATTTGATTGCTGACTGTATCTGAGGTCTGAACAACATCTGTCTGGTGTCAAGAAAACAACCTCTCCCTCAATGTCAGAAAAACCTCTGACGCTGAATTTTGCGGTGAGGATGCAGGAAAGGTTTTCTTCTGATGACACTTCCATGAAGGTCATATTTGTGCAGGTGTCACTGCAGAGTAGTACAGCGCACCACCACTCCAGAGTCTGCTACATCTTCCTGAATGAATTTTTTACATCAAACAGGGGTTTTGATTTGCCTTTCTGGCAATCCAATGAGTAGTTCTCTCATAAAATTTTCTTGGTCTTCCAGACATCAACTTGATCTCCACCGTTCCTGTTAACTGCCATTTCTTAATTACATTGCGAACTGAGGAAACAGCTACCTGAAAACACTTTGCTATCTTCTTATAGCCTTCTCCTGCTATGTGAGCATCCATTATTTTAAATTTCAGAGTGCCAGGCAGCTGCTTAGAGGAGCCCATGGCTGCTGATGGTTGGGACAAGGTTTGAGGGGTCAGGGTATTTATGAAGCTTTGCGATTTGCATAACCTGGCCTGTCCTAACGATGACTGTGAACAAGCCATAGCCCTAACAAGCTAACTCAGGCCTGAGACCTTGGTAAAAGTTATCTGAGAGCTCAAATCTCTTGGGGTGGCCAAACTTTTCCATGGTGCTCCTTTCCTTTTTCTCACTCTAAAATTGTACAAAACAGAAATAATACACTAAATTGCTTAAAATGTTGAAGAATATTTCATCTTTAACTTTATGACTTTTGGAGATCAGTTCACCTTCTACTCACTTAACTATTCACAGTAACAGGAAGTTTGACCAGTGGTGCCTAACCATTTGCAAAGCACTGTATGGGATGGGGTGGAGAGCACGGGGTGTGATGGGAGAGAGGGGGAGGAGGAGGAGGACTGACAGAGAGTGAAGAGGGAGAATGTGAGCGGTGACTGGTAGATTTAGAGGGTGAGAAAGAGGGGCCAACAATGTGGGATACGGGAGCCAGCAGTGAGAGTGTTTGGGAGAGTGGGGGTGGTGGAATGTCGGGAGAGAGATAGAGAGAGAGAAAGCTGGAAATGGAGGAGGTTACAGAGTGGTGGAGGTGACTGAGTGAGAGAGAAAAGTTTGGTTGAGGTGAGAGGGTGCGTGAGAGAGGAGGAGATGGAGATGAGAAGGCAGAGGGTGACTGAGATTGAGAGTGAGGTGGCGGATGATAGGGGTAGGGACAGGGATTGTGGGATGGGAGAGAGAATGGAAAAGGAAGAGAAACAGAGTGGATAGAAGGGGAGAAGGGGAGAGAGTGTGAGAGAAATGAAGAGAGAGGCATGAGAGAGTGAGTAGGTGAAGAGAGACACAAGAGAGGAGTACTATTTGCTAATAGAGGAGTAGAGAGAGGTGAAAAAGAAGGAGTGTGAGGAAAGGGGCGAAAGAGAGTGGGAGGCTGGTTGAGTAGCAGCGTAACTGAGAGGGATAGGGAAGAGGGAAGGGAGAGGGAGAGAGTCGGTGAGGAAGCAAGGATGATTGACAGGGGCGATGATAAGGAAGGGGTATGGGAAAGGCGAGACAGTGAGGGAGAGAGGGAGCAAGAAGGGAGGGCTGAAGTAGAGGGCCCTATGAGGAAGAGGGACTGTGAGGAGGGAGTGGTGAGGGACACGGGGTAAGTAGCCAGGGATGAGGGAGAAAGGTGAGAAGATGGTGTGTCTGATTAGAATTGTTAGACTAACTATTTATTCAGTCCCCTGTTGTAGGGTCATTAATCACATTCCATGCCCTGACATTTACCATGTATGATTCTGGTCTACATATCCGACAGCGGGGAGCCTTAACAGTATGGTTCTGGTCTACATATCCGACAGCGGCGAGTCTTAACAGTATGGTTCTGGTCTACATATCCGACAGCGGGGAGTCTTAACAGTATGGTTCTGGTCTACATATCCGACAGCGGGGAGTCTTAACAGTATGGTTCTGGTCTACATATCCGACAGCGGCGAGTCTTAACAGTATGGTTCTGGTCTACATATCCGACAGCGGGGAGTCTTAACAGTATGGTTCTGGTCTATATATCCGACAGCGGCGAGTCTTAACAGTATGGTTCTGGTCTACATATCCGACAGCGGGGAGTCTTAACAGTATGATTCTGGTCTACATATCCGACAGCGGGGAGTCTTAACAGTATGGTTCTGGTCTACATATCCGACAGCGGGGAGTCTTAAAAGTATGGTTCTGGTCTACATATCCGACAGCGGGGAGTCTTAACATGTATGGTTCTGGTCTACATATCCGACAGCGGGGAGTCTTTACAGTATGGTTCTGGTCTCCATATCCAACAGCGGGGAGTCTTAACAGTATGGTTCTGGTCTCCATATCCGACAGCGGCGAGTCTTAACACGTATGGTTCTGGTCTACATATCCAACAGCGGGGAGTCTTAACAGTATGGTTCTGGTCTACATATCCGACAGCGGGGAGTCTTAACAGTATGGTTCTGGTCTACATATCCCACAGCGAGGAGTCTTAACGCGTATGGTTCCGGTCTCCATATCCGACAGCAGGGAGTCTTAACACGTACGGTTCTGGTCTCCATATCTGACAGTGGAGAGTCAACGCATACGGTTCTGGTCTACATATCCGACAGTGGGGAGTCTTAACACGTACGGTTCTGGTCTACATATCTGACGGGGGGAGCTTCACAGCATACGGGGACCTGCTGCAAATCGCAGTGCAATGCCAACCCCAGCTGATGCGGGTGTTTCTCCTGTTCAGGTAGTGGGGAGGAAGGTGTTAATCTCGGGTTTGTGTAAATCGAGGGCCGGTTGCAGTGGGAAAGGGCCGGGACCGAGCCGGACAGCTGGAGGCTCCGGGCTCTCCAGTCTTGCATCCCTGGTTTTAGTTTTGTACTGAGTCAGGATGGCGGGATCAGTTTGCTCTGGTTCCCCAAGCTGGGAGGGTGGATGTGGGTGAAGGGGGCCTGTCTATGTGTCGGTGTGGGGTGAATGGTCAGAAGGGTGTGGGGCCACTGGGGGGACGGAGGGTGGTTGGGGTACTGCGGGTGATCGGAAGTAACACGACCTGGGTGGATGGGCAAGGGGTAAATTACGTTGTCAACGAGGGTGGATCTGGTCCAATGAATCAGACAGCTCAGCTCGCGTATCCTTTCAGGAGGCCACAATTCTCTCATCATCTTAATCAGTGAGTAATCTTCCTGTTAACATTGAGTTTGTTACAGAGCCCCAGGGTCTGGGAATGGCTGGGTGGTAGGAGGCAGAGTGTTATGGTGACTGCCTGTTTCTTGGACTCGAGTCCCGTGCTTAGTGACATTCCCTGGGGTTACACCCATTGCTACTTGTCTTCTATGTCAATAATTTAGTGAGAAAGTACAGGGTATGGGGAGAGAGTTTGCAGCAAGTTCAAACAATTCCTCTTTTTGAAAGACAGTCAGTATAAACCCTCCCCTCTCTTTCCCTCTCCCCACTCAGAACTGACCAAAAGCTACTTCAGGAGATGCAAGATCTTGAACTGAGTAACCACTGTGCGGGAATGGGAGTGATTTCAAAGGGCTGGGCTGCTGGCAGCACATTACCAGACCTGGAGTGATTGTAAATGGGTCTGGCAGAGGCATAACTGTTACTTCTGGGCACATTCAGTCTCACTCCAACTATTTCCTACCTTCCTTTGTGCAGGTATGTAATGTCTAAAGGACCAGTGTTTGAGTAAATGAGACTCACCAAACTTTCTCCTGACTGAATCACTGGAATCTCTGAGTCAGATGGGATCTCTCCAGTTGGTGCTCTCAATCCTCGGGCTGGTTCACTTGTTGCTGTTCCCTCGTCTTCAGTCATGGTTTGCTTCCATTTGGGGTTTTTCTTCCAATAAATCTCTCACCACATGTCTAACTTTAACATGAAAGACAATGAAGCCGATTAGCAATAAAAAGGAGAACCAAACATTTCTATTAAATGTTACTATGAACAAAACTCACTGAACATTAAACATTGAAGACTGAGCAGAAAGGAAAACACCACCCACCCGGAGACAGTGAGCATGTGTGAAGAGATTGTTACATCTGCGGATAAATGGGAGGGGCAAACAGGATCACGTGACTGGTGGGGGTCTCCCACCCCAGGCAGAGGGTCCAGCTACCCACCGCTCTGTGGAAAGAGACAAACTTGTCGCTTACATCTGGTCTCACCTTAAGTGTATTAGACATTTCAATCCCCAGGAAAAATATATCGTCTATCCACTCAGATTCATAATCAAGTTTATTATCACCAGCATGTGGTGTAAAATTTGTTAACTTTGCAGCAGCATTTCAATGTAATACATGATATAGAAAAAAAAAACAAAATAATAAAAAATTACAGTATATGTATATCTGGGACCATTGATCGTCGTAATTTTTATAAATGACCTTGATGGGAAAGTGAAGGGATGTGTTAGTAAATTTGCTGATGACACAAATGTTGGGAGTGTTGTGGATAGTGTGGAGGGCTGTCAGAGGTCACAGTGGGACACTGAAAGGATGCAAAACTGGGCTGAGAAGTCCCAAATGGAGTTCAACCCGGATAAGTTTGAAGTTGTTCAATTTGTTAGGTCAAACATGATGGCAGAATATCGCATTAATGGGAAGACTCTTCACAGTGCGGAGGATCAGAGGGATCTTGGGATCCGAGTCCATAGGATACTCAAGTCTGATATGCAGGTTGACTCTATGGTCTACGGTGCATTGACCTTTATTAATTGTGTGATTGAGTTTAGGAGCCGAGAGTTTTTGTTGCAGCTATATAGGACCCTGGTCACACTCCACTGTGCTCAATTCTGGTCACCTCACTACAGGAAGAATGTGGAAATCTTAGAAAGGCTGCAGAGGAGAGTTAAAAGTATGTTGCCTGGATTGGGGATCATGCCTTATGAAAATAGGTTGAGTGAACTCGGCTATTTCTCCTCAGAGCGACAGAGGATGAGACGTGACCTGAAAGAGGTATATAAGGTTATGAGAGGCATTGATCATGTGGGTAGTCAGAGGCTTTTTTCTAGGGCTGAATTGGTAACTACAAGAGGACACAGGTTTAAGGTGTTGGGGAGTAGGTACAGAGGAGATATCAGGGGTGAGTTTTTTTAGTCAGAGAGAGGTGGAGAGTGGTGTAATGGGCTGCCGGGAATGGTTATGGAGGTGGGCATGATAGGCTCTTTTCAGAGATTTTTGGATAGGTACCTGGCGGCACCAGAGGAAAATAGAGAAAAACTAGCTTAGAAAAATAGAGGGCAATGGGTAACCATAGTAATTTCTAAGGCAGGAACATGTCAGCACAACTTTGTGGGCTGAAGGGACTATACTGGGCTGTAGGTTTTCTGTTATTCTATGAATAAATTAAAAATCATGCAAAAAGCAGAAATACTATATATTTAAAAAGTGAGGTCGTGTTCAAGGGTTCAATGTCTATTCGGCAATCAGAAGACAGAGGGAAAGAAACTGTTTCTGTGTCACTAAGTGTGTGCCTTCAGGCTTCTATATCTCCCTCTCTGATGGTAACATTGAGAAAAGGGCATGCCCTGGGTGCAGGAGTTACTTAATAATGGACGCTGCCTTTCTGAGACACTGCTTCTAATCCTTTGGTAATCTTATAAACGTCTATTCAGTCTCACCCGAGCCGGCACGGCTCCAGAGAAAACAACATAAGATTGACCAACCTCCCGTTATAGCTCAGGCCCTCTATTCCAAGCAATATCCTGGTAAGCCTCTTCTGCGCCCTCTCCAAAGCCCCGATATCCTTCAGAGAATGAGAGCGACCACAACTGTATAAAACACTCCAGATGTGGCCTAATTAATCTTATAAAGCTGCAACATAACTTCCCAACTTTTGAACTCAATGATAAAGACAACCACGCCATTTGCCTTCTTAACCACCCGATCAATCTGTGCGGACTCTTTCAGGGAGCGATGATCTCGGACTCCAAGATCCCTCTGATCATCAACACTGTTCAGGGTTTTGCATTTAACAGTGTACTGTCTCATACATTCGACCTACCGAGCTGCCAAGATGATCATCACTAATCAAATCTCACTGACTTTTCGCAGGACCTGTTGAATTTATTGCCAAGTGCACAAGTACGGGAAGGTGCAGGAACAGAGAAACACTGACTTGTGGCAGCATCACAGGCAATTACATTCAGATAACACACGGAACACAAATTGTACAATTCTCTGTCAGTAACAATAGGGAAACATGTTTTACTTCATCGTGCTAATAGGACCAGAACAACAGGGGCTGAGCGGACCGACCCGGACCGACCCCGGCAGATTCTGTGAAGGAAGCGAGGCGAGGCCGCCAGTTCGGGAAAGTTCATCCCCTCCCCCTTCAGGTTTCACCGATCACCTTGTGTTTCTCTCTCCCTTCCCCACCCCCACCTTTTATTCTCCAGTCCTGCCGAAGGGTTTCGGCCGGTAATGTCGACTGTATTCTTCCCCTAGATTCTGCCCGGCCTGCTGAGTTCCTCCAGCATTTTGTGCGCGTTGCTCGCATTTCCCGCATCTGCAGGCTTGATCTTGTTTGAATTCGGGAAAGTTAACTCACCACCCAACGTCAGACCTCCCCGCTCGGGACCGGCTTCAATACTCACCGAAGGGAAATTGTTGGTGTTGCCCCGCAGAGAATAATCCGTCTCCGGCACCCCGTCCAAGGGGGCGAGAACCCCCTCCCGATCCCGATCTCACCGCCGTCCCGCTTTCACAAAGAACGAAAAAATAGCACTGCCTTTACCGGGAATGTGAGCATGCTCAATCTGCTTATTGCGTCACGGGCGTTGGGCGGAGCCTCGGAAAATGCTGACGATCGGCGGTAAAACAGGATCACGTGACTCGGTGACTGTTCCTCCCGCTTCACATATTGCCCGACCCACCGCCGCACTTCCCAAATTATTTCATTATTTCCCTATATTATTTCCATATTTACACCAGACACGTATTTAGTTTTTCCCTCCATATCTTCCCCGATCCCTTTTCAGCCACCCCCAGGTCACAGAGTTCTCAGGGTTATAATTTCGATTCCCATCCCATCCCGACACACAATTCAGACCCACACAGGAAATGTGCGGGTTTCAGTTAAATCAGTCTATGTTTATAAACAGTTAATTATTAGCCCAGCCGTTAAACCGATAAAGCTCGAGCACAGCAGCACGTGGGTGACGTAAGACACCGCGACCGTCAGGGCAGATCCCGGTGTGGGGAGCCCATGTGTGACGTCAGGCGAATGGGGGGGGGTTGTGTGACGTCACCTGTGGGGAGCGCTCGTATTTAAAAGCACTTTAATGGATTTTTCGGTGGGACAACAACATTAATCACGGGTTTCATCACTGAATCCAGTGTTATGAGATGTCAAGTCCCCTGTTATGTGTCCGGCTGTACCGTGTTGTTGGTGGAGTGGGCAGCGTGGTGTTTGTCTCGATTCGGGTCACAACACCAGAATTGCCAGCGGGGTCCACACACACTGTATTAGTCAACAGAAAACCTCTCGTCCCTGCAGTCTTTGTCTCCTAGTAAACTCAACACCCTGACAGTGTGGACCATAGATAACCCTGCCTCTCAGAGTCAGG
The DNA here is from genome assembly GCF_048418815.1 of Hemitrygon akajei. Lineage (NCBI taxonomy): Eukaryota > Metazoa > Chordata > Chondrichthyes > Myliobatiformes > Dasyatidae > Hemitrygon > Hemitrygon akajei. Next base: position 6,491,322 of record NW_027331940.1, read on the forward strand.
GAATCACTCAGACAGCTGATCGCTGAGAGGAATTATATTTATTGGTCATTAAATTTCACCCAGATTCGTTTGGACGGATTTGATGTGGAGTTCGGGGTGTCACAGTGAAAGGGCCGGACGGTCGAACTCTCTCCGTTGTCCAAACATCCTTCCAGGTGAGGCGACACTTCACCTGTGAATCTTCCGGGGTCGCCCGTTGTGTCCGCTGCTCCCGACGCGGCCGCCTCTACACTGGTGACATCGGCTCCTCCGCAGTTGTGCGGGGTAGGGGTGTTTTTTTGCGGGGGGGGGGTGGGGGTCGACGATATTGTTCCCTTTTGTGCGGGAGGGGTGGATTTTGGGGGTTTGATGATCGGGATGCTGTCTTTTTGATGCGGGGGTTGAGGTGGGAGTTTGATTTTTCTCTCTGAACGACTTTCGTGGTTTTCCGGAGAAGAAAAAAAGCTCAAGAATTGTTTACGGATACCTGCTTTGATAATAAATTAACCTTTGAACTATCCGCTCCGAGCGGGACTTCCTGATGTTCAAACATTTTCATTCCGATTCCCACTGGGGAATCTACTGATGTTGAAAATGATCATAACATGATAAGGAATGGCTACAAATGGCACATGCAACTCGTTCATTATCTGATCCAGAAACACGTTATGCCCAGATTGAAAAAGAATTGCTCAGCATTTTGTTTCCTTGTGAGGCATTTCATCAGTTTGTGTCAGGGCAATCTTTTGATGTTGAAAATGATCATAAACCTCTGATTGCATTGTTTTATGCGGGGGGTGGAGTGGGAGTGTGGCTTTTCTCTCTGATAGATGCTGCCCGGCCAGCTGAGTGGTGGTGTGTCCTTTTAGGAAGCAACAATTCTCTCTTCAAATGAATTGCTGTCTAATCTTGCTGTTAACATTGTGTTTGTTACAAAGCCCCAGTGTCTGGAAGAGCTGTCACCGTCATGGGCTGTTGGTGCAGACTGGGATGGCGGTGGAGTGTCAGTGACCTCTGTATCAGAGAACAACACGGGTTTCTACATCCTCCTGTGAGATATAAATGTCCTCACAGTGGGTTCGGATCAGCTGGCATATCTGGAGTTTGCAAAGGGAAAGGGAATAGTGAAAGGGCTGAGGAGAGAGAGTTTTAATCAGCAAACCATCATCCGGGGTGGAGGGGTACAGGAGCTGTCTGATAGATCGTTTTACAGTGATTGTATTTTTATATAATCTCACAGACGGTGACTGAGGAAGAGGCTTGTTGAGGGAGGATACTCGGAGGTGAGCAGGTCAGACACGTTATCAGGAGAGTGACAGTGATGTGATTTCCTGTGTCACGGGTACAGACAGTCGTCTCAAGTGAGGAGTTTGTGTGGAGATGCAGCTTCCCTGGCGGTGGAGGAAAGAGGACACACCAACAGGTGGAACCAGCTGTGGGAAGACATGGTTTGTCAGGTCTGACGTCGAGCTGAATGTACCATAACCTTCAGACTGAATCAGAAAACCATTCTGAGGGTATTTGAATTGTCAGAAGCAGGGCAGATGTGATCCCATGTCTCGATCAGACCCTCAGTGAGGTGGTTCCAGTTATAACGTGCAGGGATGAAAGCACAGTGTTTGGGGTCTGATTTAATCACTGATTCTGACACAGTGAGAGGGTTAGTTTTACTGTAAGGCAGCAACATTAATGGAAGAAGACACAGAAACTTCATCAATTGCCAGTTGTTTAGCAGAAGTGATCAATTTGTATGTTACCTTGACAGAAACAGATATTCCCAGTGGTGACAAAGGGGTGCAGTCAGATTTATTTCAGGTTGGAGAGGGGTGTGGAGTTTTGAAATCAATGCCTTGCATCATTAATTTAGCATGTCCGGAGTGGTGGATCACACAGCACGGAAACAGGCCTTTGGCCGGCCATACCTGTTCTGACCATCCACTCACTGTCTCCACTGGTCCCATTTATCAGCACTTGGTTCATAGCCGACTGTATCTCGACAGTTTCAATGCTCATCCTCTTCGTAAATGTTGTGAAGGGACCTGCCTCCACCACCACCTCGGGCAGTGAGTTCCAGATTTCAGCTACCCTCTGAGTGAGAAATCTCTTCCTCAGATCCCTCTAAACCTCTTCATCCTCTGCTTAAATCCATGCCCTCTGATCGGTGACACCTCTGTCCCAGGATCGGGGCCGATATGGGCATCAGTGAGGCCATTGATACGGTTCAGCATGGTAAGTTGCTGTGGAAAGTCAGACCACACGGGATCCAGGGAGAGCTGGCTCACTGGATGCACAGTTGTCTTGATGGTAGGAAGCAGAGAGTGATGGTGGGAGGCTGTTTATTGGACTCGAGGCCCGGGCCTAGTGAGGTTCCCCAGGGTTACACCCCATTGCTCTCATTATTCATTGATATTTAATTATATTTGCATTTGCACAGTTTGTTGAATTCTATGCTCCACTTGATCTTTCATTGATCCTGTTACTATTCTATAGATTTGCTAAGTGTTCCTGTAGGAAAAACAATCTCAGGGTTGTATGTGGTGACATATATGTACTCTGATAATAACATTTACTTTGAACATCAACCATTATTGTCATATAGATCAATAATTTGATTAAGAATGTACAGGATATGGAGAGTAGGTTTGCAGCAAGTTCAATTACTTTTTCTGACAGATTTTCAGTATAATCTCTCTGCTCTGTTTCCCTCTCTGCATTTGACCACCCCTCCCCTTACTGTCTTCCCTCTCTGCCCCATCCTCCCTCTCACCCTGACATTGGGCATACGTTCAGGGTGAAAGTGAATTATTTTCGGGGAATTCTTCACTCAGAGGTTGGTGAGAGTGTGGAATGAGCTGCCAGTGGAAGTGTAGGATGTGGGTTCGATTTAGACACTAAGGAGGAATTTGGGTGAGGACGTGGGTGGGAGGTGTATGGAGGCTCTGGTGCAGATTGTTGGAACTAGGCAATAACAATAAAAACAGGTCGGCATTTACTAGAAGGGCCGAGCGGCCTGTTTCAGTGCTGCTGCTCTCTGTGACTCTAATAATATTCTGACTTGTAATTTCCACAGTCAGTACTTTGCTACTTATGACTGAACCCAGACATTTACCCAAACAAAAACTGAAAGACTCTTGGCTGGCTACAGAAAGTGTTTACAAGCTGTGATACTTGCCAAAGGGGGTGTTACTCAGTACTGACAATACAGGGCACACAAACTTTTGCTTTGGGCCCTTCTCCTTCTTTGTTATTTTGACATTGTAAAAGATGGAACTAAAAATGTAATCTTGCTTAAAATATTAAAGAAATGTGTCATCTTTAACTTTATGCCTTTTGTAATCAGGTCAACTCTTACTCGCTTAGCTGTTCACAGGAACAGAAATTTTGACCAGGGGTGCCCAAACTTTTGCATGCCACTGTATATATCCTGTGCCTTCCAAATTGCTTCCAAAAATTCCAGCCATTGCTGCTCCATTTTTGTCCCTGCCCATGTTCTTTTTAAATCAATTTTGACCAATTTTTCTCTCATGCCTCTCTAATTCTCTTTATTCCACATCTGACTTTAGCTTCTCCTTCTCTAATGTCAGGGTGAATTTGATCAAATTAAGATCACTTGCCCCTAAGTGTTCTTTGGACTTTAGTGACCTAATTAATTCCAGTTCATTACAACAATCCAGAATATCTGATCCCCAAGTGGGCTCAACCACGAGCTGCTCGGAAAAAAAAAGCATCTTGTAGGCATTCTAGGAAATTCCTCCTCTTGAGACTAACACCATCCTGATTTTCCTAATCACCTGCATGACAATCCCCCATGACTATTGTAACATTGCCCGTATGGCACGTATTTTCTATTTCCCATTGAAATTTGTGGACCTCATTCTTACTACTGTTTGGAGGTCCCTATACAATTCTCATCAAGGATTTGTTTTGTACATTTGCTGTTCTTTGATTCTACCCACATATTCTACACCTTCCAACCCTATGCCACCTCTTTCTAATTATTTTATTTAATATTTTAACAACAGAGCCACACAACCCAATAGCAGCTTGATCTTTCAATAAATATGTAAGTATCTGGGAAACAAGAGGACCTGCAGATGCTAGAAATCTAGAGAACTACACACAAAGTGCTGGAGGAGCTCAGCATGTCAGGCAGCATCTATGGATGGGAATCAACATTTCAGGCCAAGACCCTTCACCGGAACGCTGGGTACCCACGTATCTGGAATATCAACAAGCAAAGAACATAGAAAGTAGTGCGGAATACAGAAAACCTTTGACAAAAGTTAGTTCAAGGCTTTAAAAAACCTACCAAATAGAGCTCAATAATTAGCAAATACCACACAGGCAATAAACATTTTCATCAATACTGACATTGAATTTTTTTTAATAAAATTATCTTGGTCCCATTTCAATCAGTAAAATTTAGAAAGATAAACAAGATCTTAAGAAAGCTTTAGAAAAGACTATTTCCACTCAAACCCACTGAGATTAACACGACCTTGGACAGAAGGAGGAAGAGAAATAACACACATGAGGAAAGATCACACAACTGTCAGATAAAACTTCTAAGTATATGATTTAATCAAAAATGAACTGGATTCAGCACTCCATGTGTGTATATGCAATCGTGATAAGAAATACAGACCAGAAAACTTAAATGAGAGGCCAACTCAAAAAAATGAATCATCACTCTGGAAGGAAACATTAAACAGTGGAATGAGTATGACCCTCCATGGGAGACATTCCAACGATCTAAGAAGACGAGATGGTGACAAAATTATACATTAATCAATACATTATTTCAGATAGGACAATCCATAATAACCATCCGGATATAATATTACAAGATAAACAAGCAGGAACAACTCCCTCAGTAGATAAAGCATTTCCCAATGCACACAAGTTCCTCGACCAGTGGAGCACCTCGCCATGGGTATAGTTTGTGTCATCAGTCAGACAAACAAAAGATTTTCTCTGTCAATCAGCTTCAAAATGTTTCTACTCTGACATTGCCACGCCCCACTTCTGATTTCCTTCTCCTCGACTTCTTCACTCTGCAGAAAACTCAGAGGAAACCTCTTCACCACAGAGTGGTGTCTGTTTGGAATCCGTCACCACTGGATGATGGATCCAGTGGTGGATCTCACCATCCAGGGAGAGCGAGAGATGAACAACAGGAGAGGATTTAAAAGGACTGTCGTGGAATTGAATCACTGGCAGGGTCCAGCTGGCTTGAGTTGACTCCCTACTGTACACTAGTTGTGTGAAACCTAAATACCGAAGACAGAATTCAAAATAGAACTGATTTATTTGTCTTAGACCCAGAATATTAAACTCCAGTCCATTAAAGGTGAATGTGCAGCAGAAGAAACTGCTCCCATGCCCAGTGACCAGGGTGCATGACAAATATCCAGCACGCAGCTTATTGAAACTTTTTCCCCAGTGTGAACCCAGTAGTGTGTCACAAGTATAACATGCTGTAAGGTTTCACTGCTAAAGTAACGGCCTCTCTGTAATGTTTCACTGCTGAGGTAATGGTTTCTCTGTAGCAGCAATGTTTAGGTTGCGACCAGAGATAACAGGGTTTTGGAGTCTGGGACTATCCAATGACAGAAATGTTCTTTCTTGTGAGTCTGGAAGAGAGATTACCACAGGCTTTTGCCAGGGAGACATGAGAAGATGCAAATGGAGAGAGTGGGCACATTTTCTTTTTTTCAATTTTCTTTACTAATGCTATGGTCAAAGTAAGAATTATAAAGCTCAATCATTTAATCACATATTGTTTACTGTTTGTTATTTCAGCGTACTAATTTGTAACGGGGACACCTCAAGCAGCATCCACCCAAACGAGATTTCTTAAGTTTGACCGGGCTGGGGTGGGGGGCTATCACCCCGTATATTAAGCTGCTGGCCGAGGCGAGAGTTACATAAGCTTAGATGACTGAGTGGATCGCTTCCCTCATTCGCAGCAGGTGAACGGCCTCTCCACAGTGTGAACTCAATGGTGCACATTTGGTTGATTTGGCTGTGAAAATCTCCTCCTAAAGTCTGCGCAGGTGATCAGTCTCTACCCAGTGTGAACAACGCTGCTGTCTGTAGATGAGCTGACTCAGTGAATCCCACACACTGAGCAGGTGAACAGCCCAGTATGAACTGGTGTACCAATAGGTCGGATCACCCACTGAATCCCTTCCCACAGTCGGAGCAGGTGAACGGCCGCTCCCCAGTGTGAACTCGCTGATGTGCCATTAGGATGGATGACCGAGTGAATCCCTTCCCATAGTCGAACAGGTGAACCGCCTCTCTCCAGTGTGAACTCTCTGATGTACCTTCAGTTGAGATGACCGAGTAAATCCCTTCCCACATTCTGAGCAGGTGAACGGCTGATCCCCACTGTGAACTTGCTGGTGTGCCATTAGGATGGATGACTGAGTGAATCCCTTCCCACAGTCTAAGCAGGTGAACGGCCTCTCTCCAGTGTGAACTCTCTGATGTACCTTCAGTTTAAATGACTGAGTGAATCCCTTCCCACACACTGAGCAGGTGAACGGCCTCTCTCCAGTGTGAATTCGCTGATGTACCTTCAGTTCAGATGACTGAGTGAATCCCTTTCCATAGTCTGAGCAGGTGAATGGCCTCTCCCCAGTGTGAATTCGCTGATGTACCTTCAGTTGGGATGAGCAAGTGAATCCCTTCCCACAGTCTGAGCAGATGAATGGCCGCTCCCCAGTGTGACCTCGCTGATGTACCTTCAGTTTGTATGAGAAAGTGAATCCCTTCCCACAATCTGAGCAGGTGAACGGCCTCTCCCCAGTGTGAACGCGCTCATGTACCTTCAGTAGGGATGAGCAAGTGAATCCCTTCCCACAGTCTGAGCAGGTGAATGGCCTCTCGCCAGTGTGAACTCGCTGATGTACCTTCAGTTCAGATGAATGATTGAATCCCTTCCCGCAGTTTGAGCAGGTGAATGGCCTCTCCCCAGTGTGAACTCTCTGATGTACCTTCAGCTCGGATGAGCAAGTGAATCCCTTCCCACAGTCTGAGCAGGTGAACGGGCGCTCTCCAGTGTGAACTCGCTGATGTCTCAGTAGGTGAGATGAGCAAGTGAATCCCTTCCCACAGTCTGAGCAAGTGAATGGCCTCTCTCCAGTGTGAACTGACTGGTGTCTCAGTAGGTGAGATGAGCAAGTGAATCCCTTCCCACACTCTGAGCAGGTAAATGGCCTCTCTCCAGTATGAACTGACTGGTGTGCCAGTAGGTCGGATGACTGAGTGAATCCCTTCCCACAGTCTGAGCAGGTGAATGGCCTCTCCCCAGTGTGAACTCGCTGATGTACCTTCAGTTGGGATGAGCAAATGAATCCCTTCCCACAGTCTGAGCAGGTGAACGGCCTCTCTCCACTGTGAACTGACTGGTGTCTCAGCAGGTGAGATGATTTAGTGAATCCCTTCCCACAGACTGAGCAGGTGAATGGCCGCTCCCTAGTGTGAACTCGCTGGTGAGCCATTAGGTCAGATGACCGAGTGAATCCGTCCCCAAAAATTCAGCAGATGACCAGCCTCTGCCTAGAGAGAACTGACCGGTGTGTCCACAGGTGGTATGACCAACTGAATGCCTTCTCGCCCACAGAACAGATGAATGGCTTTGCCCAGTGTGAACTTGCTGATGTACCTTCAGTTGAAATGACTGACTAAATCCACTCCCAGTGTCCCAGCAAATGACGAGCACACCAGTTGGTCAGATGATTGAGTGAATCCTTCCCCACAGTCTGAGCAGGAAGGATGATTGAGTGAATCCCTTGCTCCTCTCTTAAATATCTGGACAGAGACAGCAAAACTGGCATGTTGTGTTTGAGATTCCCGTAGACAAATTCCTTGTCATTTTTAACCTGTGAAAAGATTTACAAAATCCATCAATGGGTGAAGGACAACATTTCAGATGAAATGACTTGAGTTGTCAAGGTGTGATCTGACATCACAGTGAAGTTCAACTCAAGTTGGAGAGAGAAATAATCTTGTACCTTGGCACAGTGCTGGTATCTGGAATGACCATTAAATTCTTTGATGCTCTTCCCGTCTCTATAATAATAGGGCATTTCTGCCATCTGCAATCTGTAAACATCACCAAGCATTTCACATGGTGTGTACGCACCGGCTGTGTTGTGAAAAGAGCACAGCAGCACCTCTTTCACCTCTTTCACAGTATTTAGAACTTTGGGATGGGGCCACTGAGGACTTGCTACAGGGACACAATTGAGAGCATTGTGACTGGCTGCATCACTGCCTGGTATGGGAACTGTACTTCCCTTAATCGCAGGAAACTGCAGAGAGTGGTGCAGATAGCCCAGCTCATCAGTAGATGTGAACTTCCCACTATTCAGTACATTTACACAGACAGGTGTGTAAAAAGGGCTCAAAGGATATCAGGGACCAAATTCATCACAACCACAAACTGTTCCTGCTGCTACCATCCAGAAAGCAGTATCACAGCAAAAGGACCAACAGGCTCCGGGACATCATATTCCACAAGGCCATCAGACTGATTAATTCATGCTGATACAATTGCATTTTGATGTTATATTGACTGTCCTCTGTACAGACTATCTATTATAAATTACACATTGCACATTTAGATGGAGACGTAACGTAAAGATTTCTACTCCTCACGTTTATGAAGTATGTACTTAATAAAGTCAATTCAATTCAATTCACCCTCTCCACTATCTGTTCTGTCATTCTGGCTCCCATTCCCCCTACAACTTATTTTAAACACTTCACCCCCCCCCCCCACCCCAACATTACCTCTAGCAAGTTTTACTACTAGGATATTAGTCCCCTCTTGTTCTGTTCCCCTAACTAACCAATCCCCTATCACCCCTCTGACTTTCCTCTGCCAGGCAATTCCCCCCAACAGTTTCTAAAGTGGTCCACTTGTTGCTGTGTTGGATAGCAACAAGAGTACTCGGCGATGGCTATTTAACCTCATTCCCCTTCCTGACTCTCACCCAGTTTCCTGTGTCCTGAACCTTGGGTGTAACTCATCTCACTTCATGTCATATCCATCACTCCCCTCCATCTGCTGGATGATCTGGAATTCACCCATTTCATGATCCAACTCCTTAAAGTGCTGGATTACAAGCTGCAGCTGGATGCACATCTTGTAGGTGAGGACATCAGGGACACTGGAGGTCTCCCCACCTTCCTGCCAATGTCCCCTCTGATTTGTAATGACCAGTGTGCATGTAAAGCTTGTACTGTGCATTTTTAGCCAGTGACAACATGTGCGCAGTGTATTTTATTATCATTCAGCTGTATTCATTTTCACTGTCAATAGGAACTTTGATCTCCTCTGGGTTCGATCGAGTTCATCTGCACTCTCACACAACCTATGTAGCAGGCCTGTAACGGGTAATGAATGATTTTCTCACCAAAGCTTTTGCACATTGTCCATATGTGGTTTGCTAGCTAAATTACACTTTTAAAAAGTCAGATTTCCAAATATCACTCCACTTCTTCCCACTTGCAAATTCTCCAGCAACTTTTGCATCACCACAATGCACGCAGGCATCACCAGTTTCTGCATTCTACATAAATATTTCCTCTGAACTCTCCCCCAAGTGACTAACGGTGGTGAGCTCAGTGAATGCAATCCCAATGAATATGAAGGGAAGGGCAGTAGTCTGTCTCATTGGAGTCTGGCACATTTGTGATGCGAAAGCTGCTTGTTTCCCAGGGCAAAGGTGTTTGATATCATTACGTACCCAGAGAGAATGGGACAAAACATGTTCTCACTGGTAGAAAAGTCGAGAACAAAAGGAGGTAGAACAAGCAACACACACAAAATGCTGGAGGAACTCAGCAGGCCAGGCAACATCTATGGAAAAGAGTAATAATGCTGAATACCTCCGGCATTTTGTGAGTGTTGCTTGGATTTCCAGCATCTGCAGATTTTCTCTTGTTAGTGATTGGAGGTAGAACAACGGCGATTTTCTCAACTGGTGATGTAAAAGATTTTGTTCCCTTTCTCGGAGTTCCAAATCCTTGTATTTGGATAGCTGGAGCTCAGCTCTGTCTGAGAGATCCATCGGTTCCCATTCCCTCATCAGCCGGAAGCTCCCCGGGGCCCGTGTACGGAACGTGGGGCTGAGAGACAGGGAAGAGGGCAGGGCTGTCCTGGGATTGCGGGTCATGGTTTTCGAAGTTCACAGGAATTGCCCTGAAAACGGTGTTTAAGATAAAAAGACTGAGAATCGCTCTTACCTGCAACCGATATCTGCAAGGCCTTGTGTACTGCGCGCATGCGTGATATTCGGAGACGTCACAGCCCTGACGCCTGCGCATTTCATCGGTGCTTCAAAGCCGGTCAAAATTTTTTAACGCAGGACTTTATGGGTAATGTTGGTGCCATTAAACATTTCTGCAAGCAGTGGATCAATGTCCATACCTCAGTTTTTTTCGTGTGTGTGTAGAAAAATCTGTAGCTGTTTTAACGCAGTGATGCACCATCAATAACTCACTCTGAGACGTAGGAAACGAGGTATCGGCTTTTATTGACTGGAAAAATGAACAACACTACATCCTGGGGAATGAGGCTGGGCAACAGGCCTCAGTCGCCTTTATACAGGGGTCTGTGGGAGGAGCCACAGGAGCAGTCAGCAGGGGTCTGTAGGAGGAGCCACAGCAGCAGTCAGCAGGGGTCTGTGGGAGGAGCCACAGGAGCAGTCAGCAGGGGTCTGTGGGAGGAGCCACAGGAGCAGTCAGCAGGGGTCTGTGGGAGGAGCCACAGGAGCAGTCCAGACAGGTATATGTAGTTCACCACACGCAGAAAGCGGCTTCCAGAAACAATATACTCAATTTCAACGTGCAGCTCATGCCAAAGTAAAATGCAGATATAAAACACAGGAGATTCTGCAGTTGCTGAAAATACAGAGACGCACACACACAAAATGCTGGAGGAACTCTGCAGTTCAGGCAGCAACTAAGCAGCGGAGTACACAGTGTAGGCATGTTGAAGAGGCTCGTTCTAAACGTTGTCTATTTATTCCTCTCCACAATTGCTGCCGGATCTCTTGATTTCCTCCAGTACTTTGCAGAAATTAACCACCAATTTTTTCGGTCAACCAGTTTCCAAATGTTTCTTTTGTAGCCACATCCTGCTGGTCTGATTCCTCCTCCTCCTCGTAAACTCTAGACCCCATCTCTCTCTGGAGCCCCAAAGCCTGACTCAGGCTGGCAACTCTTCGGTTTCTGACACTGCACCATCGAAGATTCACTCGCCAGTCTGCTGTCAGACTTTAGAGGTGCTTTGTGTTACGAGACCGCAGGTTCGTTTACTGTGAGTGTCGCTTTAAGTGCCTGAGTGAGGCGGGGCTGTGACGTCAGACACAAGCTGCGGCAGCCTGAGGGAGCGGGAGCGGGAGAGGGAGAGGGAGACAAGCTGTTGGAAATTCAGCGTGTGACTGCTCTAGGCTGCAACTCTTCCATGCCCAAAAGGTTGGGTTGATCTGATCATTGGCACGCAGTGCACAACGGATGTGTGACTGTCACTTCCTATCATCCATTTGTGTGGATTTGTTGGAGTGTCCTGTGGTATCACTTTTGTTGGCCCTTACCTGGAATCCGGTGTTCTGTGGTAACCACTTGAAGACGATATTCCTGTCACCGTCACCTGGTGATATTTCTAAGTGGATTTCGGAACTAATCGACAGATAAGATCTTCGGCGGCTGTTATTTCGTTTACCCGGCGTGGAATGTGTGTGGAATTCTTCGTAATTGCCTTCTCTCTACATGTTCGTGTGGATTTACAAATCTCTCCTCTCACTCACTTATTCCGTGGATTACTGAACTTTTCTACTTTACCATCATAAGGCTTTAAGCATTGTTTCCCAAGCTTGATAGTTTGGGAGCTATATATACGCATTACACTGTTAACTTCTGTTTATTTCGTTTAATCTTTTATATTTGGAGTGGATACTAATGAAGATAATGATTTTAACATCGAAACCAGACTCCGTTAGTGATCTGTTGCAACGTACCAATTGCAACAACCCAGCTGTCTGAGCCACAGTCCTTTAAAATTGGTGAAAATGACCCAAAACGTTGAAAAGAGCGGAGAAGAAGGAGTTTAACCAACTTCGTCCGGAGCCCTGAAGAACGTCACAACCACAGTGAGCTCATCGTCTTATTCAGCCCGGAGAAAATCATGCAGGGAATTCATGCAGGTGTATAAGATGATGAGAGGCATTGGTCGTGTGGATAGCCAGAGGCTTTTCCCCAGGGCTGAAACGGCTAACACGAGGGGGAATAGGTGTAAGCTGCTTGGAAGTCGGTACAGAGGAGACGTCAGAGCTAAGGTTTTTAAGCAAAGAGTGGTGTGTGTGTCTGTGGAATGCACTGCCAGCGACGGTGGTAGAGGCGGATACAATAGGGTCTTTTAAGAGACTCTTAGATAGGTACATGGAGCTTAGGAAAATAGGTGGCTATGCGGTAGGGTAATTCTAAGCAGTTTCTAGAGTAAGTTACATGGTCGGCACAACATTCTGTGCCAAAGCATCGGTAATATGTTATAGATTTCTGTGATTTTATGAAATTGAAGAGAAATCTCCTATCCGACGGAGTGGTGACTAGTTGCAACCTGTCATCTCAGAGAGGGTGAGAGGGGAACGACAGGGATAGATTTTCATATACTGATATGGAACAGAAACATGGGCAGGGACCAGCTGGGCCGAGTGGCCTCTCAAGCGAGACACGGGATTTTATACAGAACTGATTTATCTTTCACAGATCCACAATATTAAACACCAGTCTAGTTTAAGGCTAACATCAGCAGAACGGACTCCTCCAATGCTCAGTCACCAGGGTTCAGTCCTGGGTGCGATGAGCAGCCGCAAGAACTGCAGAATCTGACAGTAACAGTCCCTCATGAACCTGCAGCTGCCTTCAGTTACCGTGATGGTTAAACATTTAACACGGAGCTGATTTGAACTTCCTCCCTGATGTGAAGTTGCTGGTGTTGCAGCAGCTGGGATGATTGAGTAAAACTCTTTGCTCACTCCGGACAGAAATGTGGCCTCTATTTATTGTGAACTCACCGGAGCATCACAAGGTGGGTTAACTGAATGAGTCTCTTCGCACACACGGAGCAGGTGAACGGCCACTTCCCAGTGTGAAGCTGTTGGTGTATCTGAGATTGCTGACGGAATCCCTTCCAAAATGAGAGCCAGTGAATGACGTCACAGTGCTCTGAACGTCATGAGATGTATCCAATCAGGTCACGGACATGGACACGTGATCGGGCTCTCCTTGTAGCGAGTCTGTAACATCTCCCAGATGCTGTCTTCTCCGGCATCTCCGCCTCCACATTCAAGCGCTGGTGAACTGACAGATACAGCGGAACTAACGTGCTGTTGTGTTTGTGAGTCCCATAGACAAATCCTTTGCCTTTTCTACACTGTTAAAAGCTTACAAAGCACGTCAGTGGGTGAAGGACAACATTTCAACTGAAATAATTTTAGTCTCCATGGTGCCTTCTGATTAAAACACTTTCACATCTCAAAACAATTTAGAGGAACAAGATTACATCTTCTAACTGGCCACAGTTCCGGCATCAGGCACAATATCAAACTCTCTGCTTCCCTCTCTGTATCAAAATTGATCATTCCTCCCCTTCATCAGTCTGTGACTTGGCTCAGTTTGTCTGTCTCCTTCGCATTCTGAGCATGCGCCACACACCTACTGAGATCACATTTTATTTACACGGCTGTGACGAGAGACTTTCTGATTATTATGTCCCTCCCGGCATTTGACGGTGGTAAACTCAGAGTCAGCAATGGTATTGAACATCTGGAGTAGGTGATTAGGCTTTGTCGTTGGAGATGATAAACTGCCGGTAGTGTGTGTCTGGATGAGTGGGTCGTTTTCAGACTGGAAGGAGGTAGCGTTTGGAGTACCCCAGAGATCAGTCCCTGACCACAGTTGTTCACAGTTTAATGTCCTGGCGGAGGCAGCGAGATGTGAGATGTCCCAGTCTGCTGGTGACGCAGAAAGAGTGGAGTTCGGGGAGGGGAGACTATTCACATGCAATTTCGTAGCTTTGCAATCAGTACATAGTGCACTGTGGGGCTGCAGTGGCGGGTTCCAATCTGCTAATTACTTTTGCTGACGGCACTACATTGATCCGCCGGATCCCATATAATAACGAGGCAGCCTACAGAGAAGAAGTCATCACCCCGACACAGTGGTGTCAAGAAAACAACCTCTCCCTCATTGTGTCAAAAACAAAGTTGCTGGTTGTGGATTACAGGAGGAATGGAGACAGGGACCAAATTCAACATTTGCAAGTCTGTTATTGATACAAAATGCACATTTTAATATTGATCATGACACAATGTATTTTATATCTTGTTAATGACATAAAACATATATATAGATTGTGTTACATACCCCGTAATGGGTTAACAGACCAGCAGAAATGGAAGGATAAGTTGGAGACTGGTGGTACTGTAACTAAAGGTGTTTATTAGTAAACGAAGCAAAACAATATCAAAAATGCAAATATACATATAAAACAGGTTAGCAATAATAAACATAGAAGTGTAGGAATAATAATCAATAATAAGAAACAAGCTCTATCAATGTCTAAGGGTAAATGAATTGTCATAGAAGAATATAAACTTCAGTTCGTGCTGCGGGGGGGGGAGAGAGAGAGAGAGAGAGAGAGAGAGAGAGAGAGAGAGAGAGAGAGAGAGAGAGAGAAAGAGATTGAGCAGCTGCAGCAGGCAAACGTTCTGTTCTCTTCGTGTTCCGTTGTACCGTTGTTGACATTCGGTTATGACCCCTCCGTTCTCGGCTGGACCGTTCTTCCGTGGTGGACTCGTCACTCTGGCATGAGTGGACAAACACACAAGCCCCCACCAGCCCTGCCGTCACACTGTGAGCTTTGTGACCGATCTCCTGATTCGGTCCTCTAAGCCCCCACCTTCCTGTGGGTGCACAACACTCTTTTAGTGTCCACTGGTGTGTCTGAGGGTTTCTCCACAGACCCGTCTTTTAACCCCACTGACGGGGTATCAGCCATCCATCAACTCAATATGTCTATGTCCATCAAACTAGGCCACTTCTGCTGTCTCCTCAGGAATGTTAACGAACAAAGAAACGTCCTTGTAGCGAAAGGTAAATAATCCTTGAAGAGCCAAAATACAATAACTCAATCGTTTTTCTCTCCCTTATCTGTAGCAGATGTCTCTACCTCTGTTCTTCATCTCTCTCTCTCTCTCTCATTAGCAGCATAGTTCCCGGGGGGGGGGGGGGGGGTTAGCTCTGAACCCCATTTCCAACTGGTTTGTTCAGCACTCATAACATTGTTACTGACAGAGAATCGTATAATTTGTGTTCCGTGTGTTATCTGAATGTACTTGCCTGTGATGCTGCCACAAGTCAGTGTTTCTCTGTACCTGTACCTTCCCGTACTTGTGCACTTGGCAATAAATTCAACAGGACCTGAGAAATCTCAGTGAGATTTGATTAGTGATGATCATCTTGGCAGCTCGGTAGGTCGAATGTATGAGACAGTACACTGTTAAATGCAAAACCCTGAACAGTGTCGATGATCAGAGGGATCTTAGACTCCAAGTTCATCGCTCCCTGAAAGAGACTGCACAGATTGATTGGGTGGATAAGAATGCAAATGGCATGGTTGTCTTTATTAGTTGAAGCATTGAGTTCAAAAGTCGGGAAGTTGTGTTGCGGCTGTTACGAGCCTGCGGTCGTACTGTGACTGTTTCTTTAAGAGTGCCCCGTCCCTTTCAATGTGCGACAGTGACATCGACAAGGTAAGTATCCTTGGTGACATCTCAACTTGCTGGCATTTGGAGTTGGATGAAGCAAAGTAGGAAGAGAAAGAGACAGAGACATAGAGGAAGAGGGAGAAGGAGAGAAGGGAAGTGGGAGAAAGACAGAGAGAGAACAGGCTGTGGTGGTATTGAGAGAGACAAACTGAGTTAGAGAGAGCAACAAGAGGCTGTTGGAGTGTTAGCGAGACAGACTGAGGAGAGATGGGAGGGAAGTGGCAGAGGCAAGAAACAGAGGGTAGAGACGGGGGCGACAACCAGTGAGGGATGGTGGAAAATGGGATGGAAGTGGGTGAGAAATAAACAGGGAGCAAGTGAGGGGGCAGAATGAGGCGTGGGAGAGAATGACGGAGGAGAGGAATTGGAGGGAATGGGGACGGAAGAGAAATGGGGAGTTAAACTGGGATAGAAACCAGGGATTGAGACGGGGGAAATACTCAAGGGAATGTGATGGGCTCTTTGATATCTCTGTTGATCAGTGAGAGAGAAACGGACAGGGATCGAAAAGGGCCACTCATTTTAAATGGAGATATATAGAAATTTCTAAATTTCTAAATCTTCCAAGTAAATTCCTGTAGGATCAGCAAAGTGTCTATCTATCTATCTGTCTGATTGTAGGCGGTGGGTGGGTACATTTGACGTGGAGATAGACGGGGATGGGAACAGAAGCATAGATCAGACATGGCCGTGTTGAATAAACATAATATCATAAGTCTTCCTCCTCATCTCTCTTCTGAATTGATTTCCCTGTAGTCTTGAGGGTGTACCCCTGGTCCTGGGCTCCGCATTATGGGAAACATCCTCTCCATAACTCCGCTTTTCAGTATTCGGGACCCCACCCCCACCCCCATAATTCTAAACTCAAGCGGGAACAGGCACAGAGACATCAAATACCATGAGCTGTGGTCTTGTTAAGCAGCTTCAGCTGCAGCACCTGGTTCAAGACCATCTGGAAATCCAAACAAACAACACCCACCGCCTTTCTTATTTCACCAAAGGATTCCAACAGAATTGTCTGGGAAGATTTCTCCTGAGGAAAACCACGCCGACTTTGGCCGTACAGGGGAGGATTTAAAAGAACTGTCATGGAGGAGGAGGAGAAGATGGCGGCACAACGCAGCACACACGGCCTCTCTGGAGAATGATATCTGTTACTTGTTAAGTACAGCTTTGTATCTGTATATTAAGTATAATATTATTCTATAATAAGTATCCTGATTTGATGGAGACAGATGTGAGAGCGTGGAGGAACATCTAGAGAAACTTCTGAAATGCCCGCTTCGATGCCGCTGCTACTGTGCGGTCTGGAATCTCCGGAGGAGAAGGCCTCTGAGACCTCGGCTTTGCTTGTTTTGGCGGCCGGGATGTGGTCGAAGGCGCTCGGCAGAGGATGGCGCTCAGGAGACTGTATCGCAGGCTCGAAGTTTTCGGACAGACTCAGAGTCTGCTGTGGTCCGGTGCTTCGAAGGCATCAGTTTGTCAGTGCCTGGGAGTTTATGGCAGGGAGAGTTTCTCCCTTTTGTTGCCTGATATCGGGACTATTGGAGTCGATCAGGACATGAGACGTTTTTTTTAAACCGTGCCCATGGTTTACTTTTATCAAATTATGGTATTGCTTTGCACTGCTGTAACTATATGCTATAATTATGTGGTTTTTTTTGTCAATGTGAGTCTTTGGTTTGTCCTGTTTTTTGTGTGATATCACCCTGGAGGAACATTGTATCATTTCATAATGCATGCATGCATTTCTAAATGACAATAAACGAGTACTGAGTGTCCTCATAATCTAATGGAACAGAATCACTGGCAGGGTCCAGCTGGCCAGGGTTGACTCTCTACTGTACACTAGGTGTGTAACAAATTCACTTAAGTACCAAAGACAGAGTTTAAAATAAACTGATTTATTTGTCTCAGATCCAGAATATTAAATTCCAGTCCCACTAAAGGTGAATGTGCAGCAGAAGAAACTCCTCCCATGCCCAGTGACCAGGGTGCAGAACCGGGTGTGGTGAGCAGCAGTAATGATTGCAAAGATCAGCTCTGACAGTCACTCTCGAAATTGCATTCAGCAACTGTGATGGACAAATATCCAGCATGCAGCTTATTGAAACTTCCTCCTCAGTGTGACCATGGCAGTGTGTCACAAGTGTAACATGCTGTAAGGTTTCACTGCTGATGTAATGACCTCTCTGTAATGTTTCACTGCTGAGGCAATGGTTTCTCTGTAGCAGCAATGCTTGGTTAAGACCAGAGAAAACAGGGTTTTGGAGTGCAGGGCTATCCGATGAGAGAAACCTTCTTTCTTGTGAGTCTGGAAGAGAGATTTTCATGGTCTTTTGCTAGGGAGAGATGAGAAGACGTGAATGGAGAGAGTGGGCCCTTTTTCTTTTTTTTGTTTACTTTACTTTACTAACCCTATAGTCAAAGTAAGAATTATAAATCTCAATTGCTTAATCACATATTGTGTACTGTTTGTAATTTCGGGGTACTGATTTGTAACAGGGGACACATCACACAGCATCCACCCAAACAAAATTTCTTATGTTTGGCCGGACTGGGGGGTGATCAACTCCGAAATTAAGCTGCCAGCCAAAGTGAGAGTTACATAAGGTTAGCTGACTGAGTGAATCGCTTCCCACGTTCACAGCAGGTGAACAGCCTCTCCCCAGTGTGAACTCAATGATGCACATTTTGTTGATCTGGCTGAGAGAATCTCTTCCCAAAGTCTGAGCAGGAGATCGGCCTCTACCCAGTGTGAACTCGCTGGTGTCTCTGTAGTTGGGATGACCGTCTGAATCCCTTCCCACAGTCCAAGCAGGTGAACGGCCACTGCCCGGTGTGAATTGACTGGTGTGCCAGTAGGATGGATGATTGAGTAAATCCCTTCCCGCATTCTGAACAGGTGAATGGCCTCTCTCCAGCGTGAACTCGTCGATGTACCTTCAGTTTAGATGAGCATGTGAATCCCTTCCCACAGTCTGAGCAGGTGAATGGCCTCTCTCCCGTGTGAACTGACTTGTGTACCAGTAGGTCAGATGACTGTGTGAATCCCTTCCCACAGTCTGAACAGTTGAATGGCCGCTCTCCAGTGTGAACTGACTGGTGTCTCTGTATTTGAGATGACCGAGTGAATCCTTTCCCACAGTCTGAGCATGTGAATGGCCTCTCTCCAGTGTGAACTCGCTGATGTATCTTCAGGTCAAATGAGCAAGTGAATCCCTTCCCACAGTCTGAGCAGGTGAATGGCCGCTCCCCAGTGTGAACTCGCTGATGTACCTTCAGGTTATATGACCAAGTGAATCCCTTCCCACAGTCTGAGCAGGTGAACGGCCACTCCCCAGTGTGAACACGCTGATGTACCTTCAGGTTAGATGACCGAGTGAATCCTTTCCCACAGTCCGAGCAGGTGAACAGCCTCTCCCCAGTGTGAACTCGCTGATGTACCTTCAGGTTAGATGAGCAAGTGAATCCCTTCCCACAGTCGGAGCAGGTGAACGGCCTCTCTCCAGTGTGAACTCGCTAGTGTACCTTCAGTGCTGATGACCGAGTGAATCCTTTCCCACAGTCCGTGCAGATGAATGGCCGCTCCCCGATATGAACACATTGGTGAGCCATTATGTCAGATGACTGAGTGAATATTTCCCCACAAATTCAGCAGATGAACAATTTCTACCCAGTGTGAACTGACTGGTGTGTCCACAGGCGGGAAGACTGACTAAATCCCTTCTCACGCACAGAACAGGTGAATGGCATTGTCCTAGTATGAACTTGCTGATGTATCTTTAGTCGAAATGACCAAGCGAATCCCACAGTCTCAGCAGGAAAGATTATCGAGTGAGTCCCTTGCTCCAATTATTAAATATCTCGATAGAGACAGCAAAGCTGGTGTGTTCTGTTTGAGATTCCTGTAGACAAATTCCTTGTCATTTTTAACCTGTAAAAGGATTCACAAAATCCATCAATGGCTGTAGAACAACATTTCAGATGAGATCACTTGAGTAGTCAAGGTGTGATCTGGAATTACACAGTTACAGTGAAGTTCAACCCAAGTTGGCATCTTCTAACTGGGCACAGTGCTGGTATCTGGAATGAGCATTGAATTCTCTGATGCTCCTCCTGTCTCTATAAGAATGGGGCATTTCTGCCATCTGCAATCTGTGACTTGGCTCAGTTTGACTCTCTCCATGGGTATTATTTGGTTTCCACTGAGCTGCAGGGGTTCCTGGCCCCACAGTAACTGAAACACTCTCACACAAATAGCGGGCAGTGCATTCCATGCACCCACCACTCTCTGTGTAAAGAACTTACCACTGGCATCCCCTTGGTATCTATTTCCAAGCACCTTAAAACTATGCCCCCTCATTTTAGCCATTTCAGTCCTGGGAATAAAACCTCTGGTTATCCACAAGATCAATGCCCCTCATCATCTTATACACCTAAAAAATGCTCTAAACATAGACAAGGTAATTAAACATTGCTTTGAGGATTTGTTGGAAGTATACAGAATTATGAGGGTACAGATAGCATAAAGGCAAGCAGCTTTTTCCACTGAGGTTGTGTGGGATGACAACTAGAGGGCATGGGTAAGCAGGGAAGGTGAAAATTTAACGGGAACATGTGGAAAAGCTCTTCACTGAAATGGTCGTGTGAGTGTGGAATGAGATGTCAGCACAAGGGGTTCATGTGAGCTCAGTTTCACCATTTGAAAAAAAGTTTGGATGGGAGCCTGGATGGTAGGGGTATGGCGGGCGATGGTACCAGTACAGGCAGTTGCAATAGATACCTTAAATGTTTTTTTTTAGCATTGATGGGCCAAATAGCCTGTTTCCGTACTGAACTCCTCCATGTTTCTGTGACAGAGAAGCTGGCCAAACTTGTTTGGAAGGGAAAAGGTAGGAGTGACAATACAGTAGCAATAGCTGGAGTTTTTGGGAACAATTCTGGAGCTGAGTGATCGATATCTGAGGTCTGAACAACATCTGACGTGTCAAGAAAACAAACTCTCCCTCATTGTCACAAGAAGAAAGGAGCTGATTGTGTACTACAGGAGGAATGGAGACAGGCTAACCCCTATTGACATCAATGGATCTGGGGTTGAGAGGTTGAACAGCTTTAAGGTCCTCAGCATAAACATCACCAAGGATCTCAAATGCTCTGTACGTACTGGCTGTGTTGCAAAAAGAGCACAGCAGCACCTCTTTCACCTCAGATGGTTGAAGTTGCTTGTTGTGGGCCCCAAATCCTAAGAACTTTCTACAGAGAGACAACTGAAAGCATCCTGACTGGGTGCAGCACTGCCTGGTATGGGAACTGTACTTCCCTCAATCGCAAGACCCTGCAGAGAGTGGTGCAGACAGCCCAGTGCATCTGTAGATGTGAACTTCCCACTATTCTGGAGATTTACAGAGACATGTGTGTAAAGAGGGCCCAAAGGATATTGGGGACCCAATTCACCACAACCACAAACTGTTCCTACTGCCACCATCCAGGAAACAGTATCACAGCAAAAGGACTAATAGGCTTTGGGATGTCATTTTCTACCAGGGCATCAGAATGATTAATTCACACCGATACAATTGCACGTTGATGCTATATTGATTGTTCTTTTTATAAACAATATATTATAAATTACTATAAATTACATGTTGCACATCTAGACGGAGAGTAACGTAAAGATTTTTACTCCTCATATGTATGAAGGATGTATGTAATAAAGTCAGTTCAATTTGACTCAATGCACCCTCTCCACTATACGTTCTGTCACTCTGGCTCTCATTCCCCCTACAACTTATTTTAAGCACATCACCCTCCCACCACACTAGCTCCAGCAAGCCTTAATACTAGGATATTAGTCCCCTTCTTGTTCCATTCCCGTAACCAATGAATCCCCTATCACTTATTTGACTTTCTGCTGCCAGGTAATGCCCCCAACAGTTTCTAAAGTGGTCCACCTCGCTGTTGTGTGGGATGTCCACAAGAGTACTCTTCGATGGCCTTTTAACCTCAGTCACCTGCCTGACTGTCACCCAGTTTCCTGTGTCCTGCACCACTCTTCATGTCACATCTATCACCCCCTCTGACTCCCAGCTGATCCAGAATTCAACAATTTCAAGTCCCAGCTCCTTCAAGTGCAGGGTTACAAGCTGCAGCTGGATGCACATCTTGTAGGTGAGGGCATCAGGGACACTGAAGGTCTCTGTACCTTCCTTCCCGCTCTAATTTCTAATTTATGTGCACATAAATCATGTATTGTGCATATTTTTTTCCCAGTGACATGTGCACAGTGATTTTTATATAATGAGGTATTCATTTTAACAGCTAGCAAATCACTGTCGATAAGAACTATGACTTCCTCTGGGTTCGATCAAGTTCATCTGCTCTCTCACACAAACTATGTAGCAGGAGTGTAACAGGTAGTGAAGGATTTTCTTACCAGAGCTTTTGCAAATTGTCCATAAGTGGTTAACTTGCTAAATTGTTGCTTTAAAAAGTCAGATTTCGAAATATCACTCCACTTCTTCCCACTTGTAAATTCTACAGCAACTTTTGCATCGCCACAATACACACAGTTATCATCAGTTTCTATATTGGACATAAACATTTCCCCAGAACCCTCTTGAGGAATTAAGGATATATATTTAAAAAAATCATTCTGAACCTATGTAACCTCTGGCTAAAAGAATAATTGGGACTGAATAGGAATATTTGAACCGATATAAACACTGTCTTCAGTGGTTAGCCAGGACAGGCTCATAACCAGTTCTCTGTGGCTTGCAGAGAGACACACTGAGAGATGGTAACATTATACACTACACCTTCGTTAGTTGGTAACATTATACATTGTACCCTCTTTTGAGTAAAGGGAGGAGGACTCACTGTCAGGAACGTGGCCAGATGGACCCAAACACAGGTAGCAGACACTGAGGTACTAGGGGGAGGACAGGAGGGGGATGCCATGGCATTTGAGGGTAGAGCTAGGGTTCAGGTAGATAGAGTGTCAGGCAGGCAAAGCGGAGCGGGCTCCCGGAGTACAGGCAGGCAGGCAGAGTGGAGCGGGCTCCCAGAGTTCAGACAGGCAGGCAGAGCGGAGCGGGCTCCCGGGGTTCAGGCAGGCAGGCAGGCAGGTCCCCGGGGTTCAGGCAGGCAGGTCCCCGGGGTTCAGGCAGTTAGACAGGTCCCCGGGGTTCAGGCAGTCAGGCAGACAGGTCTAGGTGGCTAGATAGGCTGGCTGAGAGCCCTCCCTGGGCGGGCCGCATATATCCCGGGTAGGGCCGCCTCCCAGGCAGAAACACCGGAGGCCTGGGCACGACGCGAACCCCTAGGCAGGTGCGGGGCACAATCCCAGAGTTCGGGCGGAAGAGAAGGGCGGAGCAGAAGAGAGCCCTCCGTCGGTGGGCTGCATATGTCCCGGGTAGGGTTGCCTCCCAGGCAGAAACACCAGAGGCCTGGGCATGATGTGGACCCCTAGGCGGGTGTGGGGCACAATCCCAGAGTTCGGGCGGAAGAGGAGGACGGGGCAGAACACCTGCTGGGCAGCAGCAGACTGGCCGGGCCTGCCAGGTGGAGGCAAGGGGTCGGAACGGGCATAGGTCCAGGGTGACCAACACAACAGCCATGATAACAGGAAATTCGGGAACGGCCGGCAGATAGCGCGACCGCGCGAACAAAACAAACGAGTGGAGAAGTGGGACCAGCGCATGGGAAGAAAGGTGGGGGAGCGGACCAACCTGGCAGTACTGGTACAGGGCAGAGAAGCATGATCAAGAGTAGATCTGAGCCCGGGCAGGATAACAGAATGCAGAGAAGAGTTCAGAACCAGCAAAGAACAGGAAACAGAACAAAATGACCATGCCCCTGGTCCCAGACCCAAGACCCCTTATAAGCACCTGCAGCTCACTGAGTTACAGGTGTGCCTCCTTGAGCCAGGAGGTTCCTAACTAGTTGACAGGTGACGGGAGGGACTACTGCAGGACCAGGAGTCCGGAGCCCTCGGACTGGATCGAGACCCGGAATGCGAATTATGGACCGGACTGGACTCTGACACTCACTGATAAGGACAGGAGTAAACATCTGTCTGTAATTAAGTCAGGGCCTTGCAAAGGGAATAACTGATAAGGACTGGACAGTACATCCATCTGTAATTAAAACCTTCATTTAGCAAACTCTCTTATCTAATTAAGTTTGGAACCAACAGACTTGGTGGGCGTACCAGTTCAATGAGCATTTTGCAATAGTAATGTATGGGGCTTACTATGTATAAATATACAGCTGTAACCTGACTAAGTCAGTCCACTTGTCAGATGGTGGCAGTGCTTACGTGCCTTCCCTTTGACAACAGGGTCTCAAACTCCTGCAGGCAAATGTGCGATAAACTGTGGTGACGATAAGAAGCTGGTCTCCCGAGTTTTATTCAACTTTAACATTTGGAGTCACAAACAGGATCCCAATACAGGGAGTGCCAAGCAGACGGGCTGAGTAAGCGGCTGGACCACTCTGGGGACTGCGGAGACCGACTCCATGCCCAATAGTTATTTTACCTTTTGTCGCTCTCCTTTAGTTCCTTTGGAGTTGCGGTCCCTCTCCCAAGGCTGATCACATACCTTGAGGGATCCGGAAGGAATCTGTTGGGAGACTCATTTAAGGTAGGCAAAATTTTACTAAGTGGGCAGGAGGCGGCTCCCAGTAAATTCTACTAAGTGGGCAGGAGGCAGACGTGCCTGGTAAATTTATCAAATTGGCAGGAGATGCCAGCCGGGTCAATTTATCTGATTGTTAATTGAGCAGGAGGCTTTGTACCTGGTAAATTATTTAGAGAACATGGGTTAATTGCAGTTGATTGATACGAGTGGGCCAGGAGCAGCCCTGCACAATTTTGTGTGAGAGTTTTCCAGACAAGGAAAAAGATTTGTGAATGTTGAGTGCAGCACTGAATAGGAAATTGGGGAACAAAATGTGGCCACTGGGGAGGGTGGGAACCTGGGATATTACCTCATGAGAACAAGCAGTAAATTTGATGTGGAAAAAGAACTGTGGATTGAAGTGGAAATTGTTGAAAAGGGAATGGAAGGAAAAGGCAGATGTAAAGTGGAACAGTATATTATTAGCAAGTTGGAGGAATAATTTATGTGACAAAGGGATAGAGGTCTGTACTGCAGAAGGAACGCCAAAGGTTGGGAGATGCTAAAAGCGGAGCGTGAATGGGTGGATGGGCGGCAAAAATGAGAGCAGGAAAAACAACGTAAGCAAACTGAGGCTGGTTCAGATAGGAGAGAAGGGCAGGAACGTCAGTCTAAAGTTCAAACTGATAGGGAAACAAGGGATCCCAAACCCATGTCTGTCATATCGACCCTGTTTGAGGACAGTGACCGTGATGAGGAGTGGGCACCCACCATACCTCTCCTACCTTACCAGGGGCCAAGTGCACCCAGTGCTCCCGAACCCCAATCCTCCCAGTACCCAGATACGTTGGCCGCTCCGGTAAAACAGCGGCACAGGGAAGGGATGTCACTACATCCTGAGATCCAGAAAGGGAATACCGAGGATTATTCCGTGACAGGGAGGGAAGAATCCAATAAAACCCCAGAGTTAATGGCTCCACAAAGACAACTGCCCACCCAAATGCTGCCCAATCCACGAGCAGGAGGAGGGACAGCCCTCAGTGATTCCTGTGTATGCACCCTGGAAGCCTCGAGAAATGATCATGATCATGAATCAGGCCCCAGATAGAAAAGAAAAAGCAGCACAGTTTGCTCAGTGTGTCCACAGTACTACACTAATGTTTAACATGACCCCGCAAGATTTATTCAGTCTCTGCTGCATGATTCTCTCAGCTGATGAAGGGCAGAAATGGAAGGCAGAATTGAGATACAAAACCTATCAGGAGTTACAGGCAGGAAAACATAATCAGAATGATCAGACACACCAGATTATTCAAGCCCTGGAAAGGGCTCTCCAGCAACCTGTAAACATCACTAAAGTACTTGAATGCAAACCTAACTCTGGGGAATCAGGACCAGGCTATTGGGAGTGATTTGTGGCCTGCTATGGCACTTTCACAGGAGACCAAACATTTAATGATGGGAATCTGTCCCCCCAGTATAATACCTTACTGCTCTAATGCTTACCAACTGAGTTAGCCAACATGATTAAAACAAATAATATGGTTTGGCCTGACAATGACCGAAATCGAATGCGACGAGCTTTGACATATTATTGGGACCCGGCTTTTGAATCCCGATTAACCCTTAAGGGAACTAATATTAAAGGTGAATATGCTCAGCCGAAAGAAGGACGTGAGTGGGCTACATCTGGGGATCAGAAATGGGAACAAAAACCTACCAGGGGACAGTTGGGGACAACAACCCGTTTAGAAATGGACAAGCAAGGATTCTTCCTACCATGAGTACCACCCCTCAGGAAGAGCCCAATGTAATATTGAAAGTTGCTGGAATTTCAATTCCGTTTATGATTGATATGGGGGCAACCACAACCACTCTCGATCAGGAAACAGTATCGGAAAAGGGATTCCAGCTATCAGACACGACAATCACTCTGTCTGGGTTCAGAGGTACGGAACGTAGATATTCACGTACCCAGCCACTGAAGGTGGAATTCCAGGGGAACCAGTGTGAGGTTTCATTTACAGTCACCACCAGTCAGGGGTGTAATCTCGTAGGGAGAGACTTGCTCTGTCTGCTGGAAGTCGAGATTCTCTGCACAGACAATGGTATCACCCTGGGACTAGCGAACAACCGACAGCTTCCCCAGTTTCTGAATCCTCAGTGGTGGCACTTAATCTGGACTCCACCACGTTTG
Source organism: Hemitrygon akajei (assembly GCF_048418815.1). Classification (NCBI taxonomy): domain Eukaryota; kingdom Metazoa; phylum Chordata; class Chondrichthyes; order Myliobatiformes; family Dasyatidae; genus Hemitrygon; species Hemitrygon akajei. The sequence goes on from NW_027331940.1 coordinate 6,517,964, forward strand.
AACCCCTTCCGCCAGCGGCCGACTCTCATGTGACTCTGTGCTATGACACTACGTCACTGAGGAAAGCCAATATTATGCACCCCTCGAGGGACAGAAGTTCCCAGTCACGGTGATTGGAGAGGTTAAAGGAAGAAAGGGCAGTGGATTACTGGCCGAAGTTCCAGATTTCCTTTGGAGACAGGCAGGACTGGTGTTTCCCCAAACCACCGTTAGGGTTTGCCCTGGGTTCAATCCAAAGAGCCTAGGGTTCCTTGCCTACACCCTGACGAAACAAGCCCCCAGCACTGAGGGAGACTGGCAAGATTTGGCCGCAGGCCAACTCCGAAACTGGAAGGACTTTGAGGTGAAGATGGGACATCTGGTAAGACATTCTTTTAATATTGACTGAACCCAGGACGTTCTACCCCATCTCTGGGCAATTTCAGGCCATGAGATCAGCAGCACCAATGCCCCCCCACTGAGCAGATCACCGTGAAAGAAGGACGGATTCTCCCATCCTTTCCGCAATACCCCCTCAAGCCCAAGGCAACGTTTTCTGAGGATGGAAGCTCTTTTGTGGATCCAGCAGGGAAAGGATGCGATAGTGACGGACAGTGAAGACATTGAACAGGCTTCTTTTGAAGTGGCTGTCTCCGCCCAGACGGCTGAGCTGTTTGCTCTGACTCGTGTCTGTATCCCAGCAACAGACAGAAGTGGGAACGTTTCCACAGACTCCCGTTATGCATTTGGGATTGTACATGACTACGGGGATCTCTGGGAACATGGGGATTCCTGACTTCCTCTGGCCACCCCATCAGTAATGCCACCTTTGTAAACAACTTACTCACTGCTCTACAGCTACCTCGAGGTTTTACCATTATTAAATGTGCAGCCCATACTGGGAAATTAGTTGATTACATTAACTGATTCAGAATTGGCTTGCCTGCAGAAAGCAGAGGGTCAAGGTGGATGGAGTACATTTGGATTGGAGGGTTGTGACTGGTAGTGTCCAACAAGGATTGGTTCTGGGACCTCTACTTTTCATGATTTTTTTTAGCAACCTGGATGTGGGGGTAGAAGGGTGGGCTGGCAAGCTTGCAGATGACGCCAAGGTTGGTGGTGCAGAGGATTGTCGAAGATTGCTGAGAGACATTGAATGGTTGCAGAACTGGGCTGAGAAGTAGCAGATGGAGTTCAACCCGGAGAAGTGTGAGGTGGTACACTTTGGAAGGACCAACTCCAAGGCAGAGTACATAGTAAATGGCAGGATACATGGTAGTGTGGGGGAGCAGAGGAAGCTGGGGGTACATGTCCACAGATCCCTGAAAGTTGCCTCACAGGTAGATAAGGTAGTTAAGACAGCTTATGGGGTGTTAGGTTTCATAAGTCAAGAGATAGAGTTTAAGAGTCACGATGTAATGATACAGCTGTATAAAACTCTAGTTAGGCCACACTTGGAGTACTGTGTCCAGTTCTGGTCGCCTCACTATAGGAAGGGTGTGGAAGCATTGGAAAGGGTACAGAGGAGATTTACCAGGATGCTGCCTGATTTAGATAGTATGGGTTGTGATCAGAGATTAAGGGAGCTAGGGCTTTACTCTTTGGAGAGAAGGAGGATGAGAGGAGACATGATAGAGGTGTACCAGATTTTAAGAGGAATACATAGAGTGGACAGCCAGCACCTCTTCCCCAGGGCACCACTGCTCAGTACAAGAGCACATGGCTTTAAGGTAAGAGGAGGGAAGTTCAAGGGGGATATTAGAGGAAGGTTTTTAACTCAGAGAGTGTTTTTTGCGTGGAATGCACTGCCTGAGTCAGTGGTGGAGGCAGATACACTAATGAAGTTTAAGGGACTTCTAGACACGTATATGGAGAAATTTAAGGTGGGTGGTTATATGGGAGGCAGAGTTTGAGGGTCCACTCAACATTGTGGGTCGAAGGGCCTGTAATGTGCTGTGCTATTCTATGTTCTATGTACACGTGTACTGTCATGACAGAGTTTTAGTGAGAAAGAGCCCAGTGAACATACCTGTGTCCATTATGACTCTGACTGTCGTTCGTTGATTGTCGTCTGCTTGTCTGCCGTCCGGGTAGAAGAAAGCACCACCAGCTGGCAATGACCTGAATTACACAATAAAACAGAACGTGTCAGTTACTCTGCCCTTCATAATTTAAAACACTTCTGTAAGATTGCTGCTCAGTCTCCGACAATCCAGGGAGTAAAGACATAGAGCGGACATTCTTTCCCCAGAGCAGAGATCTCTGGCCCTGACAACAGACTCACAAATCTCTGCACTCTTACCACTTTAACCAAGCCTTTTCAAACATATAGCGGCCAGAACCATACTTTGTACTCCAAACACAGTCTCACCAGTGACTTATACAACGGCCCAAGTCTTTACAGTTCAAACGACCCGGTTGCAATTCCCATCGCTGCCAGTAAGAGTTTGCAGGTTCTCACTGTGATCGCATGGGTTTCCTCTGGGTGATCCGGATGCCTCCATCCCCACACAGTGGCAGGTTATTTGGCCATTGAAAATTGTCCTGTGACAAGACCAGGATCAAATCGGGGGACTTAATAAGCAGCATGGCAATAGTCGGGCCATAGCATCACCGCAAATCCTTACAAACGTGCTGTGTTTCCAGTGCCACCCAATGCCATGATCGGGCTGGAGATAACCGGAGGCCCCGTGACTCAGCCCCATTCAGCGGAGCCTGATACCGCGTCCAACGACATGGAGCCACTCACAATGTTTCTTATGAATCCGTATTTGTTGCACAAAAGGAGTAAACCAAAAATAAAATTTTCCTGCAGAGGGCTATGATGTGCACTCTAACAATATTGTGGCATATTTTGATAGCCTTGTCAATCGTCGCTCAATACGTAGCTGCAAAACTTCAAAAGATACTTACCTTCACCCAATTGATAGACCTTATTCTGGGGTCAATAGACAATAGACAATAGGTGCAGAAGTAGACCATTCGGCCCTTTGAGCCTGCACCGCCATTTTGAGATCATGGCTGATCAACTGCTATCAATACCCGGTTCCTGCCTTGTCCCCATATCCCTTGATTCCCCTATCCATAAGATACCTATCTAGCTCCTTCTTGAAAGCATCTAGAGAATTGGCCTCCACTACCTTCTGAGGCAGTGCATTCCAGACCCCCACAACTCTCTGGGAGAAGAACTTTTTCCTTAACTCTGTCCTAAATGACCTACCCCTTATTCTCAAACCATGTCCTCTGGTACTGGACTCTCCCAGCATCTGGAACATATTTCCTGCCTCTATCTTGTCCAATCCCTTAATAATCTGATATGTTTCAATCCGATCCCCTCTCAATCTCCTTAATTCCAGCGTGTACAAGCCCAGTCTCTCTAAACACTCTGCGTAAGACAGTCCAGACATCACAGGAATTAACCTCGTGAATCTACGCTGCACTTCCTCTACAGCCAGGATGTCCTTCCTTAACCCTGGAGACCAAAACTGTACACAATACTCCAGGTGTGGTCTCACCAGGGCTCTGTACAAATGCAAGAGGATTTTCTTGCTCTTGTACTCAATTCCCTTTGTAATAAAGACCAACATTCTATTAGCCTTCTTCACTGCCTGCTGCACTTGCTCATTCACCTTCAGTGACTGATGAACAAGGACTCCTAGATCTCTTTGTATTTCTCCCTTACCTAACTCTACACCGTTCAAATAATAATCTGCCTTCCTGTTCTTACTCCCAAAGTGGATAACCTCACACTTATTCACAATAAACGCCATCTGCCAAGTATCTGCCCACTCACCCAGCCTATCCAAATCACCCTGAATTCTCCTAACATCCTCATCACATGTCACACTGCCACCCAGCTTAGTATCATCAGCAAATTTGCTGATGTTATTTTCAATGCCTTCATCCAAATCGTTGAAGTAAATGGTAAACAGCTGTGGTCCCAATACCAAGCCGTGTGGCACCCCACTAGTCACCACCTGCCATTCTGAGAAACACCCATTCACCGCTACCCTTTGCTTTCTATCTGCCAACCAGTTTTCTATCCATGTCAATGTCTTCCCCCCAATACCCTGAGCTTTGATTTTACCCACCAAACTCCTATGTGGGACTTTATCAAATGCTTTCTAGAAGTCCAGGTACACTACATCCACTGGCTCCCCATTGTCCAATGTTTCTTATGAATCCGTATTTGTTGCACAAAAGGAGTAAATTAAAAATAAAATTTTCCCACAGAGGGTTATAATGTACACTCTAAAAATATTGTGACATATTGCGATAGCCTTGTCAATTGGCTCGTCTCTCAATATGTAGCTGCAAAACTTCAAAAGATACTTACCTTCACCTAATTGACAGATCTTATTCTGGGGCCTATGACACTGTACCCATAACAACCACAAAATGCTGGTGGAAATCACAGGTCACACAGCATCTATGGGGAGGACTAGACAGACGACGTTTCAGGTCGAGGGATTCCTCTCCATCGATGATGCCAGGCCTGCGGACTTCCTCCAGCATTTCCCGTGCGAATCTCTTTTTTCCACATCTGCTGGATCTCTATTGTTTACTATCTCCGTATCCCCTTTTTCCCTGCTGTTAAGTATTTAAAATCACAGTTATTGTGCATTAATACTACCTCTATATCTTGATTAAAGAACATTCAGATTCCTTAGTTAACATCTACACCGATTTTTCCCCTTTGAGCTGTTGTTCTTTCACAGCACCATGTAATCTGTAATAATGAGCATCTAGACCCGGTCTTACAGTCACATCTCCGTAGTGCTATTAGTTAGGCCGGTGTCAGATATGATGCTTTCAGAGTAGTAAAGAAAACAAAATTAAAGTTTTCCTTTGGATACATGAAGGGCTTAGACAACAGATATCATTTACTTGGATTTTCAGAAGGCGTATGATAAGGTGCCACACACTAGACAGGATAAAATCTGATTGCGTTATAGAAAAGATACTGACATGGAGAGTGGAATGCCTGCCAGGCAAGAGACAACGTGCGGGAATAAAAGGGGCCCTTTCTGGCTGCCTGCCCGTGATTAGCGGTGTTCCTCAGGGGTCAGTATTGGGACCACTGCTTTTCACATTCTTTGTTAGAGATTTGGATAATAGAATTGATGGCTTTGTGGCAATGTTTGTAGATGGAATATAGCTGGAAGGGTAGGTGGTGCCAAGGAAGCAATGCGATTGCAGCAGGAATTAGACAAATTGGAAGGATGGGCAAAAAAGTGGCAGATGGAAGAAAATGTTGGGAAATGTATGATAATTCATTTTTGGTAAAATAACAATAGCGTAGAAAGTTATATAAACGGGGAGAAGTTTCAAACATCAGAGGTATAGAGGGACTTAGGAGTCCTCGTGCAAGACTCCCAGTAGGTTAATTTACAGGTTGCGTCTTAGGGAAAAGGCAAATGCAATGTTGGCATTTATTTAAATAGGAATAGAATATAAAAGCAAGGAGGTAATGCTGAGCCTTTATAAGAGACTAGTCAGCCACACTTGTAGTATTTCCAACAGTTTTGGAAACAGTTTTCAGCATGGATGTGTTGTTTTTGGAGAGTCCAGAGGAAGTTCACGAGCATGATTCCGGGAATGAAGGAGTTAACATTTTTAGGATCATTTGGCAACTTTGGGCCTGTACTCACTGTAATTTAGAAGAATGCGTGGGGATCCGATTGAAACCTACTGGAAGGATTAGATAGGATGGCTGTTGAGGGGATGTTTCCGATGGTGGCGGTATCCTGAACTAGAGGGCACAGCCTCAAAATTGAGGAACAACACTTTAGAACAGAAGTAAGGAAGAGTTTTTTTTAATAGCCGGAGAGTAGTAAGTCTGTGGAATACTCTGCCACGGACTGCACAGGAGGCGAAGTCCGTGCGTATGTTTAAGGAAGAAGTTGATCGTTTTGCTGTTCCTTCTGGGCATTAAAGGATTTGGCAAGAAGGCAGGTGTGTGGGGTTAAGTGGAATCCGGGATCAGCCATGATGGAATAGCAGAGCGGACTCGATGGGCTGAATGGCCTGCTCCTGCTCCTCTGTCTTATGGTCTGAGGTTCAGGGGCTTGGAAATGCTGGATGTGGTGATAAATTGGCTTCGACATCGGCTTCGCGGGAGAATTCAGCAAATGCTGAAAGATGGTTTAACCCTCTGACTGGAGACCAGTGGGTCTTATCATCTATGTCAACGCCCCGGATGATATAATTCCGGCAATGTTTGGCTTTGGTTCGGCGACAGGTAATTTACATGTGTTATGGGCCGTTTGCATTAAATTGATTTACAATGACTATAGTCAGAGTTTTTGTTGTGAACATACCACGCAGAAATTGGCCACTAAGCCCATCGGGCTTTCTGCGCACACAGTGAAATCATGGTTTTCCTTCTGTAATACCACCTGCCGCTTTCTGTAACTGTTTCCCCATCCCCACCTCCAACTGTTCTCTATGTATCGAGGCCTGAAGCAAAATCAAAGTCTTTGCTTCTACATGACGCTGAGGAGATCAGCTCGAAACACCCAGAATAAACACAGTCACAAACAGGAAAGAACACACATTCATCTGAAATGACAAGTTTGGAAACGGAACCCGTGTTGGCAAAACAGCTTTTCACACGCTGGCTTTGAAATCGTAACCTCTGGTTCGAGAACTGTTTTTAAGCTGGGCATCAACTGTGTAAAATCTCACCCGTGCGGACGGTAAACTGCAGGATCACTGACACCACCACCGCCAGAGGAGGGTTACTATAGAACTGATGACTTCTTGATCAGCGATCCAAAACACAGACAACGCGCTGATTGGGAATAAAGATCCGGGGAAAAAAAAATCAGAAGCTGAGTTAGTCTCACCTCAATTCAACAAGAATGTTCTGTCTCCGTGTCGGTATATTTTCAAGTCGTTTGCTGCTAACTTCAGTCCAACCAGTCCAGCGACAGATATTTAGTAGCTATGGGGGAGGGGCCGGTGTTGTTGTTCAGTGAGACTCACAGCGCGATTTTCGGTGTACAAGCTGCTGCCTGTCCACAGGGCGGATTCTCTGCTGAAACCGAACAGACCAGTTCGACACTCCACTTCAACTGTGCAAAAAGGTGGATTAATGTTGTATTTAAGTATTTCTGTTACAGGAAAATAAAACAATAAACACCCGTTGATATATAAAAGAAACTTCCCCAGTGTCTGCAATCTGAATGACTACTGGTTATAATTGCTACCAGACTTTGTGAGATTCCAATATTTAATTTTACTCCAAACTCTCTACATTTATAGTTTTAATATCTTTTTTTTGCAATTTATTTAAATAAATTGATCTTTGGCATTCTCCAGAGCGACTGTCCGAGTAGTAAAACAGCAAAATCTCACAGTCGCTCTGTTATTCTGAGTAGTTAGTTTTTATTTTGTGTGAGTGCGTGTGTGTCTCTCTGCGTGACAGAGTGAGAGAGAGAAAGGGGGAGGGAGGGGGAGAGAGGGAGAGAGGGAGGGAGAGAAATCGAAGAAGGGACCCTACCCTGCCCTGTGGGACATTTTAGATGTCATTCTCCGTGAGCAAGATTCATCTGCACTGACAGTAGAAACCACCGTAGAAAATGTGTATGACAGAAGGGAACGTCGTCGTTTCTTGTAACGGATCTGGTCAACAATTAATTTGTTAACTTGACCGTCTCCCTTCTCCCCTTGTATTCCCTCCCGACCCCGACAAAAGCCGAGCCCCGCTGTAAACGCTCACTGATTTGTAGAATCGGAGACAACATTTACCTCTGATGTTGATACCGGACGGGGTTCAGTGGCGGTCCCAGATGACAAACATGCCGACCATGCAACGAGAATTCAGTCTGTACTGCTGCTGCCGATGCTATTCGGTTACACAATGTCAGTCGCTGATTACAGATCCGGATGAGCCGGGGTTAATGAGGCAGTCCGCCGTTCTGATCCTTCACCTCCTCGCCGGTCTGGTACAGGTCGGTCAGCGGGAGGAGAGGGGACCAGGACAAATGCAGCAAGCACAGACAGAACTACAGATACTTCCTGAACCTTCCCTCGCGGTCGCAAGTAGTTTCTGTCTGGATTTCCGTGCAGATCTCACTTTTCCTCCTCATTCCTCTGACGCAACCAGCGGGGCAGAGATTCTCCGTTTTATTCGGCCAGTCTCAGGCTGTGAATTTGATCCAGCCGGGTTGAGGCTCCACCCTGTGTGTGAACGGGACAGTCCGGCGCAGGGCGAGTTTCAGCTCCAACACTCCACACCCGTCACAGCTATTTCGGGGTCCCATTCTTTAAGACGTGACAGAGCGGGAGGATTAATGTAGGAGGGGGGAATCACCAGTCAGAGAAAATGTCACGGCAGTGCTCCGTCAGGACAGACTGCAAACAGGACTAGTGAGGCGTTCTGAGTGGAACTGAGAAATAAGAAAGGTATGGCCACTTTAACGGGACTATGAAAAAAATCAGATCGCAGACTGCTGCAAGAAACTTAAGATCGTTATTGTTGGTAATTCTAAGTTTCTACATGATGACTGGGAATCCCATACTGTAAATGGACCAGAGAGGATAGAGTTTGTCAAATGTGTCGAACAACTTTTCCTTCATCAGTACCAAAGGTCCCAACAAGCGAGTATACAGTATTGAATCTGTTATGAAGGAATGAGGCAGGGCAGGGGACAGAAGTTTGTGCATAGGAACACTTTGCATCCAGTGACCACGATGCCAAAAATATGCACTTAAATATGCAAAACTTAGGCCTGATCCGTGCGTTGAGATTCTGAATTGGAGAAAGCGCAATTTTGATGGTGTCAGAGTGGAACTGGCAAGTGTGGATTGAGACAGGCTGCTGCTTTGTGGCAAAAATGTACTTGGAAGGTGTGAGGCCTTCAAAAACAAAATTTTGAGACTACAAGCTTGCAAGTGCCACGCAGAACTAAAGGTAAGAATAGCAAGTCTAGGAACGCTGATATGCAAGAATTATTGAGGCGCTGGTTAAAAGAAGAAAGGAGGTGAATAGCAGAGAATAGCAAGTAGGATCAAATGAGGTCCTTATGGAGTCTAATACATGCAAGAGAACGCTCAAGAGAGAAATCCGGGTGGCTAAAAGAAGGCATGAAGTTCCTCTGATAGACGAGGTGAAGAGAATTATTGAGGATTCCACAAACATGATCCGAGCAAAAGGATTGCACTGAATAAAGTTGGACCTCTGGAAGAGCAAAATGATAATCTGGTGTAGTCTGATATAGCGGTATTTCAGTGGACTAAGGGAGATTTCTGTGTGAGAAGAGAGGAGTTGGCCAAAGTAAATTGAAAGGAGCTGCTGGCAGGGATGTCAGCAGAGTAGCAATGGCATGACTTTCTGGAAAAAAATGAGGAAACCGCAGGACATGTGTATTCCAAAAATGAAGAAATACACATATGGCAAAATAGAACAACCGGGGCTGACAAGGGAAGTCAAAGCTATTGTAAAAGCAAAAGAAAGGGCATACAACAAAGCAAAAAATAGTGGGAAGATAGAGGATTGGTTGGCTGCCAGTGACTAGTGGTGTTCCGCAGCAGTTGGTGTTGGAAGCATTTCTTTTCCTGCTGTATGTTAAAAATTTAGATGATTGAACAGATGCGTTTATCGCCAAGTTTGCAGATGATAGGAAGATTGTTGGAGAGGCAGGTAGAGCTCAGGAAACAGGTCAGATGCAGAATGACTTAGACGGATTAGGAGAATGAGCATGAAAATATTCGAAAATGCATGGTCATGCACTTTAGTAGTAGAAATAAATGTGTGGACTATTTTTGTATAACGGGGAGAAAATCCAGGAATCTGAAATGCAGAGGGACTTGGGAGTCCTTGTGCAGAACACCCAGAAGTTTAATTTAAAGGTTGAGTCGGTGGTGAGGAAGGCAAATGTCATGTCAGCATTCATTTCAAGAGGTCTAGAATACAAGAACAAAGATGTGATGCTGAGGTTTAACAAGGCCCGGGTGAGGCCTCACCTTGAGTTTTGTGAACAGTTTCGGCCCCTCAGCTTAGAAAGGATGTGCTGGTATTGGACAGAGTCCCGAGGAGGTTCACATGGACGATTCCGGGAAAGAAAGTGTTATCACAAGGAACGTTTGATGACTCTGGGTCAGCACTCGCTAGAATTCAGAAGGATGAGGGGGAATCTCATTGAATCCTTTCGAAGCTGAAAGGGCTAGACCGAGTAGATCTGGAAAGGACGTGGAAGAGTCTAGGACAAGAGGACACAGCCTCAGATAGAGATTGGTGCTTGTCCCTTTGTTGTTTGTCATCTATATCAATGATCTGGAGGATAATGTGGTTCACTGATGAGCAGATTTGCGGATAACACCACCTTTGGGGCTGTAGTGAACAGTGAGGATGGTATCATGGCTTGCAGAATGATCTGCATCAGTTGTAAAGTGGGCTGAAAAATGGCCGATGGAAATTAATGCAGAACAGAGCAAGGTTTCGCACTTCTCTCAGACCTACCAAGCTATGTCTCACACAGTGAACATTGGGGCACTGAGGACTGTGAATAAACAAAGAAATCTGGGGACACAGCTACATAATCCAGCAAAAGTTGTGCCACAGGTAGATAGGGTCCTAAAGAAAGCTTTTGCCACGTTGCCATTCATACGTCGATGTATTGAGTACAGGAGACAGGCTGTTATGTTGAAGTTGTATAATACGGTGGTGAAGTCTAATTAGGAGAACTGTGAGCGGTTTTGGTCACCTACCTACAGGAAAGTTGTAAACAAGGTTGAAGGAGTACAGAAAAACTACCAGCATGTTGCCGGGTCTGGGGGACCTCTGTAATAAGGAAAGATTGAGGAGGGTAAGACTGGATTCCTTAGAGAATGGAAGATTGAGAGGGGATTTGATAAAGTTAAACACAATTACAAGGGGCATAGATGGGGTAAATGCAAGCAGGCTTTTTCTATTTAGGTTGGGTAGGCCTACAATCAGGGTGAAATGTGAGAAGTTTATGGGGAATATGGAGGGAAACATAGAAACATAGATAACCTACAGCACAATACAGGCCCTTCGGCCCACAATGCTGTGCCGAACATGTACTTACTTTAGAAATTACCTAGGTTTACCTCTAGGCAATTCGTCTTCATTCAGAGCGTTGTAACAGTGTGACATGAGCCTGCAGTACAAGTGGTGCGGGCGAGCTTGATTTCAATATTCAGTCGAAGTATATATCGATACATGGGTAGTAGGGATATGGAGGGTTATAATCCCGGTGTATGTTGGTTTGGGTAGAAAGTTTAACTGGTTTTGGTATTGACTAGATTCGCTGAAAGGCCTGTTTCTGTGCTGTCGTTTTATATAACTCTATGATCCGGGGCACGCAATTTCATCCTTTCTACTGGAAACAAACAAAAACCGGTACAATTCAGCGATGTTTATGACTATTCATTTATTGACTCCAGCATTAACTGATTATTGTATTTCCATCCGGGCAATTCTTGCCACAGAAACATCTTCGCCCTCGGTTAACCAGCGGGTTGTTGAGTCTCACTGCGTCTGAAAGATTTGAGAAATTTATTTTTCTTAACAGACGCCCATTCTAAATGGCCAGAAATTGTGCCCATGTAGGGAGTGAGAGGTTGTTTGGAAATGGGCGCTATTGAGGGAGTGACGCATGAACTTGCGATGGGGGTCCTCGCTGTTATTGGAATGGCCGTCGGGGAGGGAGAGACGGAGAAGCTGACTATCTTCACCGCAGTTAACCCGGCGGTCAGGGTGGGAATGACTGATTTATTGAAAATTAGAACCAGCCAGGGAGTTGTGTGGTAGGAAAAATGGGAGTCAGGAAGGGAATCATTTCCAATTTCAAAATATTTAAGGGAGTGCAGACAAAAGCGCTGATGACATTCGCAAACTGATAGGCTATGGTCTACGGCAGAGAGAGAGAGTGGAGAAGACAGGGACTGTGGTGAATGGAGAGAGTGGGGGAGGTAGAGAGAAAGGCAGGAGAGAGAGAGAGACACACACACAGATATAGATGGAGAGTGAGGAACACCCGGAGTTGGTGACAGAAAGTGAGAGAGGGATAGATGAAACAGGAAGGGAGAGAGGAAGAGAACGCTGGGGAGAGAGAGGGCGAGAGATTGGAAAACAGGTAACTTCAAGGAAAGAGTTTGCAGCGTGGGATACGGAGACCTATACTGGGCGCAGGAAACCCCCGTTGTGGCGTAAGGAACAGTGCAGAGGCACACACAATTCTGATGGGTAGAGATAGGGTTAATGCAAGCAGGCTATTTTCCACTTAGGTTGGGTGTGACTGGACCTAGAGGTCATGGGTTAAGTGGGACGTGGAAGGTGAAATATTTAATATGAACATAAGGGGAAACTCCTTCGCTCAGAGACCGGACAGAGTGGGAACTAATGGCAGTTGGATGTGGGTTTGATTTCCAATAATGAGACACAGATTCACAAAGTCATAGAAAAGTACAACACAGAAACTGTCTGTTCGGCCCAGCTCGGTAGCAGCTCGTTCCACACTCTCACGATCCAGTGAGTGAAGAAGTTTCCCCTCACTTTCCTCTTCAGCTTTTCAACTTCCATCCGTCGCCCATGACCACTGACTGTAGTCTCGCCCAACCTCAGTGGAAAAAGAAACAGGAGAAAACCTGCAGATGCTGGAAGTCAAAGCAACACGCACAGAATGCCGCTGGGACTCAACAGGCCAGGCCGCATCTATCGAAAAGAGTAAACGTTTCAGGCTCAGTCCTGATGAAGGGTCTCGGCCCGAAACGTCGACAGTTTACACTTGTGTATAGATGCTGCCTGGCCTGCTAAGTTCCTCCAGCATTGTGTGTGTGTGTGTGTGTGTGTTGTTCAGTGGAAAAATCCTGCGCACATTTACCCTATATGTACCCATTATTTATTATGCCTCTGTCAAATCCCCTTCTATCTTCTATGCTTCAAGTATTAAAGTGCTAACCTATCTATACTTTTCCTTAAAATTCATGTCCTCCAGATCTGATAAGATCCTTGGAAATTTCTTCTGGACTGCTTCAACTTGATTTATAGCTTTCCTGTTAGTAGATGACCAAACCTGCACACAATATTCCCAGTCAGGCCTCAATGGCGTCTTATACAACTTCAACATTACATCCTGTCTCCTGTAATCAGCACTTTCAATTATGAAAGCCAGCGTATCAAAGGCTTTCATTTCAACCCCTATATACCTCTGCTGCCACTTAAATGAATTACGGACCGGTATTGCCAGATCTCTTTGTTCCACCGCACATCCCAGCGTACCGTTCACTGTGGAAATCTTACCCTGGGTGATCCGACTGAAATGCAGCACCTCGCACTTGGCTGCATTAAAATCTATCCACCAGTTGTGGAAGGAACACCTTGGCAGTACCTGGAAGTTTGTCAACCGAATTTGCCTCAAGGCAGCAACGTGTCCGCCTCTGTAATACGTATATGGTCAATAAGCTGCTTCGCCTCACTTCTATATATTTTGAGCAGATTCTGCCTCCGTCTCCCGAGTAAAACTGATAACACCCACAGCCCCTATAACTATCGGCTTCATGCAATGATGACCATTCTGGATTCCAATTCTGTCCCTCGCAAATCTTCTGCTCTTTCCTTTTCTGTAGAATCCTCTTCGGATTCTAGTTCACATTGTCTCCTTCGGCAACCTCATGTCTTCTTTAACCTTCCTGATCATTTCTTAAATGCTCTCTTGCATCTCCCATACCCCAGAAGTAACTCATTTGTCCCCACCTGCCGATATCTGCTAAGCGGCTCAATTTATTTCTTCAATATCTGCCTCAATATCTCTTGAAAACCAAAGTTCACTAAACCTGTTATATTTACCTTTGATTCTGACAGGCACGTACAAGCTTGGTACTCTCACAATGTCACTTTTGAGGGCCTCCTGTTCGGAAGTACACAATTGCCTGATAACGTGTCCCAAAGCACAATTCACAGAGCCTTCTTAGATAGATAGATAGATAGATAGATAGATAGATAGATAGATAGATAGATAGATAGATAGATAGATAGATACTTTATTCATCCCCATGGGGAAATTCAACTTTTTTTCCAATGTCCCATACACTTGTTGTAGCAAAACTAATTACATACAATACTTAACTCAGTAAAAAATATATGCATCTAAATCACTATCTCAAAAAGCGTTAATAATAGCTTTTAAAAAGTTCTTAAGTCCTGGCGGTAGAATTGTAAAGCCTAATGGCATTGGGGAGTATTGACCTCTTCATCCTGTCTGAGGAGCATTGCATCGATAGTAACCTGTCGCTGAAACTGCTTCTCTGTCTCTGGATGGTGCTATGTAGAGGATGTTCAGTTATCCATAATTGACCGTAGCCTACTCAGCGCCCTTCGCTCAGCTACCGATGTTAAACTCTCCAGTACTTTGCCCACGACAGAGCCCGCCTTCCTTACCAGCTTATTAAGACGTGAGGCGTCCCTCTTCTTAATGCTTCCTCCCCAACACGCCACCACAAAGAAGAGGGCGCTCTCCACAACTGACCTATAGAACATGTTCAGCATCTCACTACAGACATTCAATGACGCCAACCTTCTTAGGAAGTACAGTCGACTCTGTGCCTTCCTGCACAAGGCATCTGTGTTGGCAGTCCAGTCTAGCTTCTCGTCTAACTGTACTTCCAGACACTTGTAGGTCTTAACCTGCTCCACACATTCTCCATTAATGATCACTGGCTCCATATGAGGCCTAGATCTCCTAAAGTCCACCACCATCTCCTTGGTCTTGGTGATATTGAGACGCAGGTAGTTTGAGTTGCACCATATCACAAAGTCCTGTATCAGTTTCCTATACTCCTCCTCCTGTCCATCAAAATTGGCACTTCTCCAATTTATGATCTCAACCCGCAGGCCAGACCGTTCCTTATCCATATTTACCTTTAAAATAATGGCATTGTGATCGCTAGATGTAAATATTTAACCTACACAATCTTCTGTCACTAGCCGTGTCTCAGTATCTAATCGGAAATCAAATCTCACACACTCTCTCGATGGGACTTCCACGTAATGATGAAGGAAACTTTTCTGAACACATTTAACAAACACTATCCAGTCTAGGAATTTTGAGCATGGGAGGCCCAGTCAATGTGTCGAAAGTTAAACTCACCTACTTTCACAAACTTATGTTTCTTTGAACAGTCTGTGATCTCTGTACAAATGTGTTCCTCGAAATGCCTCGGACTGCTGGGTGGTCTGTGATACAGCCCCAGTAACGTGATCCTACAGTTCTTATTACTCAGTTGTACCCATAACACCTCACTAGAGGAACTCTCCAGTCTGTTCTGATGGAGCACTACCACGGTATTTTCCCTGACTGGAAACGCGACCACTTCTCCTTTAACCCCTCCCGCTCTGTGGCGTCTAAAACAACGGAACCCCGGAATATAGATTTGTCATTCCTGCCCCTGTCATAGCCAAGTCTCATTAACGACTACAATATTGTAAATCGTGTCGATTCATGTCCTGATCTCATATGCCTTTTCTTCAATATTTCTTGCATTGAAATATACGCAGAGCACGACATTAGTCTCAACATGCTTTACCTTTTGATCCCTGACTTTGCCTGAGGGCTTAACATCTGTTTGAGAGACTTGGGTAAGTATGTGGATGGGCGGGGTATGGAGAGCAGGTCAGTGGGAATCGGCAGATTAATAACTTGTCACGGAGACGAGGAGCAGTGAACAATAACCTCCCGGTATGGAATACGGAGACTGAGAATTGTGTGCGGTAAAACTCTCCGCTGTCGGATATGGCGATCAGAACCATACGCCGTAAAACTCCCGGCGTGGAACTGTAATCCCACGGTGGATTTGTTCGATTACTTCTGAACATACATGATTAACGACCCTGCAACTGGGGACTGAATGAATAGTTGGTCTAACAATTCTAATCAGATACACCATCTCCCTGCCTTTCTCCCTCACTCCTGTCTACGTATCCCATCTCCCTCACTCCCTCCTCACAGTCCCTCTTCCTCATAGGGCCCTTTACTCCAGCCTTCCCTTCTTGCTCACTGTCTCCTCACCATCTCACCTCTCCCTCACCTCTTCCTTATCATCATCCGTCTCAATCATCTTTGCTTCCTCACCGCCTCTCTCCCTCCCCTTCCCTCTTCCCTATCCCTCTCAATGTCACCCATGCATGACCAGTCTACCACTTTCTTTCACCCCTTTCCTCGTTATTTCCTTGTCTTTCACCCCTCTCTCTACTACTCTATCAACAACAGGTCAACGGAAAACGCCATCTCCACGGCACTTCACTCTGCCCTGACCCACCTGGACAACCCCGACTCTTGCTTCAGAGTGCTGTTCATTGACTTTAGTTCGGCTTTCAATACTGTGGTCATCTCCAAGCTGATCGCCAAACTTCGCCAACTTGGTATCAGCTCATCCCTCTGCAATCGGACCTTGCACTTTCTGACTAACTGACCCCAATCAGTTAAGTTAGACAACCTCTCCTCCCCTACTCTCACACTGAACACCGGCGTGTCTCAAGGCTGTGTGCTGAGCCCACCTCTGTACTCCCTTTTCACCTATGACTGTGTTCCTCTACATGGTTCGAACTCCATAATCAGGTTCGCAGACGACACCACGGTGGCAGGCCTGATCAGAGGGGATGCCGAGATGGCCTACAGGGACGAGGTCCAGTACCTGGCCGCATGGTGTGCCGACAACAACCTGGCCCTTAACACCCAGAAGATCATGATTGTGGACTTCAAGCACGCTAGGAGCCACACTCACGTCCGCATCTACATCAACGGAGCTGTAGTGGAGCGTGTATCAAGCTTTAGATTCCTTGGTGTCCACATTTCCGAGGATCTTACCTGGTCCCTGAACTCGTCCAACCTGATCAAGAAGGCACAAGAGCGCCTTTATTTCCTGCTGAGCATCAAGAAAGATCACCTCTGTCCCAGGATACTGACGGACCTTTACCGCTGTACCATTGAGAGCAGACTCACCACCTGCATCTCAGCGGGTGCTATGTTACGTACCCCGTAACGGGTTAAAAAGAACCAGCAGAAATGGACACACCTGGAGTCTGTGTCTTCCGTTATAAACTCTATTTTATTAGTAACTACGTGAATAAAGTAATATAGAACAAGATAAGGGAGCAGGTTAGCAGAGTATATGTATATATAAGGGAGTAAAAAATGTTCCCAAACTTCTCCCAGCTCAGGTGGTGAATGATACAGTCTTACTATTGGTATCGGTATGAAGTCTGTTCGGTTCTGGATATTGAATTCAGTAGATGAAGAGAGAGAGGGGGGGGGGGGATGTTTTGTCTTCCCAGTGCCGATGCCGTCGAGTCGTCCACGTCGTCCTCCTGCTCCCGAAACTTATTAAAGTCACCGACTGTGACCACACAAAAGAGAGTGCCGTTTTCACGCGGTAAAGCTATCAGCCCAGGCGAGGGTTAAACACACCGATAGCTTTCCACCGCTCACCCCTTTGTCCACGCTGTGAGCAATAACAGTGTCGTGGGCACACAAAGCTCAACCAGTGTCAGTGTCTTCCGTGTCTCTGATCACAAAGCCAGTTGACCTTGTATATATTCTACAACTGCCGAACACCAGCTGTCCATCATATAGCTCCGCCTTGCAATTTCCAAGGCAACTCATAGGCTTTCGTTGTCCTCTCTCATCTCAGAAAGAGCACACGCTGTCCGCTCTCTCTCTCTCTTTTTAAATGAACAGTCCATATTTTATAATCCTTCAGATCTCGTCACAGACACGATTGGCAGCTCATCCAGGGGATGGAAAACTCTGATCCCAATCTTCCGCTGACTTGCAACTCGACCCCTCACGGGATGAAACCCAGAAGGCAAAACCTGGAGCTGGGGCTCCTAAGGCAGTCTGATGTTGTGTTCAACGCAAACTGGCTACTCCTGTGATGCTTCTGGTGCCGAGCTGTGTCAGTCTCTGCTGTTCCTTTGGGGTCACCAGATGCATGGAGACGGGAGCGTACTGCATGGGCAACAGCTTGCTCTCCATAAGGGAGTGTCCTGGCTTGCGTATCGAGTCAGCTGGGACGTAACAGTCATGGTTGACTCTGACAGACTGAGGCTTCATAAGACAGTGTCTCACACCCCACAACCAGCATACTCACCAGCTGCATCTCAGTGTGGTATGTTACGTACCCCGTAACGGGTTAAAAAGAACCAGCAGAAATGGGCACACCTGGAGTCTGAGTCTTCAGTTATAAAAACTATTTTATTAGTAACTACGTGAATAAAGTGATATAAAACGAGATAAAGTAAGGTTAGCAGAGGTTATGCACATATATAGGTGAGTAAATAAGCTTCCCCAGCTCAGGTGATTGGGTGATACAGTCTCACGGTGGGATGGTGAGTAATCAGTTCAGTTCTGGAATTTGGTTTGAGTAGAGTTGGAGAGAGAGAGTTAGAGTGTTTGTTTATCTTCCAATGCCGATGTCGATCCTCACGTTCTCCTCCTGCTCCCGAAGCTTACAGTCACCGACTGTGACCACAAGAAGGGGATGCCGTCTTCTGTGGTGAATTTATCAGCCATAGACCAGGGTTAAACACACCGATAGCTCCCGACCGGTCACCCCTCTGTCCACACTGTGAGCAAAAACCCCACCCTTGTCGTGGGAAACAGAAAGCTCACCAGCGTCCCATTGTCCCCGGAGTCGTGTGTCTCCTGTGGTGTGTCTGATTAAAAACTCGACTGACCTTGCATATATCTCTGTAATGCGGAACACGAGCTGTCTATCATATAGCTCCGCCTTTCAGTTTCCAAGGCAACTCACAGACTTTCTGTCTCCCTGCTGCTGAATCAGCACACAAGCTGTTCGCTCCCTCTCTCTCTCTCTCTCTCTCTCTCCTCTCTCTCTCTCTCTCTCTCTCTTCTCCTCTCTCTCTCCTCTCTCTCTCTCTCACTCTCTCTCTCTCTCCTCTCTCTCACTCTCTCTCCCTATCCCCCTCTCTCTCCCTCTCTCTCTCCCCTCTCTCCCTCGCACTCTTCCTCTCTCTCCCTCCCTCTCCCTCTCCACTCTCTCTCTCTCCCTCTCCCTGTCTCCCCCCTCTCCCTCCCTCTCTCACCCTATCCCTCTCTGTCTACCCCTCCCCCCCCCCCTCTCTCTCTCTCTCTCTCTCCCTCTCTCTCTCTACTCTCTCTCTCTCTCTCTCTCTCTCTCCTCCTCTCTCTCTCGCTCTCTCTCTCTCTCTCTCTCTCTCTCTCTCCTCTCTCCCTCTCTCTCACTCTCTCTCCCTATCCCCCTCTCTCTCCCTCTCTCTCTCCCTCTCTCCCTCGCACTCTTCCTCTCTCTCCCTCCCTCTCCCTCTCCACTCTCTCTCTCTCCCTCTCCCTGTCTCCCCCCCTCTCCCTCCCTCTCTCACCCTATCCCTCTCTGTCTACCCCTCCCCCCCCCTCTCTCTCTCTCTCTCACTCTCTCTCTCTCTCCTCTCTCCTCTCTCTCTCTCTCTCTCTCTCTCTCTCTCTCTCTCTCTCTCTCTCTCTCTCTCTCTCTCTCTCACTCTCTCTCTCTCTCTCTCTCTCTCTCTCTCGTTCGTTCAAAGGAACAGTGCACTTTAGAATAATCCTTCAGATCTCGTCACAGGTATGGCAATTGTCCCGTATCGGACCGCAAAGCACTCCAGCGTGTGGTGAAAATTGCCCAGCTTATTATCGGCACCCAATTGCCCACCATTGAGGACATCTACCATAAACGCTGCCTGGGCAGGGCGAAAAGCATTATCAAGGATGCACCTCACCCTAATCATGGACTTTTGACTCTCCTCCCATCTGAAGGAGCCTCCGCTCCTTCACCAGCAGGCTCAGGGAGAGCTTCATCCCTGAGGCTGTGACCCTGCTGAACCTCAGATCACAGCGCTAAGCAATACTGAACCCATATTGTCCTGTCTCAGTACTGTTATATTTGTGTACTGTAACACTTAATTCTATATTCGCAGTTATTTTGTAAATAACTCTATTCTTTGCATTTCTGGTTGGATGTTAACTGCATTTCACTGTCATTGTACTGGGTACAAAGTTGAATCTAATCCAATCTAACCTAAAAACAAACCGTACTCCTCTCTCCTGCATCTCTTCATCTCCTCACTCTCTCATGCCTCGCTCTTCATTTTTCTCATACTCTCTCTCCCCCTTCTCTCTTTCTATTCCGTCTGTTTCTCTTACTCTCCCATTCTCTTTCCCATCCCACAATCCCTGTCCCTACCCCTATCACCCGCCATCTCACTCTCAATCTCAGTCACCCTCTGTCTTCCCCTCTCCATCTCCCCTCCCTCTTACTCCTCTCTCACTCCATCTCAACTGCCTCTCTGTAACCTCTTCCATCTCCAGCTCTCTCCCTCTCTGTCTGTCTCCCTATGTCCCACCCTCTCCACCTCGCTCTCCCAAACACTCTCACTGCTGGCACCCGTATCCCACCGTCTTCACCTCTCTCTCACCCTCTAAATGTACCGCTCACACCACGCGTTCTCCCTCTTTACGCGTGCTCTCTCTCCTTCTCTCTCACCCCCCTCCCTTCCGTCACACCCCGTGCTCTCCACCTCAACCCAACAAATATCAACAGTATGTAAATGCCAAGCGGCATTTGTAATTGGGATCGTTGTAGGTTCCAGATCCTCAGCAATGGTCTCTATATATGAGGAGCAGAGGGTTCTTGGGGTCCGAGCCCACAGGGCACTTAAACCTACTACGCAGGTTGACTCTGTGGTTAAGAAGGCATACGGTGCATTGGCCTTGATCAATCATGTGATTGAGTTTAAGAGCCGAGAGGTAATGTTGCAGTTATATAGGACCCTGGTCAGACCTCACTAGGAGTACTGTGCTCAGTTCTGGTCTCCTCACTACAGGAAGAATGTGGAAAGCATTGAAAGGATGCAGAGGAGGTTTACAAGGATGTTGCCTGGATTGGAGAACATGCTTTATGATAATGGATTGAGTGAGCTCGGCCTTTTCTCCTTGGAGTGAAGGAGGATGAGAGGTGACCTGATAGAGGTGTACCAGATAATGAGAGGCATTGATTGTGTGAATAGTCAGAGGCTGTTCCCCAGGGTTGAAATGGTTAGCAAACACTACCCAATCTAGGCATTTTGAGCATGGGAGTCCCAGTCAATGTGTGGAAAGTTAAAATCACCTACTTTCACAAACTTATGTTTCTTTGAACAGTCTGTGATCTTTGTACAATTGTGTTCCTCGAAATCCCTCGGACTGCTGTGTGGTCTGTAATATAGCCACAGTAACCTGGTCCTATCTTGTCTCATTACCCAGTTGTACCCATAACGCCTCACCAGAGGAATTCTCCAGTCTGTTCTGATGGAGCACTACCACCATATTTTCCCTGACTGGTAACGTGACCACTCTCCTTTAACCCCTCCCGCTCCATGGCGTCTAAAACAATGGAACCCTGGAATATGTATCTGCTACTCATTGCCCCTGTTATAGCCAAGCCTCATGAATAACTACAATATTGTAAATCGTGTCGATTCATTTCCTGGTCTCATCTGCCTTTTCGTCAATGCTTTTTGCTTTGAAATATACGCAGAGCAGGACATTAGTCTCTACATGCTTTACCTTTTGATTCCTGACTTTGCCTGAGGGCTTAGCATCTGTTTAAGAAACCTGAATAAGTACGTGGATGGGAGGGCTATGGAGAGCAGGTCAGTGGGAGTCGGCAGATTAATAATTTGGCACTGTTTCGGGGAGCAGTGCACAATAACCGGTGTGGAATATGGAGACTGAGAATCGTATGCGGTAACACTCCCCGCTGCTTGATATAGAGACCAGAACCTCAGGCGGTAAAACTCCCGGCGTAGAAACGTAATCTCACGGTGGATTTGTTCGGTGACTTGTGAACATACATGATTAACGATCCCGCAAGTGGGGACTGAATAAAAACATAGTCTAACAATTCTAATCAGGCACACCATCAGCTCGCCTTTCCCCCTCACTCCAGGCTACTTACACTGTCTCCCTCATCACTTCCTCCTCCCAGTCCCTCTTCATTATCGGGCCCTCTACTCCAGCCTTCCCTTCTTGCTCCTTGACTCCTCATCGTTTCGCCTCTCCCTCACCCCCTCCTTATCATCGCCTATCTCAATCATCGTTACTTCTTTCACCGTCTTTCTTCCTCTCCCTTCCTTCTTCTCTATCCTTCAAAGTTACACCCCTATGACCAGTCTTCCAGTCTTTCACCCCTTTTCCCGCTCTTTCCTTCTCTTTCACCACTCTCTCTACTCCTCTATTAACAAAATGTACTCCTCTCTCCTGTCTCTCTTCATCTCTTCACTCTCTCATGCCTCTCTTCATTTCTCTCACACTCTCTCCAATCTATCCATCTGTTTATCTTACTCTTCCATTCTCTCTCCCATCCCACAATCCCTGTCCCTACCCCTATCACCCGCCATCTCACTCTCAATCTCGGTAACCTTCTGCCTTCCCCTCTCCATTTCCCCTCTCAAGCACCCTCTCACCTCACTCAAACTCGTCTCTCTCACTCACTCACTCATATGCCTCTGTAACCTCCCCCAATTCCAACCCTCTCCCTCTCTATCTCTCTCCCTGTCCCACACTCTACCCCTCGCTCTGCCAAACACTCTCCCTGCTGGCTCCCGTATCCCACACTGTCTTCCCCCCTCTCTCACCCTCTAAATGCATCGCTCATCCAACCCGTTCTCCCTCTTCGCTCCCTCTCTTACTCTCTCAACCGCCTCTCCCTCTCGCAATCTATCTCTCTGTCCGTTCTCTCTCTGTCTGCTCTCTCTCTCTCTTCCTCCCTCCTGTCACAGCCTGCGCTCTCACCTCATCCCATACACACATCAACAATATTTAAATGCCAAGTGGCATTTATAACAAGGATCTTTGTAAGTTCCAGATCTTCGGTAATGATCTTTATATATGAGGATTAGAGGGATCTTGGATTCCAAGTCCATAGGACACACAAAGTTGCTACGCAGGTTGACACTGTGGTTAAGAAGACATCCGGTGCAATGGACGCTATCAATCATGGGTTTGAGTTTAAGAGACGAGAGGTAATGTTGCAGCTAAATAGGACCCTGGTCAGACCCCAATTGAAGTACAGTTTTCAATTCTGGTCATCCTCAGGGAGGATGTGGAAACCATAGAAAGGGTGCAGAGGAGATTTACAAGGATGTTGCCTGGATTGGAGAACATGCCTTATGAGAATTGGTTGAGTGAACTCGGCCTTTTCTCTTGGAGTGACGGAGGATGAGAGGTGACCTGATAGAAGTGTCCAAGATCATGAGAGGCATTTTGTGTGGGAAGTCAGAGGTTTTTCCCCAGAGCTGAATTGACTATCACGGGAGGGCAATGTTTTAAGGTGCTTGGAAGTAGGTACAGAGGAGATGTCAGGAGCACAATCCCCACCAGGCGAGATTCATAAGGCAGTTGATCACATTTTGATCACTGATCCAAACACAGACAACGGATGTTTGCAAATGAAGATACAAAATACATTATCAGAAAACGAATTATTCTCATCTGAATTCCATCTTCTCATCTTAATTCCCCAGGAGTATTCTGAGAGGAGGGATGTTTTGAAGTTGTTTCTTTCAGCTAGCCCCGCCCGCTGCCTCCACACGCTCCCTCTCGCGGATCATTCGTAACCAGGGCAACACTCAAAATGCTTGGGAAACGCTGCAGGCCAGGCAGCATCTATTGATGGGAATAATAGGTCGACGTTTCGATCCAAGACCCTTCAGCAGGACTGGAATGGAAGGAGAAGAGGCCTGATTATTGATCGATTTGGAAGGTACGTGTTGTTGTTCTGTGAAACTCTGAGGCCAGGGTCTGTGTGCAAGCAGCTGCCTGTGTTGTCCCATTCCTGAGAACAGGGAGCCACCTTTGGGCTGAAATCAAATCGAACCGGTTCCGTAAATCACTCTCATTAGGGTGTGTACAAAGTCGCTTTAATATTGTATTTAACCCTTTCTGCAGCAGGGAAGAGCGATAGAATCTGTATCTATCCGAACCTTCTTTTTCAATTTTTTAACTTAGATTACAATTTTCTACAGTTGTTTAAAAAATATTTTTCACGATTCATTTAAATAAAGGAGTTATCGTTATTCCCAACTGTAGCATTCCTTAATATAGAAACATAGAAACCCTAAAGCACAATACAGGTCCTTCGGCCCACAAAGCTGTGGCGTACATGTCCCTCCCTTAGAACTACCTAAGCTTAGTCATAGCCCTCTATTTCCCTAAGCTCCATGTAGCCATCCAGGAGTCTCTTAAAAGACCGGATCGTTTCCGCCTCCAGCACCGCCGCCGGCAGCCCAATCCATCACACCACTATCTGCATAAAAAAAAACTTAATCCTGACATCTGCTCTGTATCTACTTCCAATACTTTAAACCTGTGCCCTCTTGTGCTAGCCATTTGAGCCTTGGGAAAAAGCCTCTGAATATCCCCACGATCATTACCTTGTACCCCTCTATCAGGTCACTTCTCATCCTCCATCACTCCAAGAGAAAAGTCCGAGTTCACTCAACCAAATCTCATCAGGCATGCACTCCAATTCAGGCAACATCCTTGTAACTCTCCTCTGCACCCTTTCTATGGTTTCCACGTCCTCCCTGTAGTGAGGCGATTAGAATTGAAACAGTACTTCAAGTGGGGTCTGACCAGGTTCCTATATAACTGCACCATTACCTCTCGGCTTTTAAACTCAATCCCATGACTGATAAAGGTGAATGCACCATATTCCTTCTTAACCACAAAGTCAACCTGCGAGGCTGCTTTGAGTGCCCTGTGGACGCGGACCCCAAGATCCCTCTGATCTTCATATATAAAGATCATTACAGAAGATCTGGAACCTACAAAGATCCTTGTTATAAATTCCACTTGGCATTTAAATATTGTTTTTGTATGCATGGATCAGGTGTAGAGCGGAGAGTGTGTCAGGAGGGAGGAAGAAAGAGAGAGAGGACACAGAGAGAGACAGAGAAGGGAGAGTGAGTGGGGAGAGAAATCGATTGAGAGAGAAGGGGGTTGACAGATTGCGAACAGGGAGGACGCGTGGGGGTGAGCGGTGCATATAGAGGGTGAGAGAGAGAGAGGAAGACAATGTAGGATACGGGAGCCAGCATAAAGAGAGTTTGTGAGTGCGAGGGGGAGAGGTGGGACATAGGGAGAGAGATGGAGAAGGAGAGCGGAGGAGACGGGGAGGGGAAGGCAGAGGGTGATTGAGATTGAGAGTGAGGTGGCGGGTGATAGGGGTAGGGGCAGGGATTGTGGGATGGGAGAGAGAATGGAAGAGTAAGAGAAACATGGATAGAGGGGAGAGAGTGTGAGAGTGTGAAGAGAGGCATGAGAGAGTGAGGGGATGAAGAGATGCAGGAGAGAGGAGTATGATTTGTTGATAGACTAGTAGACAGAAGAGTGAAGGAGAAGGAGAGCAGAAGGAAAGGGGTGAAAGAGAGTGGGAGACTGGCCGAGTAGCAGTGTAACTGAGAGGGTCAGAGAAGAGGGAAGGGGAGGGAAAGAGGCGGGGAGGAAACAAGGATGATTGAGAGGGGCGATGCTAAGGAAGGGATGAGGGAGAGGCGAGACGATGAGGGAGTCAGGGAGCAAGAAGGGAAGCCTGGGGTAGAGGGCCGGATAATGAAGAGGGACTGTGAGGAGGGTGTGGTGAGGGATACGGGTTAAGTAGACAGGAGTGAGGGAGAAACGCGAGGAGATGGTGTATCTGATTAGAATTGTTAGACTAACTATTCATTCAGTCCCCAGCTGCAGGGTCGTTAATCATATATGTTCATAATCACCGAACAAATCCACCATGGGAATACGACGGGAGTTTTACCGCGTAGGCCACTGGTCTCCGTATCCCACAGCGGGGAGTTTTACCGCACCCGATTCTCAGTCTCCGTATTTCACCCCGTCTCCGTGCCAAATTATTATTCTGCTGATTCCCACTGACCTGCTCTCCGTAGCTCTCCCATCCACGTCCTTGTCCAAGTTTCTTAAACAGATGCTAAGCCCTCGGGCAAAGTCAGGAATCAAAAGGTAAAGCATGTAGAGTCTAATGTCCTGCTCTGAGTATATTTCAATGCAAGAAGCATTGAAGAAAAGGCAGATGAGACCAGGGGCATGTATCGACGCGATTTACAATATTGTAGTCATGGAGAGGCTTGGCTCTGACAGGGGCGTGAGTGACAGATATATATTCCAGGGTCCCGTTGTTTTAGACGCAACGGAGCGGGAGGGGTTAAAGGAGAAGTGGTCGCGTTACCAGTCAGGGAAAATTCCGTGGTCGTGCTCCGTCAGAACAGACTGGAGAATTCCTCTGGTGAGGCGTTATGGGTACAACTGAGTAATGAGAAAAGATAGGACCAGGTTACTGGGGCTATATCACAGACCACCTAACAGTCCGAGGGATTTCGAGGAACACATTTGTAGAGAGATCACAGACTGTTCAAAGTAACACAAGTTTGTGAAAGTAGGTGATTTTAACTTTCCACACTTTGACTGGGTCTCCCATGCTCAAAATGCCTAGACTGGATAGTGTTTGTTAAATGTGCTCAGAAAAGTTTCCTTCATCAGTACATGGATGTCCCATCGAGAGAGTGTGCGAGATTTGATTTCCGATTACATACTGAGACACGGCTGGTGACAGAAGATAGATAGATAGATAGATAGATAGATAGATAGATAGATAGATAGATAGATAGATAGATAGATAGATAGATAGATACTTTATTCATCCCCATGGGGAAATTCAACATTTTTTTTCCAATGTCCCATACACTTGTTGTAGCAAAAACTCATTACATACAATACTTAACTCAGTAATAATATGATATGCATCTAAATCACTAACTCAAAAAGCATTAATAATAGCTTTAAAAAAGTTCTTAAGTCCTGGCAGTTGAATTGTAAAGCCTAATGGCATTGGGGAGTATTGACCTCTTCATCCTGTCTGAGGAGCATTGCATCGACAGTAACCTGTCGCTGAAACTGCTTCTCTGTCTCTGGATGGTGCTATGTAGAGGATGTTCAGGGTTTTCCATAATTGACCGTAGCCTACTCAGCGCCTTTCGCTCAGCTACCGATGTTAAACTCTCCAGTACTTTGCCCACGACAGAGCCCGCCTTCCTTACCAGCTTATTAAGACGTGAGGCGTCCTTCTTCTTAATGCTTCCTCCCCAACACGCCACCACAAAGAAGAGGGCGCTCTCAACAACTGACCTATAGAACATCTTCAGCATCTCACTGCAGACATTGAATGACGCCAACCTTCTAAGGAAGTACAGTCGACTCTGTGCCTTCCTGCACTATGGCCGTGTCATCAGCGAACTTCTGCACATGGCAGGACTCCGAGTTATATTGGAAGTCTGATGTGTACAGGGTGAACAGGACCGGAGAGAGTACGGTTCCCTGCGGCGCTCCTGTGCTGCTGACCACCGTGTCAGACCTACAGTCTCCCAACCGCACATACTGAGGTCTATCTGTCAAGTAGTCCACTATCCAATCCACCATGTGAGAGTCTACTCCCATCTCCGTTAGTTTGTGCTTTAAGATCTTGGACAGAAGACTGTGTAGGTGAAATATTTACATCTAGCGATCAAAATGCCATTATTTTAAAAGTAAGTATAGATAAGGAACGGTCTGGCCTGCGGGTTGAGATCATAAATTGGAGAAATGCCAATTTTGATGGTATCTAAGAAGGCTTTGAGAATTGTGCTT
Organism: Hemitrygon akajei; assembly: GCF_048418815.1. Taxonomy (NCBI): domain Eukaryota; kingdom Metazoa; phylum Chordata; class Chondrichthyes; order Myliobatiformes; family Dasyatidae; genus Hemitrygon; species Hemitrygon akajei. Next base: position 6,545,638 of record NW_027331940.1, read on the forward strand.
TGGGACACGCTGTCATCAGGCAATGGTGACTTGGCGAACAGGAGGCCCTCAAAAGTGACATTTTGAGAGTACCAAGCTTGTATGTGCCTGTCAGAATAAAAGGTAAATATAACAGGTTTAGTGAACTTTGGTTTTCAGGAGATATGAAGGCAGACATGGAAGAAATAAATGGAGCTGCTTAGCAGTTATCGGCAGGTAGGGACAAGTGAGATACTTCTGGGGTATGGGGGATGCAAGAAAAGACTTTAGAAATGATCAGGAAGGTTAATGAAGACAGGAGGTTGGCCAAGGAGACAATGTGAACAGGAATCTGAAGACGATGCTACAGAAAAGGAAAGAGCAGAAGAATTGCAAGGGACAGAAATAGAATCCAGAATGGTCATCATTGCATGAAGCCGATAGTTATAGGGGGCTGTGGGTGTTATCAGTTTTACTCGGGAGACGGAGACAGAATCTGCTCAGAATATATAGAAGTGAAGCGAAGCAGCTCATTGACCATATACGTATTACAGAGGCGGACATGTTGCTGCCTTGAGGCAAATTCGGTTGACAAACTCCCAGGTCCTGCCAAGGTGTTCCTTCGGAGGCAAATGCAGAAACTGCTCGGTGCTCCAGTAGAAATTATTAATTCACCATTAGCGACGGGTGTGACAACGGGAAATTGGATAATATCGAATAAGGCGATAAGATATAGAGCAAATATGGGGAATTTGGCCCATCGAGTCGGCACCGCCCTTTCATCCTGGCCGATTTAATTACCCTCTCTGACTCAAAAACACGACCATACTATAAATGTTCAGAATTAGGTCACTTGCTCCATTGTGTCGATAGGTGATGTGTAATGTTGTTCTGCTGTTTAAGAAAGGCTCTCTCCTGAAGTGAGCTCGACATCAGCAGAGGGAAAGATATTGGACGGTATTCTGAGGGGTCGGATATATGAGCATTTGAATGGGCAGGGGCTGATTACGGATAGTCCGCACAGCTTTATGCCCTCTATGTCTTGTCTAATGCATATGATAGCTTTTTAAGGGTAATTTAAAGTTGATAAAGGGAAAGATGTGAATGTTGCCTGCATGGACTTTAGCAAGATATTTGACAAGGTCCTGCATGGGATGCTTGTCAATAAAGCTCAATGGCATGGCATTCAATGAGAGGTAGTAAATTGTATTCAATATTAGCTTTGCGGGAGAAGCGAGAGAGTGATTGCCTCTCTGACTGGAGGCCTGTGACTAGCGGAGTGCAGAAGACTCCAATATTAGGGGTGCAGTGGACAACAAGGAAGACTATTAGATTCCAGTGGGATCTGGACCAGCTGTACAACTGGTGGATGGATTTTCCTGCAGACAAGTGCGAGGTGCTGCATTTCATTCGGACTACCCAGGGTAAGATTTCCACAGTGAACGGTACGCTGGGGTGTGCGGTGGAATAAAGGTATCTGGCAATACGGGTCCTTAATCATTTCAGTGGCGGCAGAGGTATATAGGGATCGAAATGAAAGCCTTTGGACCGCCGGCTTTCATAAATCAAAGCACAGATTACAGGAGACAGAATTTAATGCTGAAGTTGTATAAGACGCCATTGAGGCCTGACTGGGAATATTGTGTGCAGGTTTGGTCATCTACTAACAGGAAAGCTATAAATCAGGCTGAAGCAGTCCAGAGGAAATTTACAAAAATCTTGTCGGATCTGGAAGACCTGAATTTTAAGGAAAGAAGGATAGGTTGGCATTTAAATTCTTGGAGCGTAGAGGGTATTTGACAAGATGTATAATAAATACTGACGGGTACATATGGGGTAAATGCAAACAGGATTTTTCCACATCATCAAGATGGCGGCGCGACGACGCAGGGCGCAGCGGCCACTCCAGTAAGGAATATCCGTTATCTGTAAGTAGGGGCCGTGCACAATCCTGATTTGATTGAGACGGATGTGTGAAGCACGGAGGAACATCTGGCGAAACTTCTGACATGCCTGTGCTGCTGACGCTGCTACTGAGCGATCGGAGAGATCTCCAGAGAGGAAGGCCCCGAATCCTCGGCTTTGCCTGTTGCTTGGTGGCCGGAGCCGGGGTTGAAGCACTCGGCAGAGATGGTGCTCGGTGCTCGGTGTCGGAGGGCTGGTCGGAGGCACGAAGTTGTCGGAAGTTTTCGGACGGACTCACAGTTGGCTGTGCTCGGGTGCTTCCAGAGGCTGCATCGGGAAGTTTTGCCACGTTGGAGGTTTCTTCCTTCTGCCATCTGCGTGAGATGATGGGCTATCTGGGACTTTGAGACTTTTTTTTTTACCGTGCCCATGGTCTGCTCTTATCAAATTATGGTATTGCTTTGCACTGTTGTAACTGTATGTTATAATTATGTGGTTTTTTGGTCAGTTAGTCTTGGTCTGTCTTGTGTTATGTGATATCATACTGGAGGAACATTGAATTTCCCCTTGGGGATGAATAAAGTATCTATCTATCTATCTATCTATCTGAACAACACACACACACACATAATGCTGGAGGAACTCCGCAGGCCAGACAGCATCCATACACAAGTGTAAACTGTCGACGTTTCGGGCAGAGACCCTTCATCAGAACTGAGCCTGAAACGTTTACTCTTTTCGATAGATGCCGCCTGGCCTGTTGAGTTCCAGTGGCATCTTGTGCGTGTTGCTTTGACTTCCAGCATCTGCAGGTTTTCTCGTGTTTCTTTTTCCACTGAGGTTGGGCGAGACTACAGTCAGTGGTCATGGGCGATGGATGGAAGTTGAAAAGCTGAAGAGGAAAGTGAGGGGAAACTTCTTCACTCACTGGATGGTGAGAGTGTGGAACGAGCTGCTACCGCAGTTGTTGCATGCCAGACCGTTTTCTGAATGTGTCTCGTTATTGGAAATCAAACCTATATCCACCTTCCATTAGTTCCCACTCTGTCAGACCTCTGAGCGAAGGAGTTTCCCCTTCTGTTCATATTAAATATTTCACCTTCCACGTCACACTTAACCCATGACCTCTAGGTCCAGTCACATCCAACCTAAGTGGATAAAGCCTGCTTGCATTAACCCGATCTATACCCTTCAGAATCGTGTGTACCTCTGCACTGTTCCTTACGTCACAACGGGGGTTTCCTACGCCCAATATGGGTCTCCGTATCCTACGCTGCGAACTCTTTCCTTGAAGTTAACTGTTTTCCAATCTCTCGCCCTCTCTCTCCCCAGCGTTCTCTTCCTTTCTCCCTTCCTGTTTCATCTACTCCCTCTCTTGCTTTCCGTCACCAATTTCGGGTGTTCCTCCCTCTCTCTCTCTCTCTCTCTCTCTCTCTCTCTCTCTCTCTCTCTCTCTCTCTCTCTCTCTCTCTCTCTCTCTCTCTCTCTCTCTCTCTCTCTCTCCCTCCCTCCCTCCCTCCCTCCCTCCCCCACTCTCTCCATTCACCACAGTCTCTGTCTTCTCCACTCACTCTCTCTGCCGTAGACCATAGCCTATCAGTTTGCGAATGTCATCAGCGCTTTTGTCTGCACTCCCTTAAATATTTTGAAATTGGAAATGATTCCCTTCCTGAATCCCATTTTTCCTACCACACAACTCCCTGGCTGGTTCTAATTTTCAATAAATCAGTCATTCCCTCCCTGACCGCCGGGTTAACTGCGGTGAAGATAGTCAGCTTCTCCGTCTCTCCCTCCCCGACGGCCATTCCAATAACAGTGAGGACGCCCATCTCAAGTTCGTGCGTCACTCCCTCAATAGCGCCCATTTCCAAACAACCTCTCACTCCCTACATGGGCACAGTTTCTGGCCATTTAGAATTGGCGTCTGTTAAGAAAAATAAATTTCTCAAATCTTTCAGACGCAGTGAGACTCAACAACCCGCTGGTTAACCGAGGGCGAAGATGTTTCTGTGGCAAGAATTGCCCGGATGGAAATACAATAATCAGTTAATGCTGGAGTCAATAAATGAATAGTCATAAACATCCCTGAATCGCACATGGGCGAACCGGTTTTTGTTTGTTTCCAGAATAAAGGGTGAAATTACGTGTCCAGGAACATAGAGTCATGTAAAACGACAGCACAGAAACAGGCCCTTCAGCCCATCTAGTCAATACCGAAACCGTTTCAACTGCCTACCCCCACCGACCTACACCGGGATCATAATCCTCCATATCCCTACTATCCATGTATCGATACAAACTTCGTTTGAAATCCAGCTCGCCCGCACTACTTGTGCTGCAGGCTCATTCCATAGAGTCACGACCCTCTGAGTGAAGACCAATTACCTAGCGGTAAACCGAGGTAATTTTTAAACTAAGTACATGTTCGGCAGAGGATTGTGGGCAGAAGGGCCTGTATTGTGCTGTAGGTTATCTATGTTTCTATATTTCCCTCCACGTTCCCCATAAACTTCTCACATTTCACCCTGATTGTAGCCCTACCCAACCTAAATAGAAAAAGCCTGCTTGCATTTACCCCATCTATGCCCCTTGTAATTGTGTATGCCTCTATCAAATCCCCTCTCAATCTTCCACTTTCTAAGGAATCCAGTCTTACCCTGCTCAATCTTTCCTTATAACTAAGGACCCCCAGACCCAGCAACATCCTGGTATTTTTCTGTAATCCTTCAACCTTGTTTACACCTTTCCTGTAGATAGGTGACCAAAACTGCACACAATTCTCCAATTTAGACTTCAACAGCGTATTATACAACATCAGCATCCCATCTCCTGTGCTCAGTACGTGGAAGTATGAATGGCAACGTGCCAGAAGCTTTCTTTACGACCCTATCTACCTGTGGCACAACTTTTAAAGGATTATGGATCTGTGTCCCCAGGTCTCTTTGTTTAATCACAGTCCTCAGTGCCCTACCATTGACTTTGTAAGATATATCCCGGTTGGTCCGACAGAAGTACGAAACCTTGCACTTTTCTGCGTTGATTTCCATCGGCCATTTTCCAGCCCATCTTTACAATTGATGCAGATCCTCTGCAAGCCATGATGCCGTCCTCACGGTCCACTACAGCCCCGAACTTAGTGCTATCCGCGAACCTGCTCATCAGTGAACCACATTAGCCTCCAGATCATCGATATAGATGACAAAAAACGAATGACAAATCACCGATCCCTGTGGCACGCCACTATAAAGCCTAATCCTGAATGCATCCCAAATGCCGAGCGACTGAACCTTCTTGACCAGTCTCCCATGCGGGGCCTTGCAGGCAACATCCAGTATATCACCGTCATCCACTTTCCTGGTAACTTCCTCGAAAAAGTCTATAGGAAGGCAAACTGACTATCCTTTTCTTTTTCCTACTCAACCCCATTTCACGGCCGTCACCCCGTAACTTTTGATGCCATGTCCAATCAAGAACCTATCAGTCTCTGGATTAAATACACCCAACAAATTGACCTCCACAGTTGCAAGTAGCAGCTACATATTCACCACGTTCGGCTAAAGAAATGTCTCCGCGTATCTGTGTTGAAAGGCTGACCCTCTATCCTGAGGGAGCATCCTCTTGTCCTAGACTTTCCCACCTTTCCACATCTACTCCGTCTAGGCCTTTCAACATTTGAAAGGATTCAATGAGACCCCCCCCCCCACCACATCCTTCTGAATTCCAGCGAGTGCTGACCCAGAGTCAGCAAACCTTCCTCGTGTGATAACCCTTTCATTCCTGGAATCGTCCATGTGAACTTCTTCTGGCTCCACTCCAATACCAACACATCTTTTCTAAGCTGAGGGACCCAACTGTTCACCATTCTCAAGGTGAGGCCTCATCAGTGCTTTGTCAAGCTTCAGCATCACATCATTGCTCTTGTATTCTAGACCTCTTGAAATGAATGGAAATATGGCATTTGTCTTCATCTCCACCGACTCAACCTGCAAGTTAACCTTCCAGGTGATCTGCACAAGAACTCCCAAGTCTACTTGCATTTCAGGTTCCTGGATTTTCTCCCCGTTATACAAAAATAGTACGCACTTTCATTTCTGCTACTAAGGTGCATGACCATGCATTTTTGAATATTTGCCACTTTCTTGCCCATTCTCCTAATCTGCCTAAGTCCTTCTGCATCTAACCTGTTTACTGAACTCACCTGCCTCTCCACCAATCTTCGTATCATCTGCAAACTTGGCGACAAATCATTTATTCTACCATCTAAATCATTAATGCACAGCAGAAAAAGAAGTGCTCCCAACACCAACGCCTGCGGAACACCACTGGTCACTGGCAGCCAACCAGAAAAGGACCCTTTTATTCCCACTCTCTGCCTCCTACCAATCAGTCAATGCTCTAACTGTGTCAGTAACTTTCCTGTCATATTTTTTCACTTCTACAGATTTTATTCGTTGCTCTCTGTAAGATTTTAAAAACCACCCAATCCTCTATCTTGCTGCTAATTTTTGCTTTGTTGTATGCCCTTTCTTTTGTTTTTACAATAGCTTTGACTTCCCTTCTCAGCCCCGGTTGTACTATTTTGCCATAGGTGCATTTCTTCATTTTCGGAATACACGTGTCCTGCAGCTTCCTCGTTTCTTCCAGAAACTCACGCCATTGCTACCCTGCTGACATCCCTGCCAGCAGCTCTTTCAAATTTACATTGGTCAGCTCCTTTCTCATAACACTGAAATATCCCTTACTCCGCTGAAATACGCTACATCAGACTACATCAGATTATCATTCTGATCTTCCAGTGATCCAGCTTTATCCCTAGCAATCCTTTTGCTCGGATCATGATTGTGGAATTCTCAATAACTCTCTTCACCTTGTCTATCAGAGGAACTTCATGCCTTCTTTTAGCCGCCCGGATTTCTTTCTCTTGCACTTACTATACTCCATAAGAATCTCATTTGATCCAACTTGCCATTCTCTGTCTGCACCTCCTTTCTTCTTTTAACCGGCGCCTCAATAATTCTTGCATATCAAGGTTCCTACGCTTGTTATCCTTACCTTTCATTCTGCCAGGCACTTGCATGCTGGTAGTCTCAAAATTCCGTTTTTGAAGGCATCACACCTTCCAAGTACACTTTTGCCACAAAGCAGCAGCCTGTCTCAATCCACACTTGCCAGTTCCACTCTGACACCATCAAAATTGTGCTTTCACCAATTCAGAATCCCAACCCACGGGTCAGGCCGAACCTTCTGTATATTTAGGTGCATATTACTGGCATCGTGGTCACCGGATGCAAAGTGTTGCTATGCACAAATTTCTGTCCCCTGCCCTGCCTCATTCCATAGCAGATTCAGTATTGCACGCTTACTGTTGGGCTTCTGCGTACTGATGAAGGAAAAGTTCTTTGACACACTTGACAAACTCTATCCCACCTGGTCCATTTACAATATGAGATTCCCAGTCATTATGTGGAAAGTTAAAATCACCAAGTGTAACAACCTTAAGTTTCTTGCAGCAATATACGATCTCACAAATGTGTTCCTCTAAATCCCCGGGACTGTCGGGTTGTCTTTAATATCGCCCCATTACCGTGGCCATAACTTGCTTATTTCTCATTTCCACACGGAATGCCTCATTAGTCGGGTTCTACAATTTGTCCTGACGGAGCACTGCCGTGACATTTTCTCTGACTGGTAACGCCACCCCTCCTTCATTAATCCTCCCCGCTCTGAAACGCCTTAAATAATTTGATCTCGAAATAGCTGTGCTGGGTGTGGAGTGTTTGAGCTGAAATTCGCCCTGCAGCGGACAGCCGCGTTGACAAAGAGGGTGGAGCCTGAACCTGGCTGGATCAATTCACAGCCTGGGATTGGCTGAATAAACCAGAGAAGCTCCGCCCAGCCAATTGGAAAAGGGAGATTTGCACGGAAATCCAGACAGAGGCTCTTGCGACCGTGAGGGAACGTTCACACAGCCTCTGTAATTCTGTCTGTTTTTGCTGCATTTGTCCTAGTCCCCTCTCCTCCCGCTGGCCGACCTGTACTAGGCTGGTGAGGAGGTGTGGGATCAGAACTGCGGACGGCTTCATTTACCCCGGATCATCCGGACCTGCCTATCTGTAACGAGCGACTAACGCATTCTAACCGTATTGCCCCGGGAGCAGCAGCACCGACTGAGTTCTCGGTGCATGATCGGCTATCCAGGACCGCGCTAAACTCCGTCCGGTATCAACATCAGAGGTAAATGTTGTCTCCGATTTTGCAGATCAGTGAGCGTTTACAGCGGGGCTCGGCTACTGTCGGGACTGTGAGGGAAAACAAGGGGAGACGGGAGTTCTGACAAGTTCAATGAACTAGTTATTGACCAAATGCATTAAAAGAAACGACGTCGTCACCTTCAGTCATACACATTTTCTAGGGCGGTTTGTACTGAGTCGGTGCGGATGAACCTTGCTCACGGATAATGACATTCAAAATGTCCCACAGGGCAGGGTCGGGTCCCTTCTCCGATTTCTTTCTCTCTCTCTCCTCACCCCCCACCCCGCCTCTCTCTCTCTCTCTCTCTCTCTCTCTCTCTCTCTCTCTCTCTCTCTCTCTCTCTCTCTCACACACACACACACACACACACACACACACACTTTATTTTCTGTAACAGAATTAATTACAATATTAAGCCAGCTTGGTGCAGTTTAAGTGGAGTGTCGAACTGGTCTGTGTGGTTTCAGCAGAGAATCCGCCCTGCGGACAGGCAGCCGCTTGACACAGAAACCCGCGCTGTGAGTCTCACAGAACAGCAACCCGGCCCCTCCCCCGCAGCTACTAACTGAAGTCCGTCTGATTGTCTGATTTGAAATTGGAAGAAAACGACTTGAAAATATATCCACACGGAGACTGAACATTCTTGGTGAATTAGGTGGGAATAATTCAGCTTCCGATATTTATTTCGATCTTTATTTCAAATCATTCTGTGTTTTGGATTAGTGATCAATAGCTCATTCGCTCCATTTTAACCCCCTTCTTTCAGCGATTGTATTGTGATCCTGCAGTTTCCTGTCAGCGCCATTGAGATTTTCCACAGTTTATGTCAAGATTAAAACAGATCTCTAACCAGGGTTTACGTTTTCAAAGTAAGCATGTGAAAAACCTATTCGGACAACACGATTTCCATTTCCAATACTTGTCATTTCAGATGTTTGAGACTGTTTGTTGTGGGTGTTTCGAAATGATCACGCTGACATCCTGTAGCAGCAAAGATTTTGATTCCTTTCAAGGCCACGGCAGACAGTAAACAGCGGGTGCGGGCCGGTGGTGGGAAAAGGTGGTGTGACCGGTTACAGAAAGAGGCAGGCGGCAGGCGGGATTGCGGAGCGAAAACCATGATTTTATTGCACGGGGTAGAAGGCTGGATGGGATGAGTGGCCGATTTCTGCCTGGTATATTTACAGTAAAGGTCTGACTCCAGAGTTATTGTAAAACAATTTAAAAAGTACGGACTATCACTCATGCAAATTACCTGTCTCTGAACCAAAAACAAACATTGCAGTAATTAAATCAACCAGAGTGCTAACAGAGCTTATAAGCAATAATGGACCCAGCACCGATCCCCGAGGAACCCCACTAGTCACTGGTCTCCAGTCAGAGGACCAAAACATTTTCTACCGCTTACTGGCTTCTCCCAGGAAGCCGATGCCGAAGCTATGTTACCAACGCTTCCTTAACGTTAAGCTACTGAACCTTCTTGACCAACCTCCGATGTGGGAATCTGCCGAATGACCTGGTATTTTTTTCTAAATTATACTAATTATTTTTCATTCGGTGAATTACCTCTTCCTTTCCCCCCCGGAACAGGAAGTGTCACGTTGTTCCAGTCTGATAATTTATGAACAACATTTTTGATTATTCGCTCACAGTTGCACTCAGACCCCATTCTCTGGCTTACAGTGTGTTTGCAGAATTCACGTTTATATACCCTACTACTGCAGCCCTTTCGCCACGAGAATTTTGATATAAAGGTAGAAATGATGCAAAGTGGGTGTGATTGTAAATCAATGTTAGCAGGGAATTGATGCTACGAAAGGAGTGAACACCAGAGAGTCTGCAAGAGATGTTTGAGATTAGGAACAGTTCTCTAACCGGGTGTTACAATTGCAAAGCAAGCGTGCGAAGAGCTGTTCAGGCAACATGAGTTCCCTTTTATCAGAACTTGCCGTTTCCGATAAATATTCGTTGTTCTGTCTTTGAGAGTGCGTTTATTCTGGGTGTTTCAGAGCTGATCTCCTGAAAGTCCTGCAGAAGCAAAGACTTTGTTTCTGTTCAAGGCCTCGATACACAGCAAACAGTGGGGTATGGGTGACCAGTTACAGAAAGCAGCCGGCGGCATTACGGAACAAAAGCCATGAGTTCACTGCTTGGAGCAGAAGGCTCGGTGGGGTAGTGGCCAATTTACTCCTGCTATGTTTACAAGAAATGTTCTGGCTACAGACTGATTGTAAACCAATTTAATGAGGTCGACCAAGCCTCAATAGTTTTCTTCACTATTCAAAAAGGGGAAAATAACTGTTTCGAGGATGATTGTACTGGCGTGGATGTTATGTAGCCTCTTCCCTGATGGACTGATGTGAGTGGGACAAACAGTCCCTGACCAGGGTGTGTGGGACCTTTAATGATATCATGGTACTTTTCCACCATCTTTCTGTGAATATGTGCTTGATGGCAGGTCGGTCTTGTTCGGGAGTCTGGATTTGCAATCGTGTGAGCAGAGTGGACAGCAATGGTCTCAGCACAAGGCTGAGGGTCACAGAGGTTGACGATGATGGGAAGAGAGGACCAGTTGTGCACTCTGACTGTCTGTCGTCTGTTGGTTAGGGAGTCCACCGCCCAGTTGAACAGTGGCGTCTTTAGACGGAGGCGTGGGAATTTGTTCACCAAGGTTTGTGGGACAAAAGCGTTGAATGCCGAAATGAGATCCAGAACCAACACTTTGACCTAATTGTCTTTTTTTAAGGCCTATCAGGCCAAGGAGAATGAGAGATGCAATGCCATCTGCCACTTAGCGATTCAGTCGGTAAGCATACTGGTGAGTGACCAGTGAACAAGGATTGGAGTTTTTGATTTGTGCCACTATCAGCCGATCAAAGCACTTAATGCTGATTGGCGACATCTTCACTGGGCAGTAGGTCACTTTGTTCCGAATATGTAGGGTTCCTTGGTACAGGGATAATGGTGGTTGATTTAAAGCACGTGGGAACAGCAGCCTGGATGAGTGAAGTGTTGACGATCGCTGTGAAGACATCAGTGTGCATATGTACACTCTTTCTGTGAGCTCAGCCTGGATGCTTTCTGGCCAGAGTCCTCATTACCTTTGCTGTTACCGTTATTGGATGTTCAGCTCTGAGGGGAGTAGCTTTCCTGGCTGGCTAGCGTTGTGTGCTTCGAGGCATTGTTTGGAGTGCCAGGGAGGGGGGCATCATTGGTACAGTCAAGCCTTACGTAGTCTATAAACCCTTGATGCCCAGCCACATACACCAGTTCGTTTCTCAGGGTTAGCGAGCCCGAACCGAAGGGCACAAATACAATAGAGCAGACAGATCGAATAGACCTGCGAGTTAATCTCAATACACAGAGGCAGTGAGTACCTGGAGTGAGCTGTTCAGTGTTTGCATCGTTGGTTATCTACCTCGGGTTCAGTATCCTCACCGTGTTTGGAAATTAACACTCACTGTCGCCTGTCTGTGAGCAGCTGTTTATTAAAAATAACACTCAAGATGCTGGAGACCTGAAATCAAATCAAAAAATGTTCAAAGCCATTTCGATACAGGGTGTTGGACCTGAAAAATCATCTTTCCACAGATGATCTTTATCTGTTGAATGTTAATTTCGTTTTCAGCTTTTTAGTACATTGCTTTGGAAGGGGTTAAGTCTCTTGGGAAGTGCAGTTGTGTGGAACTGGGAAATTTGGTTGAAAACTATCAGGTTGAATCTGTGTTGATGCCACCCAATGTGGAAAATGGGAAAGATGTGCTAAACTCTCGGTGTGGGCAGTGACCCAGTGAGGTTGGGTCCCAGGATAGATGCCACTAATTTTTTAACCAGATAAAATTAATTCAGGGATCAAGTTTCCCGGGTTTATGAAATGATCAGTTAGTATTTCTGTTCTGTGCTCAGAAATTTGATTCTATAGTTCCTTTGGAAGAAAAGCAGGGAATTGAATTTCCAATTCTGTCCCTCACAGGGTGAGCCTGTGATTAAACATGTTGTTTTGTGTTTGCACTATTAGAAATAGACCGGGGTTTCATAATTCAATTCACATTTGGAAATTTCCCCTCACTCTCACCTGTCTATCTGTCAGTGGGATTCAAAGAGAAACGGAAGATGCTGGAGATAGAACAGAACATGGAACAGTACATCACAGGAACAGGCGCTTCAGCCATAATGGTGTGCTAAACCAGCTAAAAAACAAAATCAAGTCCCCCCAAAAAAACTAATCCGTCCGTTTTACACAATATCCATATCCTCTTCACACCCACGTGCCTATCTAAACGTGTCTTCAAAGACTCCGATGTATTGTCTTCCACCACCACAACAGGCAGCTCATTCTATGTATTCACTACTCCCTGAGTAAAACACCCTCACATTTCCTTTGCATCTATGCCCTCACACCTTCATTACGTGTCCTCTGCTATTAGGCATTTCTAACCAGCGAAGAGATACTCCCTGACTACTCTGTCAATGTATTTCATAATCTTATAAACCTCTAAGAGATTTCTCCTCAGTCTCCGCGGCTCCAAGGAGAACAATACAAGATTTCCAGTAAAAACTGGGTAATATTTGAATCCATTCTGATGAAAGGTTAGGAAACCGAATTATTAACTTGGTCCTCTCCCCACGGCAGTTCCTTACTTGCTGAGCGTTTCTAGTGATTCCAGTTTCTCTTTATTACATTCACTCTGGAACATGTTAAATTTCCTGCGAATGGGGCAGTGCAGCTGCACTCGTTTTGTGATTGTAGAACAGTAAAGAAATCGGAGCTTTTCCCTGTGAATTATCCTGGTACCAGTTGTCCTTGTAATCCTGGACATGTGTTCAGTACAATTGTTGATAACAAGGTTCACAAAATAAGCCGGGGAATGATGAGCTTTATGCATGTGGAGCATGTGATAGCCCTCGGCCTGAGTTCAGTAGAGTTCAGAGGGATGGTTGTTGTGGGAGAGGGTGTGGGTGTGATTATTTACACCAACTAAATAGCAACAAGGCTGGATACAGTGGGAATGGAGAGGGTGTATAGATTAGACAGAGTGTCTGGGATCTGAGAGTGCTGCCTCAGAATAAAGAAGCTTCAATTTAGATCTGAGATGAGAGCAATTACTTTAGCCAAATGTCGGTTGATCTGTGGAATTTGATGCCACAGAGGGTGGTGGAGGCGATTGTTGGGTACATTCATGTTCTGAATTGCTAAATAGGTTAAGTATTATAGCAGGGAAGCAAGAATACCGGGTTGGAAAAATAATCCTCCATGACTGATTATGGAACAGGCTAGAATGACCGAATCACCGAATTCTCCTCCTGTGTATTATGACTTGTATCTTATACCTTGACTGAGCCCCGGTATGTGTATCCCATCACAAACAAGAGAAAATCTTCAGATGCTGCGAAGCAACACACACAAAATGCTGGAGGAACTCAGCAAGCCAAGCAGCATCTGGAGAGAAACCTTCTGACTCGGAGTTTCCATTGATTCAGTCAGGAGAAAGTTTGGTGAGTCTCATTTACTCAAACACCGGTCCTATAGACATTACATTTCTGTACCAAGGAAGGTAGGAAATAGCTGGAGCGGGACTGAATAAATGTAGAAGTGCCAGTTACGTCAGTTGCAATCACTCCAGATTTGCTCATTGCTGTCAGCATCCCAGCTCTTTGAAGCCACACACATTCCCAACATTGCTTGCTCATTTCAAAGACTTATCGGTTCTGCTGTTTCGTTGCTTGGCTGTGCTAGGTCGCAATCATCTCAAAACACGTTGAGAATTTCCTCCCTTTATGAGACACCGCAGCGCTTCCTGATGTAGTGATTGCAGAAATGTGGAATCACCATGAACTATAGCAACATATCATTAACCCCTCTGTCTATTGCAAGCTGCAATGATATTGTTGCCCTCGAGTATATTGTCGTGCAAGCCTCTGCTAAGAGCAAACCCTCTTGAAGCCAAATGTCCCAGCACCACATTTCATTCAGTCCAAACTAGCAAATGCCAACCAATAATTTACATTTACATACCTGGCGTCATCAAGTAGTCTTCTTCCAATAACTTGTCAGAACCTATGAACCTGTGATTAAACAGAACTAGGTTTTGCAATGTTCCCATTTGACCCGGTACCAAAGTCATGGGTAATACCTGTACTTGACATGAATGAATGCCCTTGCAGCCGGAATCGGTTTAAACTCAGTCATTTTTGGATGGGAAGCAGCATGTTGGGTCAGATGATGAAGGAGATGATATTAAGGTAGATGCAATGTTCAGAAAGACTGTGGAAAGGGCATCGTGCAGTGAAAAGCAGCAACAGTTTCCCCTCTCCGCTCCCTCTTTCACCCTCCCATTTTCTTTTTTGCTGGAGTTAATCGGGGAGTTCGGAACTCGTTCTACTCACTGACCAGTGAAAGTAAAGCCTTTGTTTCCATTCAAAGCCCAGTTTCTTCATAAAGAGTGGGTTTGAAGTGTTATCGAGATGAACATGGGGCAATGCGTAACGAAAGTTTAAATCAGATCAGCAGCAGTTTCGGAGGGCCGAGTGGTCCACTTATGCATTTTGTGTGTTGATTGGAAAAGTTCTGACAGCTTAATTAGTGTAACACAATATAACATCAGCAAATTAATTTTATTGTGGAACTGACAAGAAACATTACATTGATTAAGTATATACATGGGGATTGGTGTATTAATGTTGTACCGCAGCGGGTTGCGGATCGACCATGACTCATTCGGTGAGCTGGTCAGCGCGGTACGGGACCGAGGGACGCGCTCCCTGTTCCCTGTTACTGACTCGACAGTCTCCCCATCTACCGCGCGCACCAGCTCACTACTCATGCGTCTCGCGGAGCGCCGTCACGCTTGTGCTCCCGGGTTGACATTTAGACGATTTAAGTATGCTGCGCGTGCCCGGTATCTCGCGTGAAGTGATGTGAGATTTACTTATCCCTCACTGGTGACAGCAAATGCTAATTTAGCATACCAACCAATGGGAATATGGGTTTCGTCATTAAGGAGTTTCCTCCCTAGACCCCACCACGTGTTTCCTAACCTGACTCCCGGGAAAGATCCAACAAGTTCGTTTTTTTAATGCTGCTCTTCCTCTCCAAGGAGTTGGTGGAGCTGCAATGGCGACAGTGGGAGTACAGGGGGTTTATTTCTTCCGAAGTGGCGAGGATGAAGAAGGCTTCAGTATATTTGTAGCGGACACCGGTAAAGTGTTAACCTGCAAGTGCGGTGTTGAGAGATTTTGAGAACAAGCCACAATCTTTCCATCTGACATGGTGGGCTGGAGGGACCCAGTGGCTGCCTTTTGTTTGAGGTGTCTGGGTTTAAACAACGGAGTAAACAGACCCACCTTGGGCCAGCAGGCTGTCCCACTGGGTGTTGTGGGGGCGGAGGCTTGGAGCATGGTTGCTCCCGATTTATCTGAGGGACAAAATGCAACACTTACAAGTCTGTTATTGACTGAAAACATTTATATTTATTATTGCATTTTGTTTATGATACAATCATTGTCCAATTTATGTTCAAACTCAATAGTCAGTCAACCATACATGAAAGCCGATGAATACAGTGAAATAAAACAGCGTTCCTGCACACCAAGCTGCCTTGTTGGAAACTGTCTATCCAAGATTCCACAAGGTCAGGCTCATTGTCCGATAGTATTATCTCGCCATCGTCATCTCTGTTGTCCTCTCCTTCCTTTACCTTCTGTTTTACCCAACATGGAATACTGTCTTCTCTTGATGTGGCTGATGCACCATCAATAACTCACGCCAAGACTTAGGAAGTGAGATATCGGCTTTTATTGACTGAAGAACAACACTACATCCTGGGGAAAATGAGGGAGAGCAGCAGGCCACAGTCGCCTTTATACAGGGGTCTGTGGGAGGAGCCACAGGGGTAGTCAGCAGGGTCTTGGGAGGAGCCACAGGAGCAGTCAGACAGGTATATCTAGTTCACCACAGTGGCCAAATTATCTGAGTTTCTCATAAGGCACAGCAGATGTCCAGGTATCCCCATTTCCTTAAGGATTTGCTGTCATTTATTATGGTCCACACTGTTGAAGGCTTTAGAGTAGTAAATAAAACACAGATAAATACTTTTCTGGAAGTCTCTTGATTTCTCCATTATCCAGCATGGGTTTGCAATTTGCTCTCTGGTGCCTCTGCCTCTTCTAAAACCAGCTTGTACATCTGGCAGTTCAGGTTCCATATATTGCTGGAGTATTGCTTGCACGATCTTTAGAATTACCTTTCTAGCTTATGAAAATGTTCGGTAATTTGAACAATCCTTTACATTTCCCTTCTTGGGTATGGGGATAAAAACAGATCTTAATCCAGCTTAAAGGTCATTGTTGTTGCTATTTATTCCCCAGATCTGCTGGAAAATTGTATGCAACACATTTACAGCATCACCTTCTAGAGTTTTAAACAATTCAACTGGACTCCTGTCACATCCTGCAGCCTTATTATTGGCAATGTTTTCTATGGCCCATTCGACTTCACTTTCCAGAATGTCTGGCTCTAGATCGATGAGGCAGTGATTGCAGGTGTCTTTGCTGTTGGATCTTTCTGCAATTCTTCTGTGTGTTCCTGCCAACTCACTTTGATGTCCTTTGCTTCTGTAAGGTCCTTCTCTTCTTTGTCTTTTCCTATGCTCATTTTACATGAAATGTTCCTTTGATTTCCCTAACATTCAGCAAAAGATCTCTTGTGTTTCTTTTTCCAATTCTGTTGGCTTCTTCAGCGTCAGTGCATCGCTCCTTTAAGAAAGTTTCCTTGCTATCTTCTTGAACTTTGTATTCAGTTGGAGGTCTTTGTTCCAATCTCCATTTGCTCCCGGGAATGTCGGAAAGTGAGCTGTGACCTTACAAACATGGTTTGAATTATGAAGGGCAGAGTAACTGACTCACTCCTTTATTTGTGTAATTCAGGTCATTGCCAGCAGGTGGGATAAGATCTCCCTCAGCCCCCGGGATTTGTTCTTCTTTACGGACATGAGAATATCCACATTATTTATGGAGAACAGCAGTAGAATTTCCCCTTCCCTTCAGTGAACACTGCAACTGTAAAGACGGCTTTCCTGACGAATATTGAGGGGAAGTATTACTTTTTTGTCCACTCTCTACGTTTAGAACTTCTACTCTGCGTTTAGATTGCACGTATCGTCCCCCTGCAGTATCAGCACTTTCCACCAGCGTTTCTACGTCCATGTTATGTTGGAAGAAAAACCTTCGCATTAATCCTAATGACGTCAGCCAGGGAATTCCCTTCATCCCCAAATTGGTCATATTGACAGTTTCCTGAACTGGACAGGTTACTGCGACCTTACACAAACAATATTCTATAGATTTAGGTATTTCATGAATGAAAGCAAGCTTTCACCATCAAGCGTGAAGATTAACAATTAATTTTATTGCACTTCCCGAACGTGAGTGAGATCACTGGCAGGACTTCCTCCTTCAAAGTGACCCGTCACTTCAACACAGAGTAAACAGAACGATCACGTCAGCTGATCTCGGCATTAGTTTTTTTTCTTTAAGTAATTTCTCACACTTTAACTGAAACTGGTTGATATGCATCAAGTCCATACCTCTCTGACCCTGTAACTCGGTAACCCTTTCACTGAAGCTTTCCTCTCCTTTAGGAGCCTTTTGTGTTCTCCTCCTGACCTCTCTCGCTCGGCGCCAGCTCTTTGCCGATAGATAGACAGATAGATAGATAGATACTTTATTCATCCCCATGGGGAAATTCAACTTTTTTCCAATGTCCCATACACTTGTTGTAGCAAAACTAATTACATACAATACTTAACTCAGTTTAAAAAAATGTGATATGCATCTAAATCACCATCTCAAAAAGCATTAATAATAGCTTTAAAAAGTTCTTAAGTCCTGGCGGTAGAATTGTAAAGCCTAATGGCATTGGGGAGTATTGACCTCTTCATCCTGTTTGAGGAGCATTGCATCGATAGTAACCTGTCGCTGAAACTGCTTCTCTGTCTCAGGATGGTGCTATGTAGAGGATGTTGAGAGTTATCCATAATTGACCGTAGCCTACTCAGCGCCCTTCGCTCAGCTACCGATGTTAAACTCTCCAGTACTTTGCCCACGACAGAGCCCGCCTTCCTTACCAGCTTATTAAGACGTGAGGCGTCCCTCTTCTTAATGCTTCCTCCCCAACACGCCACCACAAAGAAGAGGGCGCTCTCCACAACTGACCTATAGAACATCTTCAGCATCTCACTACAGACATTGAATGCCGCCAACCTTCTTAGGAAGTACATTCGACTCTGTGCCTTCCTGCACAAGGCATCTGTGTTGGCAGTCCAGTCTAGCTTCTCGTCTAACTGTACTCCCAGATACTTGTAGGTCTTAACCTGCTCCACACATTCTCCATTAATGATCACTGGCTCCATATGAGGCCTAGATCTCCTAAAGTCCACTACCATCTCCTTGGTCTTGGTGATATTGAGACGCAGGTAGTTTGAGTTGCACCATATCACAAAGTCCTGTATCAGTTTCCTATACTCCTCCTCCTGTCCATTCCTTTCACACCCCACTATGGCCATATTCCAGGACTTCCTGTTGTAACCTCTCTCGCTCGGCTCCTGCTTTTTACGTTGACATTCGTTTTCCCTCTCTAATCTGTGCCATCCTGCCTTAGCATTTACTCGTAATTTTATCAAATCCTCCATTAAACAAGCAACTACTACTGATTTTTGTAATTGTTTCAACTTTCTGTCAGTTAGCCTCCATTCAAAGCAATGCAGGTTCTTCGGACTTGGAGAATTTCCTGAATTCTTCACCCTAGGAGGTGGGGAGGGGGGTAGCAATCACTAACTACCCAGTCCCAGATCTTTCTGTACCTCATTCAGGTGGTCCGACTCTACTCTCCCACTGAACAAGTAGATTTATCCTCCAGCCCCAACAGTTCTGTTACAAGACTCACCCTTCGTAATAAAGATCAGTGAGGCACAGAGAATCTGTGTTTGCTGTGTCTGCTATTCTTTCAACTAAAAAGTGTGGGTTCACACTCTCTCCCTGTGTGTACCCTACTAGAATTCCCTGACACACTGGCCAGGCTTTCCTCGTGGTCCCGATGTCCACGTTTCCGTGGGGTCTAACTTATCAGTGATGGTTGGTCGCTGGCGGCTAGAAATTTATTGTCCCTGCGTATCTGGTGCTTCTGACTCTCATTGTGTTCCTCATCAATTGTACTGTTGGATCGGCATTCCAGCTGACCTACCTGGGTGACCTTCCTACTGCTCGTTGTACAGGGCCACAACCAACATTTTTTCATGGTTCTGCCCACCCAGGCCTTGTGTTTTTGTGTCTCTCAGGTGAATGGTCCAAACCAGTTAGATGAGGCAACTCATGGTGAGTCTAATGGGATTATAGATCGCTTCTTTGGTACATCTGCCATTTTACATAACAAGTAGCTACTCCTCTGAGCATGGTCTCAGGTTTAACAGGTCATTACCTTATTGTTTCCATCCACATTCAATTGCTCAGATTAGATTATCCAGCAGCAAGAATCAATTCAGAGTCCACAAAATAGGGGGAAGCAAAGACAACTGGTTTGCCTGGGTCGCCTGTCCTTGATTAGACTGTAGTTTCTCCTGGAGGATGTAGGTGCGCGAGTGAGACTTCCTCCAGTAAAATGGCTGCCAACAGTAGGTGCGATGGACAGCGGGGAGAGAGAGGGTCAATGGTACCCATCACAAATAGTCTACCAGCCAGAAAGGGAGCCCTGTCACTCACCCTTCTCCTGCTTGCTCAGAGGGGAGAGCGAGGGGACCGAGAGCAGAATGTTTCAGGACTGAAGGGACGGAGTTACGGTACAGTGCAGGTGGTGCAACGAAAGTTGGAACAGCGCCTCTCTCCCTCCTCTCTGGCACCCTTTCTCTCTTCCCTGTCCCCATTCTCTATCCCTTTCCCTCCCTCTCCCCTCCACCTCGCTCCACGCCACCTCTCTCTCACACTTTCTCCTCACACTCTGCCACTTCACCCCCTTTATCCCCATCATCCCACCTCCACCCCTCTTCCTCTCCCTCTGGCCCCCGCCATTCTCTTACCCCCTCTACCCCCTCTCCTTTCCCTTCTCCCCTGCTCTCACTCAGGCTCTTCTCTGTCTCCATTCTTTCTCGTATTCTCACGTTCTCGCTCTCCATCTTTCCTCCTTTTCTCACCTTCTCCATTCCCCTCTCCCTCCCACGCCTGCTAACACCTCTCCTCTTTCACCTCTTTCACTGTCCCCTCTCCCATATATCCTCCTCCTATCGTCCTCACTCACTCTGTCTCTCACTCTTCTCCTGTTTGCTCGGCGCCAATCTCACTCATCCTTCTCTCCTCCGCTTCTCCTCACATCGCTACCCCTCTTCTCTCTTTCTATCTCTCTTCCATATCTCTCATCTCTACCTCCAATCCCGCCTCCACCCGCCCACCCACACCCCAGTCACCGGAAGATCCCACTCACCATCGAAGCCTGTGCTGTGCAGGACTCGACTCGATATTCCTGCTGTTGATGGGAGCGTTGAATACTGACGTCACCAGGGAGAGAGTTAGATAAGCGGGGGAGTGTTTGAGAGGGAGAAGGGGCCGAAGAAACGGGGTTGAGATTACAGGAGAGGCTGAGTGGCAGAGAGAGAGAAGGAAAGAGGGGGGAACAGACAGATATAACGAGAAAGATGGAGATGGCGAGTGGGGGGAGAGAGATGGAGGGAGGAGTTAGAGAGAAAAGGGAAGGGGAGAGTGCAAAGAGAGAGGTAGAGGGAGAGAGAGTGGTTTGAAAGAGAAATGGCGATAGAGGGGAAGGAACGAAGAGAAAGAAATTTGAAACAGAGAAGGGAAGAGAGAGTGAGGTGGGAGAGAGGAGTGAGGGGAAGGAGGTAGAGATAGCGAGTGAGAGGTAGAGACAGTGAGTGAGAGGGGTTCAGAAAGATAGAGTGAAAGGAAAATGGCCAGAAATAGAGCGGGAAGTCGGGAGAGAGAGTGGAATAGATGGAAGGGGAGAAGAGGTGTGAGGACAGAAAACAACATGTTAACTCTCTCCCAGAGTTTGAGCTTCTGTTTAGCCGAACGCATCAAATCCACGTACACGGTTCCCTGAGAGTGGAGTCACAAACAGAGAGGGCTGTGAAAACGGCGTTCATCAGTCAGGGCCATGAGTACAGGGATGGGAGGTGTGTTGTGGGGAGGGACAGTCCCGGGGGTAGAGTTAGGTAATGGGGGTGGAGGATTCACGGTGAAGGAGGTGGGGTGGGATGACAAATGACATTGCTGGGGGGAGTTTCTACGGGAACTTGCAGTAGGGTGGAGGGCTGAAACAGGAACCAAATTGTGGCTGATATTGCGTGAATTTAGCAATTTGGTGGGGTGAAGGCTTGGGTTATAGCGGTGCGTAGGAAAGTTGGAGATGTTAGGTTTAGGGTTAGTGCAAAGGACTGTTACGTCAGCCCTTTCATGAGGCGTGGCTTGGGTTATTTAGGGTGCTGTCTGGTTTAGTTGGGTTGCGCGGTCATTTCTCTTTCAGATCACTCTCTCTCTCCCTCCATCTCTCTCCTTGCACTCTCCCCTTCCCTTTTCTCTCTCACTCCTCCCTCTTTCATCTCCCTCCCCACTCTCCATCTCCATCTTTCTCGTTATGTATGTCAGTTTCCCCCTGTTAACTTCTCGCTCTATGCCACTCAGCCTCTCCAGTAATCTCTACCCCGTTTCTTCGGCCGCTTCTCCCTCTCAAACACTCCCCCGCTTATCTCACTCTCTCCCTGGTGAAGTCAGTCTTCAACGCTGTGGTCATCAGCAGGAATATCGAGTCGAGTCCTGCACAGCACAGGCTTCGATGGTGAGTGGGAGCTTCTGGTGACCGGGGTGTGGGTGGGCGGGTGGAGGCGGGATTAGAGGTAGAGATGAGAGATGTGGAAGAGAGATAGAAAGAGAGACGAGGGGTAGCGATGTGAGGAGGAGTGGAGAGAGAAGGATGAGTGAGTTTGGCGCTGAGGAAACAGGAGAAGGGTGAGATACAGGGTAGGTGGGGAAGATAGGAGGTGGGGACATGGGAGAGGGGATAGTGAAAACGTTGAAAGAGGAGAGGTGTCAGCGGGAGGAGGAGGAAGAGAGAGGGGGAGAGCGAAGGTGAGAAAAGGAGTAAAGATGGAGAGAGAGAGGGTGAGAAAACGAGAAAAAATGGAGACAGAGAAGAGCCTGAGTGGGAGCAGGGGAGAAGGGAAAAGGGGGGGGTAGAGGGGGGAAGAGAAGGCGGGGGACACAGGTAGAGGAAGAGAAGTAGAGGTGGGATAGCGCAGGGGAGTGATGGTGGATAAAGGGTGAGAAGTCGTGGAGAGGGATTATAAAGGGTGAGAGAGAGGCCGAGTGTAGCGAGGTGGAGAGGGGAGAGTGAGCGAAAGGGTTGGAGAAGGGGGACGGGGAGGAGAGGACGGGTGTCAGAGAGGAAGGAGAGAGGCGCTGCTCCACCTTTCGTTGCACTGTACCGTAACTCCGCCCCTTCAGCCCTGAAACATTCTGCTCTTGGTACCCTCGCTCTCCCCTCTATCACCGCCCGGCCGCCCATCCCTTTCTGGCTGGTAGACTATTTGTGCTGTGAACCATTTCTCCAGGTATTGTCAAATGAATCGCATTGACCCTCATTGTCCGCTTTCCTTTACACCCTCTCTCCCCGCCGTCCATCCCACCTACTGTCAGCAGCCATCTTGCTGGAGGAAGTCTCACCCGCGCACCTGCATCCTCCACACTAAGTGAATCACTCCCTCACACTCACCCTTTTGTCACACTCCTTCCTGTCCCGTCACTTGCAAACCCCTTCCCTCTGAGCATCCCTCTTAGCACAATCCAACGCCTCCGGCGTTGGTTCTGCCACAAACTTATTAACCTCAAACTCCATTTCTGCTGATAATCCACGCACACAAATCGAAAGGGAATTTCCCCAATCAAATCAACTAGTCAATCAAGCCCCCAACAAATTTTAGAATGGCTCCCACCAATTTTTGTTCATCTCCTGTATGAGCGCCCGATTTACTCATATCCCGTAACGGGTTAAAAAGAACCAGCAGATATGGACACACCTGGAGTCTGAGTCTTCCGTTATAAACGTTTTAGTAACAACGTGAATAAAGTGATATTAAACAAGATAAGGTAAAGTGGTTAACAAAGTATATGTATGCATATATAAGGTTCCCAAGCTTCCCCAGCTCAGGTGATTGGGTGATACAGTCTTACGGTGGGATGGTAAGTAATCAGTTCAGTACTGGAATTTGGTTTGAGTAGAGTTGGAGAGAGAGAGATAGTGTTGGTTTGTCTTCCAATGCCGATGCCGATCCTTCACGTCGTCCTCCTTTCTTCCAAAACGTATTTAAAAGTCACCAACTTGTGACCACAGAAAAGGGGATTCCATCTTCTGTGGTGGATTTATCAACCCCAGCCCAGGGTTAAACACACCGATAGCTCCCCACCGGTCACTCCTTTGTTCACACTGTGAGCAAAAACCCCACACTTGTCGTGGGCACACAAAGCTCACCAGCGTCCTCCTTGCCTCTGGAGTCGTGTGTCTCCTGTGGTGTGTCTTGTGTGTCTCTGGTGTGTGTCTGATTAAAACGTCAACTGACCTTGTATATATCTCCAAGTGCTGAACACGAGCTGTCCATCATATAGTTCCGCCTTTCAGTTTCCAAGGCAACTCACAGACCTTCTGTCTCCCTGCTGCTGAATTAGCACACAAGCTGTCCGCTCCCTTCCTCTCTCGTTTAAAGGAACAGTCCACTTTAGAATAATCTTTCAGATCTCGTCACAGTCTAAACATAGCTACAAGATCTGTGATATATTCGCATATTCTTAAGAAAGTTTTGTTGTTAGAATCTCAGCTAACGGCGAAAATTTCATGGACGTACATGTATATATAAGTCACGTGAGCCCTTTTCCCGCTCCCATTTTACCGCAGATCTGCCTTGTTTCCGAGGCTCCGCCCCCAGCTCTGATGACATGAATTACAGTCCTGACTTTCCTTCAGTTCTGTGTTGAAGCGGGTCGGCGGCGGCGGCGGATTGTCTGTAGGATCCGGATTAGGAGACGACCATTACCCCCAGAGTCGGGAATCCGGGGAAGGGCTGACTGTCCAGGCGTGAAAACAAGTTCTCATCGGTGAGTACTGAGGCTGGTCCCGAGTGTGGCCGTCTGATGTAAGGTAATGCACCCAGTTAACTTCCCCGATCTGGCGGCCTCCCTGCGCTTGCTGGACAGAACCTGCCGGGGTCGGTCTGTGTTGTGGGACCTTCACAACATACCGACTGAGATGAGCCGCCGCTCTGCCCCTCTTGTCCTGGTCCGTGGAGCGTGATGGGGTGATGACACCGAGACCGCACTCATCCATTGTGGTTTATTCCGGGAACTTTACCTTCCTCACCCAGCTCCGCATCAGGTTCAAACTTCACCTGGATCGATAACTGGTGTCTACAATTGTTTTACATCATTCCAGGGCGCGGGAAGCGGCCCTTCCACCTGTTGTGTTCTTGCAGACAGAGAAGGTTAAACCGAGTAATCGCACCTTCGGGACACTGCTCCATCTTTCTGAGTAGATCCATCTTTCACCCGTTCAGACAAGCCAATGAGATCCAGATCTCTCACGGACTCTCGTTCTGGGTGGCCATCGTTGTGTTTATTTTTGTTGAATCCATGCCACTATTCCGACTTGCCGAAGCGCAGCCAATGTTTCCGGTTTTATAACCCCAATAAATGCAACAAATAAGCCTTTTCCAATTACCTGGCCTTCTCAAAAGTGTACAGTGTACATCGAGTTAGACTGTGAGATCAAGAGTCCAACTTATCACCGGGGAACATTCAATGTGCTTACAACAGCAGCCTGGACGGTTTCCTGGAGCCTGGTGCTCTGTGTTTTCAATGTTATTTTAAATCTCCGACCCGGCTGAGAAGAGAGAATAGCGAGGGTTATGAGGATCTTTGATGCTGCCTGCTTTACTGATGCAATGGGAAGTGCAGTCACAGTCCAGGGAGGGGAGTCTGGTTTCTGCCACGTCCTCAGTTGTGCCCACAGTTTTCTGCAGTTCCTTGCAGTCAAGGGTAAAGCGGTAGCCTTATGAAGGCGTTATGTATCCGGATGGGACACTTTCTGTGGCGCTTTGATAAGGTTTGGGGAGGGGCAATGTGCCTAAGCCAAAGTCATTGTTGTTTGATCTAGATTTGTCATTTTAGGATCTTTTTTCTATCGTATTATTCAGTCCCCGTGTATTGCTGAATGACCACCAGTGACTGTCCTTGATCCCTCACCCACATGGTTCCATCTCCTCATTCACTCACATCTTGTGCAAGCTCTCACCAGCCCGTGTGTACCCACCTCAATGATGTACAGTACATCAGCAATGTTTCCTCTAACCTTTGTCTTAATTGTGAAATGTTATCTTGCACCTTTTATCTCACAGAGTTTTTCAGGAATCTTTTTTTGTTAGTTAGAACTACCAGAGTTTGAATTGAATGTAACACTTGGTGAGGTAAGAGTTACAAGCTACGATCCTAGGGTGTGGCAGGAAAGATTCTAGCATGTATGGAGCAGTCGTTGGTAGGCAGGAGAGAAGGAGTGGGAATAAAGTGAACCTTTACTGTTCGGCTGCCAGTGACTAGCGGTGTTCCACAGGGATCTGTGACGGGACCGATTCTTTTTACCTTATATGTCAATGATTTGGATAATGAAATTGATGGTTGTTGCAATGTTTGCAGAGGATATGAAGAGAGGTGAAGGGGCACATAATTTTTTGGAGAAGGACAAGACAGTTTAGGAGGACGCGCAAAGATCTGGCAAATACAATAGAGTGTCGGGAAGGGTATGGTCAATTACTTTGGTTGAAGAAATGAAGTGGTTTACTTGCTTTTAAATGGAGAGAAAACACAAACAACTGAGCTGCAAAGGGACTTGGGAGATATTGCACAGGATTCCATAAAGGTTAATTTGCAGATTGGTTCAGTGGTGAGGAAGGCAAATGCAATGTTAACATTCATTTCAAGAGGACTAGAATATAAAAGCAAGAATGTAATGTTGAGATTTCATAAAGCACAGGTGAGGAATCACATGGAATGCTGTGAACAGCTCTGAATGGCTTAACTTTGATTGGATGTGCTGAAACAGGCGATGGTTCAAAGGAAGTTCACGAAAATGGTTCCAGGATTCAGCGGCTTGTCAGATAAAAAGTGTTTGATGACTCTGGGTCAATTAATCACTGGAATTCAGAAGACTGAGGGATGCCCTAATGGATCATATCAAATGGTAAAACGCATTGATAGACCGGATGTGGAAAGGGTGCTTCCTCTTGTGGAAGAGTCTAAGACCAGAGGTCACAGCTTCAGTAAAGAGGGATGCCCTTTTAGAATGGAGATGAGCCGGAATCTCTTTAATCAGAGTGGTGAATCTGTGGATTTCTTTCCCGCAGGCAGCTGCGGAGGCCGTTTGTATGTAGATTTAAGGTGGAGGCATCGGGAGGAAGGCAGAAGTTTGGGGAAAGGCAGAAGATTGGAGCCGAAGAAAAACATCACGATAAAATGACAGAGCAGACTCAATGGCCCAAATAGCCTAATTCTTCTCCTATATCTATGCTCTTAAAAGGTAAAGGCAGCCATTACAGTTTTTAGTTTCACCGTTACAAAATGGCTGCAGCATTAATATTTGTCACAATGAAGCTCACGGCATGTGATGTTGTTTGTTATTTCTTTTTTAGGTTATTTTAGGTTCATTAGCTGAAAAATGTTTCTTGATTTTGTAGCATTTTAAAACATTAGCTTGGAATGATTTGTGTTTTCTGGGAAATGGTCTTACGTAGAATGCTCGGATAAGATTTATTCCCCTACAGCGCAGGAACAGTCCTTTCAGCCCATCTAGTCCGTCACATTCTCTGCCTTGTCTCATCCACCTGCACGCAAACCACAGCCTCAATACTTCTCTCAACGATGTACCCACGCAAACTTCTCTTAGACACTGCAATTGAACCCTCATCTACCAGTTCCGCTGGGAGCTGCTTCCACATTCGCCCTTCCCTCCGAGTGATGTAGTTCCCGCTCTGACTCCCCTTAAATATTTCACTTGTCACCCTAAATTACCTAAATTGTCACCTTACCAAAACTAAGGGGCAAATACCTAAATGCATTGCAAAGAACCATAGAACCATAAAAAATGACAGCACAGAAACAGGCCTTTTGGCCCTTCTTGGCTGTGCCGAACCATTTTTCTGCCTTGTCCCACTGACCTGCACCTGGGCCATACCCTTCCAAACCCCTCTCATACATATACCTGACCAAGTTTTTCTTAAATGTCAAAAGTGAGCCCACATTCACCACTTCATCTGGCATTTCATTCCACATTCCCACTCCTCTCTGCGTGAAGAATCCCCCTTAATGATCCCTTTAAACTTTCCCCCCTTCACCCTGAAGCCATGACCTCGTTTTTTTTTTCCCCTGGCCTCAATGGAAAAAGCCTGCTTGCATTCATTCTATCTATACCGTTCATAATTTCATACACCTCTATCAAATCAACCCTCATTCTCCTACGCTCCAGGGAATAAAGTCCTAACCTATTCAACCCTTCTCTATAACTCAGTTTCTCAAGTCCTGGCAACATCCTTGTAAACCCTTTTTGCACTGTTTCAACCTTATTAATATCCTTCCTGTAATTAGGTGACCAAAACTGCACGCAATACTCCAAATTCGGTCTCACGAATGTCTTATACAACCTCACCATTACATTCCAACTCTAATACTCTATACTTTGATTTATAAAGGTCAATGTAACAAAAGCTCTCTTTACAACCCTATCTACTTGTGACACCACTTTTAGGGAATTATGTATCTGTACTCCCAGATCCCTCTATTCTACCGCACTCCTCAGTGTCCTACCATTTACCTTGTATGTTCTACCTTGGTTTGACCTTCTGAAGTGCAACACCTCACACCTGTCCGCATTAAACTCCAGCTACCATTTTTCTACCCATTCCTCCTTCAACATCTATTCACCCTATATCCAGCCTCTATCCCACCTCCTCAATGATATATATCAACCATCTTGTTCAACCTCTGTCCAGCCTGTATCCCATCACCTCAATGATATATATCAACCATCTTGTTCAGACGCTCTCCAGTCTGTATCCCATCACCTCAATGATATATATCAGCCATCTTCTTCAACCTCTATCCAGACTGTATCGAACCACCTCAATGATATATATCAACCATCTTGTTCAACCTCTGTCCAGTCTGTATCCCATCACCTCAATGATATATATCAACCATCTTGTTCAACCACTGTTCAGTCTGTATCCCATCACCTCAATGATATATATCAACCATCTTGTTCAACCTCTGTCCAGTCTGTATCCCATCACCTCAATGATATATATCAACCATCTTGTTCAACCTCTGTCCAGTCTGTATCCCATCACCTCAATGATATATATCAACCATCTTGTTCAATCTCTGTCCAGTCTGTATCCCCCACCTTGAGGATATACATCGACAATCCTGTTCAAACTCTGCCCAACCTGTATCCAATCCCTCAGTGCTATATAACAACAATCATGTTCACCCTCTGGCAAGTCGTATCCCATGAACTCACTGATATATCTGCAATATTTATTCTAACATTTGTTTTCGCTTTGAATTACTTTCTTCTTCCTTTTCCCTCACGGAGTCTTCCAAGAATTTTTTTTTCTCTCTCTCTCTAGAAACACCAGAAGGTTAATTGAATGCAGCTCGAAGCAGGGCTAAATTAGCCACTGCAATTTTTGTCTCACAGTTATAAATTGGTTGTAGTATTGATCCTTGTCACAATGAAGCTGACAGCTGTGATTTGAGTTTGATATTTCCCTTTTCGTTTATTTTCAGTTCTTCAACTTTTTAGTTTTTTTTTCATTTGTGGCATCTTAAGACATTACTCTGAAATGATTTAATTCCTCTGGGAAATGGACTTGCATGGAACGCTCAGTTTAGATTTATTCTCCTATAGCAAAGAAACAGGCCTTTCAGCCCATCTAATTCGTGCCATTATTTGATTGGCCCCATCCACCTGCACCTAGACTATTCTCTTCCATAACTCTTTCATCCAGGTACTGTACATATAAACAACGGCTCTTAAATGCTGCAATTCAACCTGTAGCTGCCACCTCTACTGGGTGATGGTTCAATACACCCCTCGGTTAATCGGAGGAGTGCATGATATTAAAAAGTGTAGGAACCCCAGCTGGGAACTCCGCTGACTTTCCTATGCACCAGTTACTCAAGTTCAAATCTGTTCATCCTACCCCTGCCATCATTTCCTTAAATACCAGCAACATGTGTGTAATTTCCTTTGGAGTCTTACACAATTATTGAGATCTTTCGTTCAAGTAGCTGACGAGAAGTCCACACAATTCTGCAAATCTGGATTTAGAGTGTATTCTACAACTTTAGCATTAGCATCCCAATTCCTCTGACCATGCCCTGATTTATTAAGGTTAATATTCCCGGAGCTCTCTTTAAAACGCCATCGAACTCTAGTCCCACTTTCAGGGGATTCTGGTTCAGTATTCCCATGTCAATTTATTTTGTCACACAGCGCAGACCTTTCCCATTCACTGTGTAAGTCATGTCCTGGTTTCCCCTGTCAAACTGCAACAGCCCACCGTTCTCTGCATTAAATGCCCTCTTCTAGATTTAGCCCAACTTCCCAGCTGATCCGGAGCACTGAGCAACTTCGGTAGCGTTTCTCACTGTCTCCTACATCCCCATCTCGGTATAATCCACAGAGTTGCTCGTCGAGTTTGGCGCATTTCATCTTTCATCTAAAAGATTAATATCAATACCAAGGAGACTGTCTCATTCCCTGCAGCACCCCGCAGGTCACATTCCTCTATTCAGCCCAGATGGACAGTAATCTGCAAGCATTCTCTGGCTTCTTCCCGTGATTCATCCTGAATTCTACGCACCTTACCGTTTTGGACCAGCCTCCCATGCAGAATGTTATCAAACACCTTGTTAACGTCAATATAGGCAAAAAAGCCCACATTCACTTCATCAAGCTTCTTGATAATTTCCTCAAAAACGTCCATAATCAGATTAGATAGGGCCTGCCGGGTTGACTATCCCTTTCTATCGAAATCTTACATATCTCATTCCTTGTGATCCCTTCCAATAACTTACCCAGGCCCGATGTCAGTTTCCCTTCATATGTTCCGAACCTTCCCATTATGGCTCTCCTCTGGTCGGCTGGCACATTATCTGTAGCTATGATCATTTTATATTTCTCTGGCAGCATTCGCGCAGTTTCAACACTAGTGTCCCAAATGCTTCCACGGAATATGTTGTCAAGTCCTGAGATTTATCCATCCCAATTCAGCTCAACAGAGCAAGCACCTGTTCTGTAAACTGGATACAATCCATAACTTGACTAACGTTTCCTCATTTCTTTCGTCTCTATATCTGTATCCCTAGTTTATGCACACCCAGGGAAATCATTAAAGATCTCCCCCATTTCTGTTGGCTCCATGCACACATGAGCAGGCTGATCTTCAGAAGTTTGTTTGTCCAGTTAATGGGGCTGTAAAGAAACAACAGGTTTTCTCAAATAAATATACTGCCACCAAATAGTTTGTTACTCGTGGAAATGTGCTCATTACAGTAGTTGTTTATAATAATGATTTCTGGAATGAAACTCTTAATGTATGTGGAGCATTTACTGTCCCTGGGCCTGTTCTCAAAGGGATGATGGGACACGCTGGGAGGGGTAAACTGATTGAAACGTAGCAAATATTGGTGACTCCATAGAGTGGACGGATCAAGATGTTTTCATCAGGAGAGGTGTCTTGGAACAGAGAACAAAACCTCTCAAACCACTGAGTTGTATCCACAAATCTTCTCCTCCATAATTCTATCCAGTAGTAGGGTCAGAAACTTGCCTGTATTGTCAACTGTACTTCTACGTTTTTCGAAGCTACAAATATTTGTTTAAACATTTTTAATCGCTTAACTAAGCAAAGAAGGAAACTTTATGAATATCACCACAACGCATTGTGTCATGTATTTTGTAAGTAACAGATAACCGACTTTTGAAGCAGACTGACCGCATTGAATGACCAGCTTCAGCACTGCTGCAAGTGCTGTGGAGAAGGAGCTGACAGCAGATTTACTGGTATTTCAGTTTGAACAGTAAAACATTGCTGAGTGTTCAGTTTTCATTGCGGTGATAAAGAAACTCACAGCATGTGAGGTTCCTTCCTTTTTTCTTTACTTCTGCTGGGCCTCTTCCTCAGTCACCGGGGTAACAGACCACCAGAACTTCAAGAAGGGTTGAATATTTTATCCAACTGTAGTCACTGTGGAGACAGAGTGGCCTTAGGAACCAATGTGGATTCCAGGATGCTTTGAGCATTTATTGTGTGGAATATATGACGCCTCTGTTGGAATGAAGAGATGAGTAATGAATGTTGGGATTGCATCTTGCAACCAGTCAATATTTGTGTATCAACAGAAAAGACAAATCTGCTCTACTCTGCTTCCAGGACTACATTAACTATTTAATGTTTAAACACATTGTTTCTGGTCCACTACAGGAAATGTGGCGGCTAACTAACCTGGTCTAGTTCACACTCAACAATAAAATAATCAACAAGTATGCTCAGTTTACCTACGGAGACCATCTGAAATGTATCCATGTCCACGGTGTGACCCAAGGCTCGGATTCAAACCCGATCCCCGTCCAGACAAAGCTTCCTCTGGCTACTTTTCCATGATAGGTTGGTTCTGGAGTGCTAGTTTTTGCACTGTGAATAGCTGAGACACTGCAGCACATTACCGGCAGTAAAGAGTCCTGGGCCATGGGTTATAATCCTGGTGTGAGGAGACCAGGAATATAGTATTTACAGTGCTTGAGTGGGGTTGGGGTAGTTGGCGCGTGGTCTAATGGATAAGGCATCGGTCTAATGATCTGAAGGTCACTGGTTCGAGCCTCAGCCTAGGCAGCCTGTTGTGTCCTTGGGACACTAAACAACACATTGCTCTGCGACAACATCGGGTGCCAAGCTGCTTGGGTCCTATTGCCCTTCCGTTGGGCAACATCCCTGGCGTGGAGAGGGAAAGGCTTACAGCTTGAGCAACTGCCGGTCTCCCATAAAACTTTGCCCAGGCCTGCTCTCTGGAAACCTTCCAAGGCACAAATCCATGGTTTCATGAGACTAACGGATGCCTGAAAAAAGTGCTTCGGGTTCATCCAAGCTTATTGCTTCTACAGATGGGACTGGCCGTTCCTCCTTCCGCAATGAAGCAGATGTTTCGGCCAGATGTTCATGGGTTGCGGGAAATTTTGTGTGAGACGTAGGGAAGATGTCCGAATCTCGGGGTGAATTGAGGTTGTCCTGGGCTCTCACACAGGTTTTGACCCATATATGATGGACCCGTCGATCAAGCTTCCCGGGTGTATGAAGTGATGAGTTAGTATCTGTGTTC
Organism: Hemitrygon akajei; assembly: GCF_048418815.1. Taxonomy (NCBI): domain Eukaryota; kingdom Metazoa; phylum Chordata; class Chondrichthyes; order Myliobatiformes; family Dasyatidae; genus Hemitrygon; species Hemitrygon akajei. The sequence continues at coordinate 6,578,230 of NW_027331940.1, forward strand.
TGTGCTCAGATGTTTGGTTCTGGAGTTCCCTTGAAGCAAAGAAGAGAATGAGTTGTTATTCCTTCCACCACAGTGAGAGGCTGTGAGTTAATGGACTATTCTGTGTTTGCAGTAGTAAACATAGACCGGGGTTTAGTATTGAATCCATGTTTGGAAAGTTCCTTTCACTGTCCCTTGCGGTCAGCTAGTGGGGAGTCAAATAGAGGCTAAAGACAGACATATTACAAAGGTGTAAGGTGAATGACAGAGGCATAAGAGGGGAATTGGCCAGAATTGATTGGAAAATATCACTCGCAGGGAGAGTAACAGAGCAGCAATTAATGAAGGTTAGAGGATTGGTAAGGTTGTAAAATCAAACAGAAGACAACAAAACTTCATTAGAAGGTAAAGCTGAAATACCAAAGAAAATGAACCAATAATGTTAAAGATGTTACTAGTTGTTTCTTCAGATACCTAAAGTATAAGAGTGAGGCACGACTGGATATCAGAACGCTGGAAAACGATACTGGAGAGGAAGGAAAGCCGGGGGGCAGTAATGGCGGTCGAACTGAATATATATTTTACAACTCTCTTCATGAAGGAAGACAATAGCAGTATATTGGAAGTTCCGTGTGTCAGGGGGCATTAAGTGTGTGGTTACCATATCTAGAGAGAGAGAGATTTCTTAGGAAACTGATAGGACTGAAGTTAGATATGTCACCTGGACTAGATGGCAAGTACCCCAGAATTCTAAAAGCGGTGGCTGAAGAGATCGCGAGACATTAATAATGTTCTTTCAAGAATCACTATCTTCTCTGATGGTTCCGGAAGAATGGAAAATTGCAAATGTCACTTCATTCTTCAAGAAAGGAATGGAGCAGAATTCAACCCATATGCTAGTTTGTCAGACCTCAGTGTTTAGGAAGATATAGGAGTCGATTATTAAGGATGTCATCTCAGGGTACATGGAGACCCGTAATAAAATAGGCTGCAGTCTTCTCTGACAAATCTGATGGTGTTCTTTGAAGAAAATACAAGCATGATAGACAAAGGAGAATCGGTTGATGCTGTGTAATTGGATTTTCAGAAGGTCTTTGTTACGCTGACACACATAAGGTTGCTTAACAAGCGACGAGATCATGGTATTACAAGCAAGATTCTGACAACGATAAAATAGTTGTTCATTGGAAAGGGGCAAAGCCTGGAAATAAAATAAACATTTTCTGGATTGCTCCCAGTGACTAGTGATATTCCACAGGGATCTGTGTTGGGACTGATTCTTTTACATCATATGTTAATGATTTGGACAATGGAATTGATGGCTTTGTTGCAATGTTTGCAGATAGTATGAATATAGTTGGAGGGGCATGAGCGTTTTGAGAAATTAGAAAGGCTACAGAAAGACATAGACAAATTAGGAAACCGGCAAAGAAGTGGAATACAGTGTCGTGAAATGTATGGCCATGCACTTCTGTAGACGAAATGAAAGTCTTAATTATTTTCTAAATACAATAGAAAACTGAGATGCAAGTTGGGAATCCTTTCGCATGATTCCCTAAAGATTAACTTGCAGTTTGAGTCTGAGGTGAGGAAAGCAAATGCAATTTTAGCATTCATCTCAAGAAGTGTAGAATATAAAATCAAGTATGTAATGTCGAAACATTTTAAAGCACTGGTGAGGCCGCACTTGGAGTGTTTTGAGCAGGTCTGGGCCTCTTAACTTCCAGTGGAATGTGCTGTAACTGTATAGAGTTCAAAGGCTGTTCACGGAAATAACTCTACGATTGAATGGTTTGTCATATGAACCGCACTTAATGGCTCTGGGCCTGTATTCACTAGAATTGAGAAGAATGAGGGGCGACCTTATTGAAACCTATCGAATGGTGAAAAAACAATGATAGGGTTGTTGTGGAGATAATGTTTCCTCTGGTGGGATAGTCTACAAGAAGCTGACCCTACCTCAGAATAGAGGGGCGCCCTATTAGAACGGGGTTTGACGGAATTTATTTGCCATGGAATGTTGAATCTGTGGAAGGTTTTCTTTAGCCACAGACAGCTGTGGTAGCCAAATGTTTGTGTATATTTAAGACAGAGATTGATAAATTCCTGATTGGTCAAGACATGAAATGACATGGTGAAATGACAGGAGACTGGGAATGAGAGGAAATTTGGATCAGTCATGATGAAGTTGATGAATAGACTCGATGGGCCAAATGGCCTAATTCTGCTCCTATATCTTTATGGTCGAGTGGAGATAGAACATAACATAGAATAGTACATCACGGGAACACGCTCTTTGGGATTGAAACTGGAATCATTTTCCTGAACCGCCATTTAACCCTTTCCATTCTTAACGCATCCTTTTATAAGTTAGGGGCTCAGGCCTGCTAAGAATACTCTAAGTGTTGCCTCATCAGGACGTTATAAATTCTCAACAGTGCATCCTTTCTTTTATATTACAGTTCTTTTGAAATGAATGCAAAGATCGCATTTGTCTTCTCCAACACCAACAAAACCTGTATATTAACCTTTAAGGAACTTGCACAAGCACTGCCAAGTCTCTTTGCGCCTTAAGCTTTTTTTTTATTTGGGCCCAACCTTTCCAATATCTCCACACATCTCAAATGGGAAATCTGTTTCTTTATCTCATGTGCAGTGGTGCAATGAAAATCCTGTTTAGCATACCATCCATACAGATCAATAGAACACAACAGAACATTGTTGTGCTATAAAGCAAAACAATAACAGAGTGTAACAAAGCATTTCCGTTACAGAGAAAAGAAAGAGCAGGAAGACATATGGTGCAAGGTCATAACAAGTTACATTGTGAGGTTGAAGTCCATCTGATAACGTCAGGGACCATTCAATTTGTTTATAAAAGCAAAATGGAATCCGATCTTGAGCGTGATGGTGGTGCCGTCCATTTAAATCTTTGCCGCAGTTGTGAAGTTATGTCGCCTGCTTTACTGATGCAACAGAGAGTGCAGGCAAAGTCCACAGTGGGCAGGTTGGTTTCTGTGATGTCTCAGCTGTCCACAGCTCTCTGCAGTTCCTTGCACTTACGGGTAAAGCAAGAGCTGTACGAACGTTTAAGGTACTCTCTACGGTACACTGATGAAATTTAGTGAGGGAGAAAGGTCACATGCCAAAGTTCCTATTGTTCGTTCTATCTCTGTCATTTTAGAATAGTTTCACGCAGTAGCAGGTATTATTAATTTAGTTTCTCCGTATTACTGGAGAACCACCTGTGATTGTCATTGATCTCTTCACCCACCTGGTTCCAACAGCTTCTCCATGCTGATTTTGTTTAAAATCTGTCCAGCTTGAATCCCGTCACATCAATAATATATTCCAACCATCTTGTTCAACCTTTGTTCAGTCTGTATCCTTCCACCTCAATGATATATATCAATCATCTTATTCAGCCTCTATCCAGCCTGTATTCCTCCACGTCAACTATATATATATATATATATATAAACTAGCATGTTTGTTCTCTGTCCAGCCTGTATCTCACCACTTCAATGATATGTATCAACCATCTTGTTCAACCTCTGTCCAGCCTGTATCCCACCATCAAAGGCGGAAATTGCAAAATGTTGCAAAATTTCATGGACGTACATGCATGTGTAAGTCACGTGAACCTTTTCCCGCTCCCATTTTACTGCAGATCTGCCTTGTTTCCGAGGCTCCGCCCCCAGCTCTGATGACATGAATTACAGTCCTGACTTTCCTTCAGTTCTGTGTTGAAGCGGGTCGGCGGCGGCGGCGGATCGTCTATAGGATCCGAATTAGGAGACAACCATCAACCCCAGAGTCGGGAATCCGGGGGAGGGTTCACTGTCCCGGCGTGAAAACAAGTTCTCATCGGTGAGTACTGAGGCTGGTCCCGAGTGTGGACGTCTGATGTAAGGTAATGTATCCAGTTAACTTCCCCGATCTGGCGGCCTCTCTGCGCTTGCTGGACAGAACCTGCCGGGGTCGGTTTGTGTTGTGGGACCTTCACAACATACCGACTGAGATGAGCCGCCGCTCAGCCCCTCTTGCCCTGGTCCTGGGAGCGTGATGGGGTGGTGATACCGAGACTGCACTCATCCATTGTGGTTTATCCCGAGAACTTTACTTTCGTCACCCAGTCCCACATCGGGTCTAAACTTCACCGGGATCGATAGCCGGTGTCTACAATGGAACAGCTTCTGCACTGCTGAAGTTGTGTAGAGCTGGAACTGCCAGCAGATTTATTGCACCTCGAAGGGGTTAAAGTTTATTTTAGTTTAACCATTACAAAATGGCAGAGTGTTCAGTACTCATTGTGGTCACAAGGAAACTCAGAGCATGTGAGGTGGAGAATGTAACTTCATTTTTCGTTTAGTTCTGGTGGGCCTCTTCCTCAGTCACCAGGGAAACAGCCCACCGCAGCTTCAAGGAGTGTTGAAGATTTTTATCACTCTACACAGCCCTTTAGCAGAAATTCAGTGGCCACAGGATCCAGTGTGGATTCGAGAATGTTTTGAGCATTTACTCTATGGAATATATAATGTCTGTGCTGGAATGTACAGATGACTAATGAATGTTGGGATTGTATTAATGCAAATCTTTTTTAGAATGTCACAAACATTTTGTAATCGGTCAATATTTGTGAATCAAACAAAAGAGAAAAATCTGTTTCCAGGGATATATTTACCATTTAATATTGAAATATGTTGTTCCTGTTCCACTACTGGAAAAGTGGCGGCCAGCTGATTTGGTGTAGATTCCACTCAACAACATAATAATCAATAATATGCCCAGAGACATGACCAAATGTATCCGGGGCCATTTTGTAAATCACGGAACGAAAGTCATCTCGATCCCCGTCCAGACAAGGGTCCTTCAGTTTACAATTCTATTATGGGTTGGTGTAGGAGTGTTATTTTTTTTTTTGAACTGGGAATAGCTGAGGAACCGCAGGACATTAGCGGCAGAAAAGAGCTCTGGGAGTGCTGGGCCATTCGTTATCATCCTGGGATGAGGAGTCCAAGAACATGGAAATTCCAGTGTTTGGTGTTCGCCCGATCTTGTTTCTTCTACAGACGGCACTGGACATTCCTCCTTCCGCGATGAAGTAGACGCCTCGGACAGATAGACACAGGTTGCGGGGAATTCTGATTACTGTGTGAGACAGGGGAAAGATGTGTGATCATCTTGGGGGTGGCTTGGGACCCTGTGAGGATGGGTCCTGGGATATCACACAGGTTTTGATACATATATAATGGACCCGTCTTCCTAGCTGCCCAGGAGTATGAGGTGATGCGTTAGTATTAATGCTTTGTGCTCAGATGGTTGGTTCTGGAGTTCCTTTGGAAGCAAAGAACAGAATACGCTGCCACTCCTTCCCTCACAGTGAGAGGCTGAGAGTGAATGGGCAGTTCCGTGTTTGCAGCAGTAAATCCGGGGTTTACTGTTCAATCCGTGTTTGGAAAGTCCCTCTCACTGTCCCCTACAGTCAGCTAGTGGGAGTCGAACAGAAACTCCAGAAGGAAAAGCTAAAGACAGGCTCATCGAGATTACAGAAGTACCAGCATTACAGTGGTGTACAGAGAATTACCGAGGCAGGAGAGGGGAATTGGCCAGAATTGACTGGAAAAAATAACTCGCAGGGATGGCAACAGAGCAGCAATCTGTGGGAAGTTGGAGGATTGGTAAGTTTTTTAAAAGCAAACAAAAGGCAAGAAAAGTTGTTAAAAAGCAGAGGTAATATACCAAACTAAACGAGCCAATAACATTAAAGAGGCTCCTAAACGTTTCTTCAGATACATAAATTGTAAAAGACAGACACGACTGGATATCAGAACGCGGCAAACTGGGGATGTAGTAAATGGGGACAAGGAATGGCGGACCAACTGAAGAAGTATTTTGCTCTGATCTTCATGGAGGAAGTCTCTAGCAGTATATTGGAAGTTCAGGGGGCATCAAGTGTGTGAAGTTACCAGAACCAGAGAGAGGTTTCTTGGGAAACTGAAAGGTCTGACATTAGATATGTCACCTGGACTTGATGGCGGGCACCCGGGAATGTGATCTCAGGTTACTTGGAGACCTGTCATAAAATAGGCGGCAGTCTTGTCTGACAAATCTGATGGAGTTCTTTGAAGAAATAACAAGCAGGATAGACAAAGGGGAATTGGTTGATGCTGTGTATTTGGATTTTCAGAAGGTCTTTGTTACGCTTCAACACGTAAGGTTGCTTAACAAGCTACGAGATCATGGTATTACAAGACAGATTCTAATATTGATAAAGCAGTGGTTGATTGGAAAGTGGCAAAGCGTCGGAATAAAAAGAAGCTTTTCTGGATTGGTCCCAGTGACAGTGACGGTGATTTTCCACAGGGGTCTGTGTTGGGACCGATACTTTTACGTCATATGCTAATGATTTAGACGATGGAATTGATGGCTTTGTTGCAAAGTTTGCAGACAGAATGAAGATAGGTAGAGGGGCAAGCGGTTTTGAGGAATTAGAAAGTCTACAGAAGGATTTACACAGTTAGGAAACAGGGCAAGGAAATGGAATAATGTGTCGAGAAATGTATCGTATACGAAATGAAAGGGTTAGTTATTTGCTAAATACAAAAGAAAACTGAGGTGCAAAGGGATTTAGGGGTCGTTGTGCAGGTTAACCTGAAGGTTAATTTGCAGGTTGAATCGGTGGTGAGGAAGGCAAATGCGATGTTAGCATTCATCTCAAGAGAACTAGAATATTAAAGCAACGATGTAATGTTGAATCTGTATAAAGAACTGGTGAGGCCGCACTTGGAGTATTCTGAGCAGGTCTGGGCCTCTTAACTTCGAAAGGAATGTGGTGAAACTGCAGAGGGTTCAAAGGTTGTTCGCAAAAGCGATTCGACGATTGAATGGCTTGTCATATGAACCGCGTTTGATGGCTCTGGGCCAGTACTCACTGGAATTCAGAAGAATCCATAGTTGCTTTATTGAAACCTATCGAATGGTGAAAAGCTTTGATAGAGTTAATGTAGAGATGATGTTTCCTCTGGTGGGATACTCTACGAGCAGCTGACCTTACTTCAGAATAGAGGGCCCCCTATTATAACACGGCGAGCAGGAATTTATTTTACCAGAGAATGATGAATCTGTGGAAGCTTTTTTGCCAACAGAGGTTGATTGGCTCTTGTATAATGAGGGCATGGAAGGATTTAATGAGATGGCAGGAGATTGGGAATGTCAGGAAAACTCGATCTGCCATGATGAAAGTGCGGAGCCGACTCGATGGGCCAAACGGCCTAATCCTGCTCCTATATCGTATGGTCGAATGGAGATAGGACATAACTTAGAACATAGAATAGTACATCACGGGAACACGTTCATTGGAATCAAACCTGGAATCATTTTCCTGACCTGCCTTTTAACCCTCTCCATTTCAATCATCCTTTCTCATGTTAGGGCTCCAAACCTGCGCACAATACTCTCAGTGTTGCCTTATCAGGTCTCTATAAATCCTCAACAGTACATCCTTCTTTTTATATTATAGTCCTCTTGAAATGAATTCAAACATCGCAATTGCCTTCTTCACCACCGACTCAGCCTGTACATTAATCTGTAGGGAAGACTGCACAAGCACTCCCAAGTCTCTTTGCACCTTGGTAGTTTTTTTTTTATTTTGAAATTTTGGCCCAACCTGTCCATGATCTCCACACAATTAAAATGAGAAATCTGTGTATTTTTATCATGCACCGAGGTGCAATGAAAATATTGTTTTGCATACCATCCATACAGATCAATGGAGCACAACAGAACATTGAGGTGATATAGGGTAAGTGGAGCTACAGAGTGTAACAAAGCGTCATTGTTTCAGAGAAACCAAAGCGCACTTTGGCATGCGGTGCAAAGTCATAGCAAGTTACATTGTGAGGTTAAGGTGCATCTTACCTAGCTGGGGTCCATTCAGTTTGCTTATAGCAGCAGAATGGGAGCCGTCCTTGAGTCTGGTGATTTGTGTTTTCCACTGTGTGTTTAATCTTCGCCCCAGGTGGAAAGCGAGAATGACCAGGACCGTGAGGTTATTCTGCCTGCTTTACTGATACAACAAGAAGTTCATACACAGCTCATGGCGGGCAGTCCGGTTTTCGCAATGTCTGCGGCTCTCTACAGTTCCTGGCAGTCATGAGCAAAGTAGTAGCAGTACGAACGCATAAAGTATCCTATTGGGATACTTTCTATGGTAGGTTGATAAATTTTAGTGAAAGACAATAGTCATATGTCATATTTCCCATTGTTAGTTCTATCTCTGTCATTTTAGAATCTTTTTTCATGCAATAGTAGGTATTGTAAATTTAGCATCTGTGTATTGCTGGAGGACCATCTGTAATTGAGCTTGATCCCTTCCCTCTCCTGTTTCATTCAGCTTATTCCATGCCGATTTTGTTTACCCACTGTCCAGCCTGTATCTCACCACCACAATGATATATATCAACGACCTTGTTCAACCTCTGTCCGGTCTGTATTCCACAACCTCAATGATATATATCAATGACCTTGTTCAACCTCTGTCCGGTCTGTATTCCACAACCTCAATGATATACATCAACCATTTTGTTCAAACTCTGTCCAGTCTGTATCCCACCACCTCAATGATATATATCAGCCATCTTGTTCAACCTCTGTCCAGTCTGTATCACACCACCTCAATGATATATATCAACAACCTTGTTCAACCTCGGTCCAGACTGTATGCCACCACCTCAATGATATATATCAACCATCTTGTTTCACCTCTGTCCAGTCTGTATCCCACCACCTCAATGATATGTATCAACCATCTGTTTCAATTTCTGTCCATTCTGTATCCCACCAGCTCAAAGATATATATCAACCAACTTGTTTCAGCTCTGTCCAGTGTGTATCCCAACACCACAATGATATATATCAAACATTTTTTACAAACTTTCAGCAATAATTATCCCATCGCCTCAATGATATATGCAAACAATCTTTTTCAATCTCCAGCTATCCTATATACCACCAATCTTTCATTTCTTTGCACCTCTCATCGCAATGAGTCATCCAGGACTCGGTTGTTGTTAGCTAGAACTACCAGCGGTTTAATGGAATACAGCACCAAGCAAGGTAAATCAGACATTACAATATTTGTTTCACAGTTACAAATATACTGCTGTGGTAATCTCTGTGATAATGAAACTCACAACACATGATGTGAAGTTTGTTATTTCGCGTTTCATTTATTTTCGGTTCCTTGTCTTTTGACTGTGCCTTGCATTTGTAGCTTGTTAAAGCAGCTAACTTTGGTATCATTTTCAGAGAATTGTGGATCTGTATTCCATTGCAGTTTCTTTTGTCACATATTACAGACCATTGGCATTCAGTAATAGAACATAGAATAGGGTACAGTACAGGCCCTATGGCGTACCATGTTGTGCAGACCCTTAAAACCTGCCTCCCATATAACCCCAAACATATATTTTTCCTTACACCTGTCCAGTGTTCTCTTAAATTTCACTAGTGTATCAGCCTCCACCACTGACTCAACACAGTGAATTCCACGCACCAACCACTCTCTGAGTAAAAAACATTCCTGTAATATCCCCTTTGAACTTCCCACCCCTTACCTTAAAGCCATGTCCTCTTGTACTGAGCAGTGGTCCCCGGGGAAGAGGCGCTGGCTGTCCAGTCTCTCTATTCCTCTTAATATCTTGTATAACTCTATCACGTCCCCCATCATCCTCCTTCTCTCCAAAGAGTAAAGCCCCAGCTTCCTTAATCTCTGATCATAATGCATACTATCTAAACCAGGCAGCATCCTGGTAAATCTCCTCTGTACCCTTTCCAATGCTTCCACACCCTACCTATAATGAGGCGACCAGAACTGGGCACAGTACTCCAAGTGTGGCCTAAGCAGAGCTTTATACAGCTGTATCATTGCCTCCCGACTCTTAAACTCTATCCCTCGACTTATGAAGGCTAAGCTTTCTTAACTACTCTATCTAACTGTGAGGCAACATTCACGAATCTGTGGACATGTACCCGCAGATCCCTTTGCTCCTTCACACTACCAAGTATCCTGCCATTTACTTTGTACTCTGCCTTGGAGTTTATCCTGCCAAAGTGTACCACCTCACACTTCTCCGGGTTGAACTCCACTTCTCAGCTCACTTCTGCATCCTATCAATGTCTCCCTACAATGTTTGATAGTCCTCCACACTATTCACAAGACGACCAACCTTTGTGTCTGCTGAAAACGTGGAAACCCACCCTTCTACCCCCACATCGATGCCGTTAATAAAAACATATTGATCTGATCCTTGCTTCCTAAACCTTCCACCTGACTAGATTATCCACCTCACTTCATCCTACCATTCTTTATTTTCCTCACCGAGACAAATTTATCCCAAACATCCTGCAAGAGATACTCAAACATTGACCACATGCCCATAGTACAATTCGCTGCAAAAAAAACATCATCACAATTCGCAAACGCAAGTTCTAGCCTTATAGCCTCACAATTTGCCCTTCCCCAATTAAAAAGTTTCCTGTCCTCTCTGATTCTATCCTTTTCCGTGATAATGCTAAAAGTCAGGGAGAGGTGATCACTGTACCCCAGATGCTCACCCACTGCGAAATCTGTGACCTGACCCGGTTCGTTACCGAATACTAGATCTAGTATGGCATTCCCCCTAGTCGGCCTGTCAAAATACTGTGACAGGAATCCGTCCTGGACACACTTAACAAACTCTGCCCCGTCTAAACCCTTGGAACTAATCAGGTGCCAGTCAATATTAGGGAAGTTAAAGTCACCCATGATAACAACCCTATTACTTTTGTACCTTTCTAAAATCTGCCTCCCAATCTGCTCCTACCAGGGGGCCTACAGAATACTCCCAATAGATTAACTGCTCCCTTCCTGTTCCAGACTCCCACCCATACTGACTCAAAAGGATCCTGCTACATTACCTACCCTTCCTGTAGCTGTAATAGTATCCCTGACCCAGTAATGCCACCCCTCCTCCCCTTCACCCCCCCCCCCCCACCTTTATCCCTTTTAAAGCACTGAAATCTAGAAATATTTATAATCCATTCCTGCTCTGGTGCCAGCCAGGTCTCTGTAATGGCCACTACATCATAATTCCATGAATGTATCCAAGCTCTCAGTTCATCACCGTTGTTCCTGATGCTTCTTTCATTGAAGTACACACACTTTAGCACTTCTACCTTACTACCTTTAGAACCTTTATTCTGCTTCTCTTTCCTCAAAGCCTCTTTATACGTTAGATCTGGCTTTATTCCATGCACTTCTTCTGCTGCTCTGTCTTTCTCTATTTGAGAGCCAGACACCGCTTCCCCAGTCTGTTCAGTTTGGCACCTGAGAACATTTCTATCACATACAAACCTTTGATTTCAATCCACACACGCAGTCCTCGCATGACCCTTATCCTCCCGCACCTCACCACCAGCTCTAACTCTCTGCTTCCTGTCCCTCTGCAAATCAAGTTTAAACCCCACGGAGCAGCATTAGCTAGCCTACCCGCAAGGATGTTAGATCCCCTCAAGTTCATGTGCAACCCGTCCCGTCGGAACAGGTCAACCTTCCCTGGAACAAAGCCCTATTGCCCAGAAATATGAAGCCCTCCCACCTGCACCATCTCCTTAGCCACGTATTTAGCTGCATTATCTTCCTATTTCTAACCTCACTAGCACGTGGCACGGGGAGAAATCCTGAGATTGCATCCCTGGAGATTCTGTCCTTCAACTTTGCACCTAACTCTTTAACCTCTTTGCAGGACCTCCTCCTTCTTCTTATCCACATCATATGTTCCTACATGGATCACGACATCTGGCTGCATACCCTCCCTCCTGAGCATACCGAGAACTCGATCGGAGATAGCGCAGACCCCGGCACCCGGGATGCAACAGGCCATCCTAGAATCTCGATCTCTCCAACAGAACCTCTTCTTTGTCCCCCTAACTATCGAATCCCCTATCACTACTGCTCTCCACTTTTCCTTCCTTCCCTTCTGAGCAGAGTGTCCATTCTCGGTGCCAGAGACGCGACCACTACAATTTGTCCCCGGTAGATCGTCCCCACCAATTGTATCCAAAACGGTATTCTTATTGTTGATGGGAACGGCCACAGGAATGCTCTGCTCTTCCTGTCTATTCCCCCTCCCTCTCCTGACAGTCAGCCATCTACCGGCCTCCTGCCTCTTAGGGGTAACTATCTCCCTGAAACTCCTGTCTATTTCTGCCTCTGCCTCCCGAATGATCCGACGTTCATCCAGCTCCAGCTCCAGTTCCCTAATTCGGTTTGTCAGGAGCTGCAGCTGGATGCACCTTTTGCAGGTGTAGTCATCAGGGACAACAGTGCTCGCCCTGACTTCCCACAGACTGCAAACGGAGCACTCCAATGCCCTAACTGCTGCCTCCATTACCTACTCCGAAGTTAATTAAATTAATTAAAGAAACTTACCCGGCCTTACCTCACTGGGAGCAAACTCGTCCTCAGCCTCTGCTTGCCGAAGCCTCTCGAGCCAAAGCCTCAAAGCTCCACTCCTACCCTGATCCACTCACGCCACTGGCCGCTCCTCTTCAGTTACCCGCCCTTTTATTTGTCCCTGCCAATTATCTCACGAGCCCTTCGCTCCTGCTCTTCCTTCTGCAACGGCCACACAGAACCGAAGGGTGCATGGCATCACCCTCAGACTATTCAGACTATTAAACTTCCTGAGCACTTGCTCAGTCGTTATTTTCACTGCACATAATCCGCTTCCCTGGCATTCTTAAATGTTGGGTGTACTGCAGATGTCTTCCACTTGGCCTCTGATTACAATATCTCCGGCGTCATTTTCTATTATTTCTATATCTACCCTCAACTCTCTTTTAAGCTTTATATACTAAAAAAAAAAACTCTTAGCAGCTTCTTTGATATTAATCGCCAGGTTCCTTTCATAATTCATCTCTTCTTTCCCAATGACCATCTTAGATACCTTCTGCAAGTTTTCAAAAGCTTCCGAATACTCTATCTATCACTAGCTTCGACTTCCTTCTATGGCCTCGGTTATGCTTTTACATTCGCTCTGTCTTCACTTGTCAACCACGACAGTGTCCTCCTTCCATTCGAAATTATCTTCATATTTGGAATATAGCTGTCTTGCACTTCCCTCATTTTTCGCAGAATCTCCAGCCATTGCTGCTCTGCTGTCCTTCCTGCTACTGTCCCTTTCCTGTCAACTTTGGCCGGTTCCCCTCTCATTCCATTGCAATTTGCCTCATTCCACTGAAATAACGATACATTGGAATTTAGTTTCTCCTTCTCCAATTTCAAAGTGAACTCGATTATATTGAGATCATCGTTCCCTAAGGGTCCCTTAACCTTAAGCTCCCTTATCACTCTGGATTGTTGCACAACACCCAATACAACACAGCCGATGCCCCAGTGGACTCAACAACAAACTGTTCTAAAAAGCCATCCGCCATCCTTAAACATTCTGCAAATTCTCTTTCTTGTACTAGCCTGGTATTCCCAATGCACTTTCATGTTAAAAACCCCAACGATTATAATAACATTGCCCTTCTGACACGCTTTTTCTATCCTTTGCTGTAATCTGTAATGCACATCCCGGCTGCTGTTTCGAGGTCTGTATAAAATTGTCATTAGGGTTCTTTTAACATTGCCATTTCTTAATTCAACCCATGCAGACTCTACACCTTCCGATCCTATGTTATCCCTTTCACATGATTTAATATTATTTCTTATACGCAGGGCCACACCACCTCCCTCTGCCTACTAACCTATCTTTCCGATACACCATATATCCTTGCAGCGATTGCCGACTGAGACTTTCGGGGTGAAAGTTAGGAAGAGAAAAGGGTCAATACCTCTACTGGGTGTTTTTTATAGACCACCCAATAGTAACAAGGACATCAAGGAGCAGACAGGAAGACAGTTTCTGGAAAGGGGTAATAATAACAGGGTCGTCGTTTTGCGAGATATTAATTTCCCAAATATCGATTGGCAACTCCCACGAGCAAGGGGTTTAGATGGGGTGGAGTTTGTTGGGTGTGTTCAGGAAGGTTTCTTGATACAATATGTACAAACGTAGATAAGCCTACAGGAAGAGAGGCTGTTCTTGATCTGATATTGGGAAATGAGCCTGGTCAGGTGTCAGATCTCTTAGTGGGAGTGCATTTTGGAGATATTGATCACAATTCTATTTCCTTTACCATAGCATTGGAGAGGGATAGGAACAGACAAGTTAGGAAAGCGTTCAGTTGTAGTAAGGGGAAATATGAGTCTATCAGGCAGGAACTTGGAAGCATAATTTGGGAACAGATATTCTCAGGGAGATGGACGGCCGAAATGTGGCGAATGTTCAGGAAGAAGGTACAGGAGCGTTAGGTCCCACACCACCTGGTCAGGAACAGTTATTACCACTCAAACATCAGGACGGAGGTACAGGAGCATCAGGACTCACACCACCGGGTTCAGGAACAGTTATTACCCCTCAACCAGCAGTGAGGAGGTACAGGAGACTTAGGATATCTGCATAGATACTTTCCAAAGAGATAGGGAAAGGATGGTAGGGTACAGTCTGTTGAAAATCTAGTCAAGAAGAAAAGAAAAGCTTACGTAAGGTTCATTAACCTGTTAATAATAGAGATCTCAAATAATACAAGGGTAGCAGGAAACAGCTGAAGAATGAAATTAGGAGAGCCAGAACGGGCCATGAGAAGGTCTTGGCGATTTGGTTGAAGGAAAACCCCAGGGCATTCTACAAATTTGTGAAGAGCAAAAGGATAAGATGCGAGAGACTAGGACCAATCAAGTGTAACATTGGAAAAATCTGGCTGGAATCGGAGGAGATTGCAGAGGTACTTAATGAATACTTTGCTTCAGTATTCACTACAGAAAAGGATCTTGACGATTGTAGGGATGACTTACAGCAGACCGAAAAGCTTGAGCATATGGATATTAAGAACGAAGATGTGCTGGAGCATTTGGAAAGCAGCAAATTTGGTAAGTAACCGGGACCGGACGAGATTTACCCCAGGCTACTGTAGGAGGCGATGAAGGAGATTGCTGAGCCTTTGGTGATGATTATTGCATCATCAATGGGAAAAGGAGAGAATCCTGATGATGGGAGGGTTGCGGATATTGTTCTCTTATTCAAGAAATGGAGCAGAGATAGCCCAGGAAATTGTAGGCTAGTGTGTCTTACTTCAGTGGTTGGTAAGTTGACGGAGAAGATCTTGAGAGGCAGGAGTTATGAACATTTGGTGAGGTATAATATGATTAGGAATAGTCAACATTACTTTGTCGAAAGCAGTTCGTGCCTTATGAGACTGACTGAAGTTTTGACGATGTGACTAAACACATGAAGGTAGAGGAATAAATGCAGTGTGTGTGGATTTCACAAGGCATTTGATAAGGTACCCCATGCAAGGCTTATTGGGAAAGTAAGGAGGCATGGGATTCAAGGGGTCATTGCTTTGCGGATCGAGAACTGGCTTGCCCACAGAAGGCAAAGAGTGGTTGTAGACGGGTCATATTCTGCATGGAGGTCGGTGACCAGTGGTGGGTCTCAGGAATCTGTTCTGGGACACTGTTCTTCGTGAATTTTAGAAATGACCTGTATGAGAAAGTGAAGGAATGGGTTAGTAAGTATGCTGAGGACACGATTGGGGATGTTGTGGATGGTGTGGCGGGCTGTCAGACGTTACATCGAAAAGATGCAAAACTGGGCTGAAAGGTGGCAGATGAAGTTCAAACCAGATAGGTTTGAGGTGGTTCATTTTGGTAGGTCAAATATGATGGCAGAATATAGAATTAATGGTAAGGCTCTTGGCAGTGTGGAGGATTAGAAGGATCTAGGTGTCCGAGTTTGATAGGATACTTAAAGCTGCTACACAGCTGCTCGAATCTTGACTCTGTGGTTAAGACGGCATACGGTCCATGGGCCTTCATCAACCGTGGGACTGAGTTTAGAAGCCGAGAGGTAATGTTGCAACAATATAGGACCCTGGTCAGAGCACATTTGGAGTAGTGTGCTTAATTCTGGTCGCATCAGTACAGGACGGATGTGGAAACCAGAGTGGGTGCAAAGAAGACTTACAAGGATGTTGCCTGGATTGGGGAGCATGCCTTATGAGAAGACGTTGCGTGAACTCAGTCTTTTCTCTTTGGAGCGACGGAGGATGAGAGGTGACCTGATAGAGGAGTATAAGACGATGAGAGGCATTGATCGTGTGGGTAGTCAGATCACAGGGTGGGTAGCCAGAAACAGGGTGGGTTCGCAGGGCTGAAATGGGTAACAACAGAGGGCACAGTTGTGGAAAGTAGGTACAGAGGAGATGTCAGGGGTAATATTTTTATTCAGAGAGTGGTGAGTGCATGGAATGGGCTGCCGGAGACGGTGGTGGAGGCAGATACGATAGGGACTTTGAAGGGTACATGAGCTTAGGAAAATAGAGGGCTATGGATAACCCTAGGTAATTTATAAAGGAAGTACAAGTTCGTCACAGCATTGTGAGCCGAAGGGCATGTATTGTGTTGTAGGTTTTCAATGTTCTATGTACACCACTCGCTGTGAGATGTGGGGACGATGTCTGAGGTTTCCGGATAGTAAACACAAAGTACACTGCAGATGCTGTGGTCCAATCAAAACATACAACAAGCTGGGGGAACTCAGCAGGTCGGGCAGCATCTGTGGAAACGAGCAGTCAACTCTTCGGGCCGAGACCCTTCGTCAGGACTGAAGAAGGAGGGGGCAGGGGTCCTATAAAGAAGGTGGGAAGGAGAAGGCTGGTAGGTACCAGGTGAAAAACCATAGAGGAAAGATCAAGGGGTGGGGGAGGGGAAGCAGGGAGGGAATAGGCAGGAGAGGTGAAGGAGGAATGTAAGGGGAAAGCACTATGGGAAGTAGAAAAGGCAGAATCATGAGAGAGGTGATAGGGAGCTGGAAGAGGAGGCAGAGTGAAAGTGGGATGAGGGAGGAGAGGGGGGGGGGTGAATTACCTGAAGCTGGAGAATTCGATGTTCATACCAAGGGGCTGGACACTACCTAGATGGTAGATGAGGTGTTGCTCCTCCAACCTGAATTTTGCCTCATCATGGCATTAGAGGAGGCCATGTATGGACATATGCGAATGGGAATGTGAGGCAGAGTTGAAGTGGGTGGCAGCCGGGAGATCCTGTCTGTTGGGGAGGACAGGTTTCCGGGGTCGGTGAGTAGCAGATTCAGCTGTGTGACCCTGTGAGGTTGGGTCCAAGTACAATGCACCCGGGGATGAAGCTGCTCAATGTTTTGAGGTGTTGAGCCAGTATTTATTTTCTAAGCTCAGATGTTTGTTTCTGGAGTTCCTTTGGAATTAATGACTGCTAATCTGAGGAGAGATGAGTTCGCATTCCATCCCTCTCAGATAGAGGCTGAGAGCAAATGGCCTGTTCCGTGCTTGCAGTAGAAATAGACCCGTGAGTATGGTGTTCAAACTGTGTGTGGAAATCCACCCCGCCCCCACTGTTCCCTGTCTCGCAGTCGGTGGAAAACATGAAGAACCTCAAAATGCGGGAAATCTAGACTAAAAACGGGAGATAGTTGAAGCCATTCTGACGTACGGTTGTGAAACCAAATCGCTAACTTAGTACCTCTTGAAGTGGACCTGTGCACAAGCGCATGTTTTGTGACTGCTAGGGGAGCAGTAAAGAAACCTTAGTTTCCTCCTGTAAATAATCCTGGTACCACATTCCCTGTTTTTACTGAAATGTGTTCATTACAGCTGTTGCTCGCAAGAGTGATCTCAGGAATGAGAGGGTTTATGTATGACAAGCATTTGATGACTCTGGGCCTGTACTCTATGGAGTTCAGAAGTACAGAGGTGGACGGGATCTTATTTAAACCAACAGAATGCTGAAAAGCCTGGATACAGTGGACGTGGACAGGATGTTTCCATCAGACGGAGAGTCTGGGGTCTGAGAGCACAGCCTCGGAATAAAGCAGCATCCCTTTAAAACTGAGATGGGAGATATTTCTTCAGCCTACGATTGGTCGGCCTGTGGAGTTTGTTACAACAGATGATGGCTAAGACTCTCATTGGGAATATTTATGGCAGAGTGTGATTTTTTTGTTTGTTAGCCAGAACTACTAGAGGATAAATTGAATATAGCGTGAAGTATCGTTGAATGCAGCCTTCACAATTTTAGATTCTTCATTTCAAAATGGCTGCAGTGCTAATATGTGTCACAATGGCACTCACAGCATATGATGTAGAGTTTCTTAATTCCCTTTTCGGTTAAGTTTGGAGTGCCACTTCCTCCGTTTCCAGGGTAACAGCCCAACAGAGCTGCAGGAAGTGTTGAACATATTTATGGCTCTGCGGTCATCGCAGAGCAAGGGTAACAGAGTGGTAGGGGGAGGAAAGGATGCCGTGAGCATTGACTGTACGGAATGTATTACACCAGGTCCGGAATGGACTCAGAACTAACAAACCGGTGGGATGGGGTGGCATTTACACAGCTTGGGGTGTTGCTGACATTTTGCAATCAGTTACAATCTGCGCAATAAAATGAAGAGTACAAATCTACAGTTGTATGAAATTTAAAACAAGAAGGAGGAAATACAGGAAACGCTCCGCAGATCGCCATATTCCACATTCCACTCTCTGAGTGAAGCAGTCTCCCTCAGATTCCACTTAAATAGTTCGATTTTCACCCTAAACCCACGCAACCAACCCAAGGGACGAACGCCAACATGCCTTCTCCCTATTTATACCATCATAGTTTGCATACATCTAGCAGGGGTTCCGAACGGACCCCACGGATAATGTCAGGGATCCATGGTATAAAGAAGTTTGGGAACCCCTGTAACTCAGTTCCTTAAATAACAGCAGTTTCAGGATGTATATTATATATATTTCTCTGACATTAAATACACCTCTGAAACCTTTGTCTGCCAGGGCTACTGCAGTTTCTACACTAACCTGCTGCAAGATCCGAGGGACACCTTGTCAGGCATTGGGTATTCATCCATCCTAATTCATGTCAACACAGCAAACACCTGTTGTGCAATTTGTGTGCAATCCATGGCCCGACTCCCAGGTAAATATAGGCACAAAGAAGTTATTAAAAATCTCCCCATCTCTTTCCGCTCCATTGGTAGATGAGAACGCTGATCCTCAGGAGAAATTTTGTGGCAGTTATTGGGGCGGTGAGAAAACCACAAGTTTTCTCAATGAATTATCCTGCCACCAAACTGTCTGTTATCCATGGAGATGTGCACAATACAGTTGTTGTTTACAAAGTTCATGAGTGATTCAGGAATGAAAAAAAAATGGTGTAGGAGGGGCTTTTAGTGTCTCCGGGCCTGTGCTCACTGGAAGGGCGGTGACTCTGGGAACAGCAACCTCAATGCAATCCTGCGGTCTGGGTAGATTGGATGGGGACAAGATGCTTCCAACAGAAGGAGAGTCTAGGATCTGAGGTCACCATCTGAACCCATTCAATTGTATCTGGGGACCTCCCCTTCCATCATTCTGTCGGTAGGAGGATCTGAATTGCACCTGTATCAATGCCGGGGGTTGATCGTAATTATAAGTTACTTGCAGACACAAGAATATAACGGAATATTTAACTACTTAATGGGAAAAAGAGTGAAATTCATGATTATCACCACAATGTATTGTGTGATGTCTTTTGTAAGTATCCCATCGTGGACATTTAGAGCCGACAGGCAACATCCAACAACCTGTTTTGATTTTGCAACAGCTTCTGCACTACTGGAAGTTCAGAGAAGGTGCCTCCAGCAGATGTACTGGAGGCACCTCGGGACAGGGTTAAAACAGCCACTGAAATTTTAGCTTCCCCATTACAAAATGGCTGAGAGCTCAGTATTTTTCTTTGTCATAATGAAGCTCACAGCATGTGAGGTTGAGTTCCTTATTTCATATTTTCAGTTCTGCTGAACCGCTTCTCCACACCAGGGTAACAGCCCACCAGAGCTGGTGACCCATAGCCCGGTTCCCTGACCACTGAAAGCATCATCAGGTTCCAGTTCTGTCTGGGATGAGGTATTGTTAACTTTAAAACTGGGAATAGACAAGACACTGCAGCACCTTACCGACAAGAAAGAGTCCTGGGAGTGTTGGTGCTTGGGCTATAATCCTGGAATGGGGCTCCAGAATTATGGGACTGGTAGTGTTAGAGTTTGGCTCTGGCCCAGGTTTGTGCTTCTGCAGATGAGGTTGAATGTTCCTCCTTCTGCAGTAAAGCAGGTTTCCGGTCGGGTTGTTGGATAGAGGTTGTAGAACATGAGTTATGGTGAAAGGTTGAACAAACTCTGTGCTGTAGGGGAATTCATTTAAATTCGGTGTTCTACACAAGTCCATTCCCCAGGAAGCTTGGACCATTTCAATGAAGAACTTGGGTTGTTTCTATAGAGTGGTGCAGGCTGAGGTTTTCTCAATGAATTATCCTGCCACCAAATTGTCTGTTATACATGAAAATGTGCTCGTTAGAGTTGTTGTTTACAAGGTTCACACGTGTGATTAGGGAATGAAACGTTTGGCGCATTTGGTGTCTCTGGGCCTGTTCTCAATGGAAGAGTGGTGACTCTGGGAACAGAAACCTCGATGAAATGCTGTGGTCTGGGTGGATCCGATGGGGACAAGGTGTTATGGAGACCGTGGCGGGTTTCATTTCTAAGAACGGCGAGTCAGCATACAGAGAAGAGGTGCAGTGGCTAACGGACTGGTGCAGAGCCAACAACCTGTATCTGAATGTGAACAAAACAAAATAGATGGCTGTTGACTTCAGGAGAGCACAGAGCGACCACTCCCCGCTGAACGTCGACGGCTTCTCCGTAGAGATCGTTAAGAGCACCAAGTTCCTTGGTATTCACCTGGTGGAGAATCTCACCTGGTCCCTCAACACCAGCTCCATAGCAAAGAAAGCCCAGCATCGTCTCAACTTTTTGCGAAGGCTGAGGCAAGTCCATCTCCCACCCCACATCTTCATCACATTCTACAGGGGTTGCATTGAGAGCATCCTGAGAAGCTGCATCACTGCCTGATTCGGAAATTGCACCATCTCGGATAGCAAGACCCTGCAGCGGATAGTGGGGTCAGCTGAGAAGATCATCGGGGTCACTCTTCCCGCCATCACGGACATTTACACCACACGCTGCATCCGCAAATCTAACAGCATTGTGAAGGACCCCACGCACCCCTCATACAAACTCTTCTCCCTCCTGCCATTTGCAAAAAGGCACCGAAGCATTCGGGCTCTCACGACCAGACTATGTAACAATTTCTTCCCACAAGCCGTTAGACTCCTCAATTCCCGGAGTCTAGTCTGATGCCAACCTATACACACACACACACACACACACACACACACACACACACACACACACACACACACACACACACACACACACACATACACAGACACACACAAACACACACACACAGTCTCACACACAGAAACACACACACACACAGACACCCTCACACACACACACACACACACACACACAAACACACACACACACACACACACAGAGTCTCACACACAGACACGCACAGACACACACACACACAGACACTCTCAGACACAGACACACACGCAGACATTCACACACACACACACACTCTCTCTCACTCACACACACACACAGTCTCACAGACAGACACACACACAGACAGTCTCACACACACACAGACACACACGCAGACACACACACAAACACGCACAGTCTCACACACAGACACACACAGAAACACACACACAGACACTCTCACACACACAGACACTCACACACACACAGAAACACACATACACAGGCACACAGACACACACACGGACACACACACACAGACACTCTCTCTCACGCACACAGTCACACACACACAGACACACACAGAGACACACACACGGGCACACACACAGACATACAGACACTCTCTCTCACACACACAGTCACACACGCACACAGACACACACAGAGAGACACACAGAGACACACACGCAGACACACACTCACACACACACAGACACACACATACACAGACACACAGACACACACACAGACACACACATAGACACTCTCTCTCTCTCACACACACACACACACACACACACACACACACACACACACACACACACACACACACACACACACACACACACACACACACACTGCCTTTGCAATTGCTCATTGCTTTTTCAATTCCTGCTAAAACATGGCTTACATTTACATTTACATCATTTATTATTATATTGTAATTTGTCCTCCACTGTTCCTGTTGTCTTGTTAATTAATTATTGTACTGGCTTGCTCTGTTTTGTGCACGTTATGTATTCCAGTGTAGGTCTGAAGTCCATTGCAGTCTTGTTTTGTTTCAGGTAGTCCAGTGTAGATTTCTGCCATTTCATGTAGCACCATGGTCTTGAAGGAATGTTGTTTCGTTTTTCCTGTGCACTGTACCGGCGGTTATTGTAGAAATAAGAACAAAAACGACTTGATCCTGATGTTTTCAACAATCTGAGGTTACCATCTCAACCCATTAAATTTTATCTGAGGACCTTCTCGTTCATCATTCTGTCCGGTCGCAGAATCTGAATATCGCATATTAATGCCCGGGGTTGATTGTAGTTATACGTTACTTGCAGACACAAGAATATGACGGAATTTTTAACCACTTAATTGAACAAAGAACGAAATTTCACAGTTATCACCGCAATATTTTGTGTGATGCCTTTTATAAATATCCTATAGTGGACATGAAATAGTGCAGACAGGCCGCATTCAAGAACCTGTTTTTATTTTGGAACAGATTCTGCACTACTGGAAGTTCAGAGATGGAACGACCAGCAGATGTACTGGAGGCACCTCGGGACAGGGTTAAAACAGCCACTGGAATTTTAGCTTCTCCATTGCAAAATGGCTGAGAGCTCAGTATTCATCTTTGTCATAATGAAACCCAGAGCATGTGAGGCTGAGTTCCTTATTTCATATTTTCAGTTAGTACTGCTGAGCCGCTTCTCCATCACCAGGGTAACAGCCCAGCAGAGCTGCAAAGTGTGTTCAACATTTTTATCGCTCACGACGAATGGTCTCGGCTCGAAACGTTGACTGCTCGTCTCCATGGATGTTGCCCGCCCTGCTGAGTTCCACCAGCTTGTTGTACATGTTGATCAGTTTCACGTTCTGTTTGGAATGAGGTGGGGGGTGTTAATTTTAGAACTGGGAATAGCTGAGACACTGCAGAATATTACCGGCAGGAAAGAGTCTTCCGAATGTTGGAGCTTAGGCTAAAATCCTGGGATGGGGACTCCAGGATGATGGAACTGGCAGTGTCGGGGTTTGGCTTTGACCCAGGTTTGTGATTCTACAGATGAGGCTGGATGTTCCTCTTTCTGCAGTAAAGCAGGTTTCCGGTCGGGTGGTTGGATACAGGTTGTCGGGCATGAGCAACGAGAGGTTGTGCAAACACTGTACTGTAGGGGAATTAATTTAAATTGAGTGTTCTACGCAAGTCCATTCCCCAGGAAACGTGGATCATTTCATTGTAAAACTTGGGTTGTTTCTATAGAGTGGTGCAGGCTGAGGTTTTCTCAATGAATTATCTTGCCACCAAATTGTCTGTTATACATGAAAATGTGCTCGTTAGAGTTGTTGTTTACAAGGTTCACAAGAGTGATTCGGGAATGAAACGTTTGGGGCATTTGGTGTCTCTGGGCCTGTTCTCAATGGAAGGCTGGTGACTCTGGGAACGGAAACCTCGATGAAATGCTGAGGTCTGGGTGGATCCGATGGGGACAAGTTGTTAAGGGGACCGTGGCGGGTCTCATCAGCAAGAACGACGAGTCAGCATACAGAGTAAAGGTACAGTGGCTAACGGACTGGTGCAGAGCCAAAAACCTGTCTCTGAATGTGAACAAAACAAAATACATGGTTGTTGACTTCAGGAGGGCACAGAGCGACCACTTCCCGCTAAACATCGACGGCTCCTCGATAGAGATCGGTAAGAGCAGCAAATTTCTTGGTGTTCACCTGGTGGAGAATCTCACCAGGTCCCTCAACACCAGTTCCATAGCAAACAAAGCCCAG
Organism: Hemitrygon akajei; assembly: GCF_048418815.1. Classification (NCBI taxonomy): domain Eukaryota; kingdom Metazoa; phylum Chordata; class Chondrichthyes; order Myliobatiformes; family Dasyatidae; genus Hemitrygon; species Hemitrygon akajei. The sequence continues at coordinate 6,602,316 of NW_027331940.1, forward strand.
CAGCGTCTCAATAGACAATAGACAGTAGGTGCAGGAGTAGGCCATTCGGCCCTTTGAGCCAGCACCGCCATTCACTGTGATCATGGCTGATCATACACAATCAGTACCCCGTTCCTGCCCTCTCCTCATATCCCTTGACCCCGCTATCTATAAGAGCTCTATCTAACTCTGTCTTGAATGCATCCAGAGACTTGGCCTCCACTGCCTTCTGGGACAGAGCATTCCACATATCCACCACTCTCTGGGTGAATTAATTTAAATTGAGTGTTCTACACAAGTCCATTTCCCAGGAACCTTGGATCACAACTTGGGTTGTCTCTCTAGAGCGGTGCAGGCTGGGCTGTGACTTGATGGACGTTTGTAAGATTATGACAAGCAAAGGGAGAGTAGATAGTCAATATCTTTCTCCCAGAGTTGAAATGTCTAATGCCGGACGTCATGCATTTAAAATGAGGTCGGGTTGTTTCATCGGAGGTGTGAGAGACAAGTTTTTTTTTTAACCACAGAAAGTGGTGTAGCTGGAAGATCCTGCCTAGGATGGTGCCAGAGGCCGATATAATGGGAACTTGTAAGAGATATTTAGGTGGGCACGTGAACGTGACGGAAATGGAAGGATTGTGGAAATTGTGTAGGCAGGATGAATTAGTTTAGTTGGACAGTTGATTACAAATATAATTGGTTTGGCACAACATTGTGGGCCGAATGGCCTGTTCCTGTGCTGTACTTTTCTCTGGTCTGTGTCTGCTGTTGAGAGGTTTCGGGGTGAGTGGGAACAACAGGTCAGCTGCAGCCCAATGTGGGAAACGGAAGATCACCCAGTTCTGTCGGAGAAACGGAAACACTGAGTGTGTTCAGATGGTGAGGGACTGAGGTGCAGTGGGTAGGGAGAGATGTCAAAGGTACAGTGAACTTATTGTAAGAGCTATTTGGTATAAGTTGGTCCACCTCGCACATCTTCGTGCCCTTTCATGATCTCTCTCTCTCTCTCTCTCTCTCTCTCTCTCTCTCTCTCTCTCTCTCTCTCTCTCTCTCTCTCTCTCTCTCTCTCTCTCTCTCTCTCTCTCTCTCTGTCTCCATCTCTGGAGACAGATTGTGAATCTACTTCTATTATAAACCTCCTGATTCTCATGATAATCTCGACCATACCTCTTCCCAACCTATCATCTTTAAGATACTCTTCACTCTTCTCAGTTTTCTTGCATCCGCTGAACTTGATCCCACTATGGATGCTGTCCTCACCCGCATCACCTCCATTTCTAGTACGTCCGTGCTCACCCCTTCCCACCGCCCTCCTCGTGATCGAGTTCCTCTTGTCCTTGTCTACCACGCCTTCAGCCCCTGCAACTTCTACCATCTCCAAAGAGATCTTACAACTAAACACCACCCCACTCTGTTCTTTCAACAGGTATCATTCCCTCCACAATGGTCTTGTTCATTCATCCCTCCTCACTAATCTCCCTCCAGCCACTTAGCCCCGCAAGCGGACTAAGCGCTACACCTACCCGTACACCTCCTCCCTCACCTCCATTCAGACACAAAACAGTCCTTCCAGGTGAGGCAACACTACACCTGCTGGGGTCATCTATTGTGTCCGGTGCTCCCGATGCGGTCACATTTACACTGGTGAGACCCACCATAAATTGGGAGACCGTTTTGTCGAGCATCTCTGTATCTTATGCCACAAGGGGGACTCCGCAGTGGCCAGACATTTTAATTCTGATTCCTATTCAGAGGTCTCGATCAATGGCCTTCTCTTGTGCCAGAATGAGACCACCCAGAGGGTGGAGGAGCAGGATATATTCCATCTGGGTATCCTCCAACCTGATTGTATGAATATTGAATTCACCTTCCAGTAAACAAATCCCCCCACCCACTTCTCTATTCCCCACTCTGAACTTCCATTTCTGCTCACCAGCTCTTTACTTCCCCCTGGGTCCCCTCCTTCCCTTTCTCCTATTGACAACACTCCAATTCTATATTCTCCAGCCCTTGACCCGCCCAACACTTGACTTCACCTATCACCTCCCAGCTCGCCTCTGTCTCTTCCCCGATCTTTTTATTCAGATCTCTCCCCCTCCTCCTCGGGAATGAAAAAAGGCTGGTGGTCCAAAATGTCGACTGTTTACTCTTGTCCAAAGATACTACCTGTTGTGCTGAATTCCCCCAGCATTTTGTATGTGTTGCTTTGGATTTCCAGCATCTGCAGGCTTTCTCGTGTTTGAAGTAATTATTTTGGCTTTGTTGAGATTATACTTGGAATATGGTGTAAAATCCCGCTCCTCATACTAACACGGGTTATACAGACCAAAGAACAAACTGCCGGAGGAACTCAGTGGGTCGGGCAGAATCTGTGGAGGGAAATGGACCATCAACATTTCGGGCCGAGACACTCCTTCTGGACTGAGAGTGGACGGCAAATAGTCAGAGAAAAGAGGTGAGGGGTGGGGATGGTGCAAGAGCTGGGGAGTGAGAGGTGGATCCAGGTGAGGGGGAGGTGGGAAGGTGGAAATAGTGACAGGGGTGGGAGGTGAGTAGTTGGGGCAACACGGGGCTAGAGAAGATATTTAATTCCATGGAGGATTATCGAAGAGGTTCGAGAGTATTTGTTATAGAGATTGACCAGACTGATTCCTGGAGGACGATGAAGTCTCAGGGATCGTCTTCACATTAATCAGAGGCCGACAGATGTGTGGAGACCGAAGGGATCGATTAAATGAGGATCGGGGAGAAACATGTGGCTGAGATGGGAGAGCAGCCGCCATCTTGTTGATGGTTTCAGGGACTGAATGGCCACCCCCTGCTGTTTCTTACTTGATATTTCAGTGTGTCTGTGCAGTGAGGCTCAAGAGGAATGGGAATAGAAATTAGTGTTTATAAACATAGAAGTCGTATCAATGAATCTTGCACTCTTCCTCTTCGGGTGGGAATTGTGTGTCGGACAGGAATGGGAATCGAACCCGTAACTCTGAGAACCGGGAGGTGGAGAGATGGGGACGGGGAAGATACAGAGGGAAAAATTAACAATGTAGCTGGTGTAAATATGAAATAATGTGTAAAATGCGGCAGGTAGGTCGGTCAGTGTGAGATGGGCGAGGAGCGGAGTCAGCGGTTCGGACGGGAGACCCTCCACCCATCGCCTGATCCACTTCTCGTTCTTATTTCAAACGCAGATCAGCAGCATCTGCGGTTTTCGCTTCCGAGGCCCCGGCCCCGCTCTCACAGTGGGCGGTGGTTTTCTTTCCGTTCTCTGTTGAAGCGGATCGTCGGCGGGGAGCCGGTGGACCGATCGCTGTCTGAAGGATGAGGATCCCATCGGTCAGTATTGAGGCCGGTCACTCGGGGTGAACGCGACCGACAAATTCCCATCGGTATGTACTTTAGCCGATCCCGGGGGAGGGGAACCTGATGTTGGGCAGAGAGTCCCGTCAACTTCCCCGAACTGGCGGCCTCGTCCCGCTTCCTGGACACAACCTGTCGTGGTCGGTCCTGGTTATGGGACCTTCACCCCGAACCGCCTGAGGTGAGCTGCCGCTCAGCCCCTGGTGTTCTGGTCCCAGGAGCGGGATGAGGTGGTGATGCCGAGACTGAACCCATCCATTAAGATGTACCTGGTGAACTTTACCTCCATCACCCGGCCCGGTATCGGATCCAAACTTTACCTGGATCGATGCCTGGGGTCGACAATTATTTTACATATTTCCAGCACGCTGGAAGCGGCCGTTCGGCCCGTTGTGTTCTTGCAGACAGAGGGTTAATCAGAGTAATCGCACCCTCGGGACATTCCTCCACGTGTATGAGTAGTTCCATCTTTCCCCCATTCAGACGGGACAGTGAGATCCAGATCTCTCACGTCCTCTCGGGGGATTGGGAAGTTTATTTCCATCTACTTTCCATTGCTACGACTTGCCGAAATGCTGACAGTGTTTCCGGATATCTGGTCCTATTAATGCGAGAATTAAGTCTTGTTCATTTATCTGGGTTTCTCAGCAGATCGGCAGCATCTTGGACATTCTTAGTTCTGGAACTGGGTCTTCCACCATTTCTCCTTTCAGAGATGTAGTTTGAGGTACTGAGTTCCCAGCATTTTCTACTTCATAATTTTACATTTTGTTCCTGCTACACTGCAGGAAACATGGCAGCCAGCTGTGCTGGGCAAGATCCCACACAGCAGGAAGATTGTGATCAAATGTGCTCGGTTTAGCTGCTGGTGTCAGGCTGAAGTGTATCCGCATCCTCTATACAGACCGGGGAACCAGCCTGAGCACCGGCCCCGGCAGAGGGTCATTAGGTTCCAATTCCACCTTAGTTTGTGAATCGGAAATGGCAGGAACACCACGGCAAATTGCCGGCACCAAAGCATCTTTGTATGTGTGATGATATTGGACCGGTGGCTCTGAGGATATGGAACTGGCAGTATGAGGGCTACAGTCCAGGTTGGTAATTCGACAGCTGGGATCGGAATTTCCTCAGTCTGCAGTGAAGCTGAAGTCTCGGGCGGTCGGGCATTCGTTATGGGGAAAACACCGTCAACGCTGCCCAATAGGACATCACATCTGTTAAGTATTTTGGAGATTATTTAAGAGTTAACTAGGGAGTTGGGTGAAGTTGAGCAGTGACGTTGTTCATTTGAACTTTGGTAAAGTCTGTAACAAGATCCTGCATGGCAGCTGATCGGGAAGGTTCGGTCACGTGGGATTCATGGGGAGCTGGCGAGGTGGATTCACACCGGGCTCGAGAACAAGAAACAGGGAAATGATGGAAGATGGTTTTAGCGACTGGAGGCCTGTGACGAGTGGGATGTGTGTGTCAGTGTCGACACCTCTGTTATTCATTATTCATGCCATTGAATTGTACATGAATGTACAAGGCACGATTAGAAAATTTGAATTGAACTGAATTAAATTGACTTTATTTCTTGCATCCTTCACATACATGAGGAGTAAAAATCTTTACGTTACGTCTCCGTCTAAATGTGCAATGTGCAAACAAAGTAATTTATAATAATTTAAAATAAATTGAGCATTCCATATAATGTAGATTACCACAGATCAACGTGAGCTAATTAGTCTGATGACCTGATGGAAGGAGCTGTTCCGGAGCCCGTTGGTCCTGTTTTTTTATTCTGTGGTATTTTTTTGGGAAGGTAGCAGCTGGAATAGATTGTGGTTGGAGTTTCTCTGGTCCCCAATGATCTTTCGGGCCCTCTTTACACACCTATCCTTGTAAAGGTCCCGAATCATTGGAAGTTCACAACTACAGATGCGCTGGACTGTCCGTACCACTGTCTACAGAGTCCTGCGATTGAGGGATTTACAGTTCCAGTACCAGGCAGTGATACAGCCAGTCAGGATGCTCTCAGTTGTGCCCCCATAAAAACGTCTTCGGATTTAGGGGTTTTGGCATATAGATGAGGGTAGTGCAGTGGATGTGATCTACATGGATTCTAGTAAGGCATTTGACAAGTTCAAACGGTAGGCTTATTCAGATAATCAGAAGGCATGGGATCCAGGGAAGTTTGGCCAGGTGGATTCAGAATTGGCTTGCCTGCAGAAGGCAGAGGGTCGTGGTGGAGGGAGAACATTCAGAGTGGAGGGTTGTGACTAGTGGTGTCCCACAAGGATCGATACTGCGACCTGTACGTTTCGTGATTTTTATTAATGTCCTTTTTGTGCGGGTAGAAGGGTGTGTTGGCAAGTTTGCAGACGACACAAAGGTCGGTGGTATTATACATAGTGTAGAGGATTGTCGAAGATTGCAGAGAGACATTGATGGGATGCAGAAGTAGGCCGAGAAGTGACAGATGGAGTACAAACCGGAGAAGTGTGAGGTGGTACAGTTTGGAAGGACAAACTCCAAGGCAGAGTACAAAGTAAATGGCAGGGTACTTGGTAGTGTGGAGGAGCAGAGGGATCTGGGGGTACATGTCCAGAGATCCCTGAAAGTTGGCTCACAGGCAGATAGGGTAGTTAAGAAAGCTTATGGGGTGTTCGCTTTCATAAGTCGAGGGATAGAGTTTAAGAGCCGTAATGTAATGATGCAGCTCTATAAAACTCTGTTTAGGCCGCACTTGGAGTATTGTGTCCAGTTCTGGTCGCCTCACTATAGGAAGGATGTGGAAGCATTGGAAAGGGTACAGAGGAGATTTACCAGAATGCTGACTGGTTTACAGAGTATGGAGTATGATCAGAGATTATGGAAGCTAGGGCTTTACTCTTTGGAGTGTAGGAGGATGAGAGGAGACATGATAGATGTGTACAGGATATTAAGAGGAATAGACACAGTGGACAGCCGGCGCCTCTTCCCCAGGGCACCACTGCTCAGTACAAGAGGACATGGCTTTAAGGTAAGGGGAGGGAAGTTCAAGGGGGATATTAGAGGAAGGTATTTTACCCAGAGAGTGGTTGGTGCGTGGAATGCACTGCCTGAGTCAGTGGTGGAGGCAGATATACTAGTGAAGTTTAAGAGACAACTAAGGTATACGGAGGAATTTAAGGTGGAGGGGGGGGGGTATATGGGAGGCAGGGTTTGATGGTCGTCACATTATTTTGGGCCGAAGGGCCTGTAATGTGCTGTATTATTCTATGTTCTATGTTCTACGATACCGAACTTCCTCAACCGTCTGAGGCGCTTTTGTGCCTTTTTCACCACACAGCAGATGTGAACAGACAGTGTGAGATCCTCGGTGATGGGGATGCCGAGGAACTTAAAGCCGTTCACTATCTCAGCCCCAGATGGACTGATGTCAATAGGGGTTTACCCGTCTCCATTCCTCCTGTAGTCCACAACCAGCTCCTTTGTTTTTGCGACATTGAGAGGAAGTTGTTACTTTGCCACCACTGTGTCAGAGAGATGACCTCTTCCCTGTAGGCCATCTCATTATTGCTTGAGAGGAGGCCAATCTATGTGGTGTCGTCAACAAACTTAATTAGCAGATTAGAGCTCTGGGTGGCGATACAGTCATGTGCATACAGGGAGACTAAATTCGGGAGACTGGTTGTTATGGCAACAGGTGACATTGAATTTCAAAGACATCTTGGTCAGTTTTTGAGATGGGCTGAGGAATGGCAAATGGTTTTTAACTTGCACAAGTGAGAGATGATGCATTTTGGACAGTCAACTGGGTAGGACTGGTATAGTGAACGGGAGGGCATCCGGTGTTGTGAAACAGAGTGACCTTGGGTGAAAAGAGTACAGTCACTGAAAGTGGACGTGCAAGTATAGAGGGTGAACAAGAAGGCTTTAATAATGCTGGCCATCGTTTAAGGTATTGAGTTGTGGATTATAGGCATTATATTGTAGTTATATATTTTTTGGTGCGGATACACAGAGTATTATGTACAGTTGTGTTCACCCTACAGATACAGATGTACAGATATTATCAGTCTGGAGAGGGTGCAGACGAGATTGCTGAAGATGCTGCCTGGACTAGAGGAGAATGGAGGTGACATTGTAGGAGTTTATAAAATCAAGAGGGAGTATCGATAATGTGGTTGGTCATATTATTTTTCCAAGGGTTCAGGATTCAAGCTTGTGTAATGTCATTCCAGTATAGCAGAACAAAATAATTGTTACTCTGTGTTCGAAGCAGGACACAGAGAAAAAAAAACAACAAAATGATTGAGACCACAATAATAAACAAAACACAATACATAAAGTATGATAGCTTAAAACATTGATTGTATGTCCCTAAAATGACGTTAGGAACAAGAGTGTCTGGACATACGGAGACTGCCAATAATTGCCTGTCCATAAAGAGACGTGAGGCACTGGAAAATCTGGGCATACAGAGACTGATTTTGATTGTATGTCCCTAAAGTGATGTTAGGCACAGGAGAATCTGAAGATATGGAGACTGATATTGATTGTCTGTCCATAAAGTTACTTTAGGCACAGAAGTGCCTAGAACTGTCAGGAAACTAGTAGTGGGTAGGGTGTGTAGGGTGGGTTATGAGTATAGGTGTTGATCAGGCTCACTACTTGGAGAAATGACTATTTGGAGCCTAATTGTCCTGGCGTGGATGTTACAGATCCACAATTCCTTTAAGGTGGCACCAGAGTCGTAAAGAGAGTTTTGGGCATCTTGACCTTTATAACGCAGGTTATTAAGAAGAGGGGTTGGGATATTAATGCTAAAGTTGTAAAAGACACCGTGATTTCCAAATATGCAGAATTGTGTGCAGTTCCGGTCAGCTGCTGGGAAGAAAGATATCGATAAGCGTGAAAGAGAGCACGGAAAATTACACGGACATTGTTGGTGTTTCAGAAAGTAATTATAGTGATAGGTTGGACAGGTTGGAACTTGATTACCTGGAATACAGAGAAATGATAGGGTATATGCAGGGTTCCAACATTTTTATGTCATTTGCCCCTATAATTAAAGCAGGGGTCCATGGACCCCAGGTTGGGAAACCCCGCTTGCGATATAGAAATCTATGATGGTATAAATAGGGTGAATAACGTTAGGAATTTTCCCCTCAGGTTGGGTAAGATAATGGATTTAGGGCAAAAAGTGACACATTTATGGGGAATCTGAGGGGGAACTACTTCACTCAGAGGGTGGTGCGAATGCGGAACCAGCTCCCAGATGAAGTAAGAGATGGAGGCTCGATTGTAGAATTTGAGAGATGTTTGGGTGGGTATATCAATGAGGGAGGTATAGAGGGCTATGATCTGGGTGCAGGGGGATGGGACCACACTGAACATGGCACGGACTGGATGGGCTAACAGTCCTGTGTCTGTGCTCTAAGGGCTCTGTGAATCTCAATTGAAACTTCTACACACAATCGACAGGTCGAATCCAACAATGTGATTTTATTTTTGGACCAGCGTCTGCACTGCTGAGAACTCTGTAGAGCTGAAACTACCATGAAATTTACTGAATGCACCCAGAAAGGGTGAATACAACCACTGGAATTTTAGTATCCCCATTACAAAATGGCTGAATGTTCAGTTCATCTTTGTCACAATGAAACCGAGAACGTGTCACACTGAGTTTGTTGTTTTCCCGCTCGGTTGTCTTTGCGAGGCACATCCTCCGTCACCAGGGCAACAGCTCGCCAGAGCTGCAGAGAGTGTTAAACATGTTTATCGCTCTCTAGTTGCTGACTCAGTGGAGAGAGAGTGGCCTCAGATACGAGGATGTTTTCAGCTTCTGAAGTTTGCAGACGACACTACCGTCATCGGACTCATCCAGAATAGTGATGAGTCTGCATATCGAAAGCAGGTGGACCAACTGGCGCTCTGGTGCAGTCGGAACAATCTGGAGCTGAACACGCTCAAGACAAAGGAGATGATAATGGATTTCAGGAGACATCCCCCCGCTATGTCTCCCCTCACAGTCCTCAGCAGCCCTGTGTCTACCGTGGAGAACTTCAGGTTCCTGGGAACCACCATCTCTCAGGATCTGAAGTGGGAGCAGAACATCAGCTCCATCCTGAAGAAGGCCCAGCAGCGGATGTATTTCCTGCGGCTCTTGAGGAAATACGGTCTGCCTCAGGAATTGCTGCTGCAGTTCTACACTGCAGTCATTGAGTCTGTCCTGTGCACCTCCATCATTGTGTGGTTTGGAGCCGCCACCAAGCAGGATAGAACCAGACTACAGCGCACAGTGAGGACTGCCGAGCGCATCATTGGAGCCTCCCTGCCCTCTATTGTGGACCTGTACTCTTCCAGGTTGAAGAAGAGGGCGGGGAACATCATAAAGGACTCCTCCCATCCTGCGCACGGTCTGTTTGATCTGTTTCCGTCTGGTAGGCGTTTCAGATCCCTCCAGACTAAGACTAATAGGCACTGGAGAAGTTTTTTCCCTACTGCGGTCACTTTGCTGAACAATTAACTGCCGGTTAACTGTCGGCTAACTATTACTTGGATTGCACTACCTGTATGTATAATCTATATTTATCATTTATATTTATCATTATTATTGTTATGAGCAGAGAGACAACATCTGCCGGAAGTAAATTTCTTGTATGTGCACAGGTATTTGCGATTAAAGTCTGATTCTGATTCTGAGTCGTGAATCTGATTTACTGTCCGGGATGGAATGAAGAAGATTGTAGGGATTGTATTTATGCAATTCTGTTCTGGGTGTCAAACATCTTGCAGTTAGTCATCGTTTCTGCAAGAAAAGAAACAAAAAAATTCTCTTGTACTGAGTTTCCAGTGCTATATTTCCAATTTTATATTTAGAGCATTTTGTTCCTGTTACACGACGGGGAAAGTGCCGGCTCATAGACATGGGCTACACCGCACTCAACAATAAAATAATGAACAAATGTGCTCAATGTAACTGTGGAGGCAAGTATCATCTCCCGCTGATCCCTGTCCAGACAAAGGATCATCAGGCTTCAGTTCTGTCACGGGTTGGTGTGGGAGTGGAAGATTTTGAACTGGGATTAACTGAGACACTGCCGCATATTACCGGCAGCAAAGAGCCTTGTGAGAGTTGGTGTTTGAGATACAATCTTGGAATGGGAGCTCCAGGAATATGGAAATGGCATTGTTTGTGCTTCGGTTTACGTTGGTGCTTTTACAGATGCGGCTGTATGTTCCTCGTTCCGCAATGAAACAGACGTCTCCGGTGGCTGGATATTGGTAGCGTGAATCTCTCAGTGTGAGATATGGGAATACCTAGTATGAGATGTGGAAAAGATGTGCGGGCTGTGACCCTCTGAGGTTGGATCCTGGGATACCTCACATGTTTTGACCCAGATAAAATGAATCAGGGGATCAAGTTGTCCGGGTTTATGAGATGTTGATCGAGTACTTCTGTTCTGTGCTCAGATGTTTGGTTCTGAAGTTCGTTTGAAAGCAAAACAGAGAATGAGTTCCCATTCCATCCCTCACAGGGAAAGGCTGTGATTAAATACACTGTTTTGTGTTTGCACCAGTAGAAATAGACCGGGGTTTCAGAATTCAATTCACATTTGGAAATTCCCCCTCACTCTCACCTGTCTGTCTGCCAGTGGGAGTCAAACAGAAACTCAAGATGCTGAAGGTAGAACAGAACATGGAACAGTACATCACAGGAACAGGCCCTTCGGCCACAATGGTGTACCAAACCAGCTAAAAAGTAAATCAATCCCCTCCCTCAAAATCTAGAGTTGGTGGGGGTGGGGGGTGAAGTTAGGGCGGGAGTGATTATTTACATCAACTGAATAACAACAAGACTGGATACAGTGGAAATGGACAGGGTGTCTAGATTAGACGGAGAATCTGGGAACTAAGGGTGCTGCCTCAGAATAAAGAAGCTTTACTTTAAAACTGAAATGAAAGCAATTACTTCAGCCAAAGGTTGTTTGATCTGTGGAATCTGTTACCACTAAGGGCGGTGGAGGCGATCATTGGGTATATTCATGTTATGGATTGCTAAATAGGTTGAGAATTGTAGCAGGAAGGAAGAATACGGTGTTGGAAAATAATCCCCCTTGATTGATTACGGAGCATTCTAGAATGACTTAATCACATAATTCTACTCCTATATATTATGACTTCTATTTTATACCATGACTGAACGATGACTTCTTTGTATCCCATCACAGACAACAGAAAATCTTCAGATGCTGGAAATCCAAGCAACTCACACAAAATGCCTGACTAACCGAGCAGGCCGGGCAGCATCTATGGAAGAGAGTAGCGTCGACATACAGATGCTGCCTGGCCTGATGAGTTCCTCCAGAATTTTGTGTCTGTTCTTTTGTGTCAGGCTTGGTAAAGAGTGAGGGGCCGTTACAGATTTCTTCACTCGGATTATGACACAACGTTCAAGATTTAAATTTCAGGTTAATGCTTTGTTCTCGTTTGTTTTAGTAACATACTTCATTATCTCTCTGGTTAAAGTTAGACCTGCGGTGAGAGGTTTATTGGAAGAAACGCCCAGAACTGGAAGCAAACCACAGCTGAAAACGAGGGAACAGCAACAAGTGAACCAGCCCGAGGACTGAGAGCACCGACTGGAGAGAACCATTCTGACTCAGAGATTGCATTGATTCAGCCAGGAGAAAGTTTGGTGAGTCTCATTTACCCAAATACTAGTCCTTTAGACATTACATTTCTGTACCACGGAAGGTAGGAAATAATTGGAGTGGGACTGAATAAACCCAGAAGTGCCAGTTATGCCAGTTGCAATCATTCCAGATATACTGATGTGCTGTCAGCATCAGCTCTGTGAAGCCACGCACATTCCTCATATTGTTTGCTCATTTCAAACTTGTCACTCCTGATGTTTCCTTGCTTGTCTGTGTTACGTCATAATAATCTCAAAATGCGTTGAGAATTTTTTCCATTCAGAAGACGCCACAGTTGTTTCCTGCTGTAGTGATTGTAGAAATGTGGAATTAACATGAACTACAGCAACATGTCATTGACCCCTCTGTCTATTGCAAGCTGCAATGATATACTTGCCCTCGATTATATCGTCGTGCAAGCCTCTGCTAAGAGCAAACCCTCTTGAAGCCAAATGTCCCAGCACCACATTTCATTCAGTCCTAACTAGCAAATGCCAACGAATAATTTAAATTTACATACCCTGTCGTCATCGTGTTTTTCTACCAATAAATTGTCAGAACCTATGAATCTGTGATTAAGCAGAAATAGGTTTTGCAATGTTCCCATTTAATCCTGTACCAAAGCCATGGATTATACCTGTACTTGAGATGAACGAATGTCCTTCCAGCCAGGACTACTACAGCTGCCGGAGTCGGTTTAAACTCAATCATTTCGGGATGGGAAGCAGCGTGTTGGGTCAGATGATGGAGGAGTTGATAGAACGGTAGATGCAATGCTCAGAGAGACTGTGGAAAGATTGGCTGTGGAGAGGGCATCGTGTAGTGAAAAGCAGCAACAGTTTCCCTTCCCCCTCCCCACTCACCCTCTCACCCTCCTATTCTTTTGCCAGTATTGATCGCGGGAGTTAGGAACTCTTTCTGCTCACTGCCCAGAGAAATTAAAAATTTTTATTCCATTCAAAGCTCTGTTTGTTTATAAAGAGTGGGGTTGAAGTGTTATCGAAATGAACATGGGAGAATGGGTAACGAAAGTTTAAATCAGATCAGCAGCTGGTTCGGTAGGCCGAGTGGTCCACTTATGCACTTGGTGTGTTGATTAGAAAAGTTCTGCCAGTTTAATTAGTGTAAGCCAATATAAGTTCTGCATAATAATTATATTATGCAAGTGAAAAGAAACCATACATTGATTAAGTATATACATCGAGATTTGTGTGTTAATGTTGTATCCCAGCAGGTTGCAGATTGACCATGACACAATCGGTGAGCTGGTCCGCGCGGTACGGGACCGAGAGAGGCGCTCCCCGTTCCCTGTTACTGACTCGACAGTCTCCCCATCTACCGTGTGCACCAGCTCACCGCCCCGCCCAATGCCCCACGCGCGCCCTCTCGCGGAAATCCGTCACCCTCGGGCTGACGTTGAGACGATTTCAGCATGCTGCGCGTGCCCGGTATCTCTTGTGAACTGACGTGAGATTTACTTGTCTCTCATTGGTGACACCAAATACCAATTTAGCATGGAGATATGGGCTTCGTCATTAAGGAGTTCCCTTAACAAGGAGTTGGCGGAGCTGTAAAGGCGACGGATTGAAGTGGGAGTTCAGGGGGTTTATCTCCTCTGAATGAGCTAGGATGGAGAAGGCTTCAGCATATTTTCAGTGGACACCGATAAAGTGTTGCCTGCAAGTGCGGAGTCGGGGTGATTTTAACAGCAAGTCACGATCTTACTATCTGACACGGTGGACTGGAGGGACCCGGTGGCTGCCTTTTGTTTGAGGTGTCTGGGTTTAAACACCGGAGTGAACAGACCCACATCGGGCCAGCAGGCTGTCCCAGTGGGTGTTGTGTGGTCAGATGCTTGGAGTATGGTTGCTCCCTGTCTGCATTAGGGACAAAATGCAACATTTACAAGTCTGTTATTGACTGAAAACATCTATAGTCATTCGTTTTTTTTTGTTTATGATACAATCATTGTCCAATTTATGTTCAAGTTTAATAGTCATTCAAAACATACATGAAAACACATGAACACAGCCAAATACAACAGCGTTACTGCACACAAAGCCTCCTTACTGGAAACTGCCTCTCTAAGATACCCCAAGGGCATAGGCATTTCCTGAATAATATTATCTATCCATCGTAGCCTCTGTCATCCTCTCCTTTTGCCTTCTGTTTTACCGAACATGAGAGTCGTCTCCAAAGAATCCTGTCCCCTCATGATGTGGTCAAAATAATTGAGCTTTTCAAGCTTCCCAGTGAGCAATCTGGCGTATTTCTCCAAGTATTGACTTGTTGGATCTTCTTGCTGTCCAACGAACACTTTCCCCCAACATCCAAGTTCAGAGGCGTTGACTATTTTGTATTCAGCCTTACTAATAGTCCAGCTCTCACAGCCTTACATCACAACTGGAAATACTATATACTTGACTCTACGGTCCTTCGTAGACAATGTTATGTCTCTGCAGTTCAGTATTTTATCTAAATTTGCCATTGCTACCCTCCCCAGAAGTAAGCGCCATTTAATACGCTGCACTTAGCATCATTTTCAATCTTTCTTTATTGATTAAAAAATTTATATGAATAGATACAAATCAGAGGTGAAGTTAAATCAAATACAAAATAGAATAAACGTACAAAGAAAATGATATACACTGTCAAAATCATGTGTAATATAATATTAGGTTATTATATATAAACAGAGAACCACAACTCCTCTTGACAATTCATACAAAAAAAGACTGGTAATGTTCTATTTATAGGACAGAAAAAAACACTAAACTAACCTAAAACAAAAAAAAAGAGGGGGGGGGGGGGGACTGGGCAGTCCATCTGAGGACAAGATTACAAAAAAAGAAGAAAACGTCCTTCTGGTCAAATCTGAAACTTCACGGAGGGAGAAAGAAAAGAAAGAAAAAAAAAACAAAAAAAAGAAAAGAAAAGAAAAGAAATTAGATCGTATGAAAATATTGAATAAAAGGTGGCCAGGTTTGTTCAAATTTGAAAGATGTATCAAACGTCTGACTTCTAATTTTCTCCAAGTTTGTACAAAACATAACGGAAGAGAGCCAGAAAAAAGCAGTAGGTGGATTAGGATCCTTCCAATGCAACAAAATAGCTCTCCTACCCAATAAATTTGAAAAGGTTATCACATTTACCATCTATAGAAATCTTTGAACCAGGGAAGAAAAAATCCGTCTCTGCTTCCACTTCCTTTCCATTTATTACCACAGAGTTAATAGGACTGGGTGGTTTTCCTAATATTGAGCAAGAAGCCAGCTTTCAACTTTCTTCTTTCACTTTTATTAGAAGCTTCTTCAGATCCTCCTCATTTTCAGCCATTAGAATAGTATCACATGCATATCTGAATTTATTAATATTCTGTCTGGTAATTTTCACTGCAACATTTTGAGTCCTCTCGACCAGCATTCCTCATATGTTCAGCATATAGATTAAATAAGCAGGGTGACAATATGCAGCCTGGTCATACTCCATTCCAAATCTTGAACCAGTTTTTGTTCTGTGTCGTGCTAACTGTTGCTTCTTGATCTTTGTACAAATTTCTCATAAGACAGAACAGATGTCCAGGTATTCCCATTTCTTTAAGGATTTGCCATAGTTTATTATGGACGACACTGCTGAAGGCTTTAGAGTAGTCAATAAAACATAGATAAACACTTTTCTGAAATTCTCGCAATTTCTCCATTATCCAGCGTAGGTTAGCAATTTGGACTCTGGTGCCTCTGCCTCTTCTAAAAGGAGCTTCTATCTGGCAGTTCGTGTTCCATATATTGCTAGGGTCTTGCTTGCACAATCTTTAGCATTACCTTTCTAGCACGTGAAAACTTTCGGTAATTTGAACAATACTTTACATTTCCGTTCTTGGGTATTGGGATAAAAACGGATCTTAATCCAGCCTAAAAGTCATTGTTGTTTATATTTTCCCAGATTTGTTGGAAAATTGCATGCAACATTTTTACAGCATCATCTTTTAGAATTTTCAACAATTTTACTGAAATCCTGTGACATCCTGCAGCCTTATTATTGGCAATGTTTTCTATCGCCCATTCGACTTCACTTTCCAGAATGTCTGGCTCTAGATCGATGAGGGAGTCATTGCAGGTGTCTTTGCTGTTGGATCTTTCTGCAATTCTTCTGTGTGTTCCTGCCAACTCCCTTTGATGTCCTTTGCTTCTGTAAGGTCCTTCCCTTCTTTGTCTTTTCCTATGCTCATTTTACATGAAATGTTCCTTTGATTTCTCTAATCTTCTGCAACAGATCTCTTTTTTTTCCAATTCTGTTGGCTTCTTCAGCTTCAGTGCATCGCTCTTTTAAGTAAGTTTACTTATATTTCCTTGCTATCTTTTTGAAATTTGTATTCAGTTGGAAGTCTTTGTACCAATCTCCATTTACTCCCTGGAATGTCGGAGAGTGAGCAGTGACCTTACAAAAGTGTTTTAAATTTGAAGGACTGAGTAACTGAATCATACTTTTTTTATTTGTGTAATTCAGGTCATTGCCAGCAGGTGGGGCCTGCTTCCACCCGGACGTCAGACAAGCAGACGATAATCAACCAACGTCACTCAGAGTCAGAATGGACACAGGTATGTTCATTGGGCTCTTATTAAAACTCTGTCATCACGTGTAGTCAAATCTTCAATAATTCAGAGGGATAAACTTGGGCGATAAAGGGGCAGAGAGAAAGTACCATCAAACAGGGTCATTGTTCCAACTGGTAAAGCGTCCATGAGCATTGGAACAATTCACCAGCTCCAGCGCAGGGACCTAACGAGGGGAATGATCGAATCGCTCCCCTCACCACACAAATCTTCACCTGAGTGAAAGGAGAAGGAGCCCCTGAATAAGGTGGGAGTGGGTAACACTCAGACAGGAATACAACAGCGGGCAATGTAACAGTCAAGGGAACAGATAGAATTTCCGTCAGCATTTGGTACGCCCTGATGTGGGAAATGCCTCCGACAGCCATTGAGAGAAACAGATGTTGTTTTCTGTTTGGAAGGGCAATGGTGAATTTTCCCCAGATTAACGGTTTGTTGCACAATGGAGGTGAGGGGAGTTCCCGGTGTCTGTTTTCTGTGGCCGAGTTAAAGAACGTTATATTGAGGGAGGATGGGCTGGGTGCAGGAGACAGTTAACAAGAGAAATTGTACACAGGGAATCTGGTGGGGGGGGGCGCTACTGAAGCAATGAAATGTCCTTGTCGAATAGGATTAAAGTAAAACAAAATGATAAGTGGAGAGGGCACCGTACAAAATGCTGGAGGAACTCAGCATGTCAGGAAGCACCTATAGAGAAAAAATAACCTTCAACGTTTCGGGCTGAGAATCTGTAAATTGATTTCAAAGTCGTCTTGGGTACATAAAATGGAGTCAGCACTAGAGGAGCGTTGTTCTGGCTAAAGGTCTGTGACCAGTAGTGTTCGCAAGGATCACTGTTTCGCCATGACTCGTGTGTGTGAATCAATAGGTTAATCATATGATATACTGGGTGGACTTATTCGTTGATTTACAGAGTTGGAGGAGTTGAATAAATTTGGGACTGTTGTCAAAGTGTTCAGCATCCAGTTAGAAATAGGAACAGAGAGTCACCAAGTACAGATAATTCAGGCAAATGTGAGAAATTGCATTTTGAGAGGTCAAATTCGCGAGCAATGTGCACAGTGAATGTTGGGACTGATAATAAGATTGATGTACTGTCGGGTCTTGTGATGGGTATGCACAGCTCCCTGAAGGTGGCAACACAAATGGTAGTGTGCTAACGATGAGTTGAGGTATTTGTTAAAGTTAGACTGTAACTGGATACGCGTTGGTTAAGAGACAATTTCAGTATTGTGCACAAATCGAGAATGATGTGGAGGGTCTGTAGAGGGTGCAGACGAGTTTCACCACAAAAACCTGAGGTAACAGGTTTGTTTAGATTGTAAAGTTTAAAGGGGATTTAGGACGCATGTTTTCCACAGAGAGTGATCGGTGTCTGGAATGAGCTGCCGAGGGAGGGACTGGAAACAGATACTCAGCATCATCTGAGAGGCGTTTGAACTCATGAGTAGGCCGGGAACGGAGGGATATTGATCATGTTCCTGAAGATGGGATTGGTTTAAATTGGCATCTTGTCTGCATACGCATAGTACATCTACTATTTTATGTTCTATCACCGACTACAGATCTGAACTCCGCCATCTCGGCCTTCCTGTCAAATTGTGAGGATCACCAACTGTTCCGGTTGACGAGATTCTACAAGGAGCGACTGGAACAGGCGATTGAGGAGGGTGTGGAGGGAGTCGGCTTCATGTTAATGGGCGAGGATCACTTCACCGGACCCGAGTATCACGTAAGTGGATGGAACATAGACTGAGTGTAGAGTCTACTGAATCAATCACAGTCCGACGGAACCGGAGTAACGACACCTCTGGGCAGTGAAAATCCTGTAATGCTTGTGGTCAACATCAAGAAAAGAGTTGTCATCTGCGAAAACCCTGAACTTTTATTAACCAATACAAGCCTCTCTCCAGTTTTCTGATCACATTCATTTATAGACAGATTAGGATACAGGCAATGATTGACTGGTGAATTTAGTGATGTGACACTTGACGGACATTGCAGGTGGACAGAGAACCACTCTACACCACTCTCTCTGACATCACATCATGTTCCCAATGCTCGACGTTAATGGCCATTCACCAATCTGTGTTCCCCTGATGACCCACGGGTTTCCCACAAATCAAATATATAGTGACATATTTCTCAGCTCATTCTCAGTCTACCTTCAACCCCATTTTAAACTCAGGCAACACTGACTCGTCTCTCATTTGAACCGCTGACCCTTTTTTTTATCAATATCCCAACATGCCTCATGTTTTTGTTAGCTTCTGTTCCTTGTGACTTCCAATTTGAGTTTGTAATTACCACAGCATATACTGTTAACATGGGAAGTGCAACATTAGTGCCACTGAAAATATTCCAAACATCTACAGCTAACATAGAATTACAAAGAAACAGCTTTCCAATGGTCCTCGTGCTACTGGAGTGCATTCACCTATTGCCACCCAGAATGAGTATTAGTGAAGAGCCAGACACCATACTGAACACGACATTCCACGTGAGACAGCTGACAATTTCAGTCCAAACTTCTTACTCAACATTCCCACCAGTCGGCTTTGGTCTGTCACACACGCACAATAGTCCTGAGTTTGTTGGCTGCTCCTCACTGCCAGTTTCCAGCTGTTGGCTGGCACTGGACCCCTCATGGAGCCTGGCAGTGAAGGGTGAAGCTGCTGCGGTTCACCAGGGATTACCCTGCCGAAAATCAACAGTGACCCGGCCATAGTTTCACCTAGTCATCGTCATCAAACCCTACAGTACAGCAGCAGGCTCTTCTGCCCATCTAGTCCACACCGATCTGTTATCTGCTTAGTCCCATTGAACTGAACCCGGATTGGTGACGTCCATAACTCCCCCATTGAATGAACTTATCCAAACTGATCTTAAATAATCAACTCGAATGTACATCGACTAATTAAGATGGCAGCACGTTCCACGCTCTTCAGCAACCTCTGAGTGAACAAGTTCCCCCTTATATTGCCTTTCACCTGTCATCATTACCCTATGATCTCCAATTCCAGTCCCACCCAACTTCAGTAATAAATGCATTTTCGCACTAACTCTCTCTATACCTTTTATAAACGTGTATACCTCTGTCACATCTCTCATGGTCCTCCTACAGTCTATGGAATAATGTCCTAGCCTATTCACACTTCCTCTATATCTCAGATCCTCAACTCCTGGTAACAACCTGTATTTTATTCTGCATTCGTTCAATCTTATTGATATCCTTCCGGGAGGCAGGTGTACACATTGCTTCAAATTAGCCTCTGCAACGTCAACTTTGACATAATATCCCAACTTCTGTATTCAATATTTTGATTCATGAAGCCCCATGTCCGAAAAGCTTTACAACGCCATCTACCTTTGATAACACTTTCAAGAAATTTCGGATCTGTATCACTTTGCACGATCTCATCACACTTCCTACTCTTGTCATTGGTACCAACGTGGACCAAGACCTGCTCATCCTGCCCTTAAGGAAGTTTCAGAGTCGATACGAGATATTACTGACCTTGGCAAGACATCATCCAAAAATCCTGTTCTCGTAAATAGAATCTCCAGACTGTTCTCCTGACCATTGAATTCCCCCTGTCAGTGCAGATCAGCAATTCTCATCCCTTCTGAGTCACAAAGCCAAACTCAGAGCCAGAGGCATAATCACCGTGGCTTTCCTCTGCGAGACCATACCCCGAAACAAAAAGCCGTATACCTGTTACAAGGAGTTTCCTGTAGAGGCTGCCTGTTCCCTTCCCCGTCCTGACAGTCACCCAGTTTCCTGTGTTCTGCGCCTTGGGTATAGCTCCCTCCCTGTAAAGTCTGTCAGTCAACCTCTCAGTCTCCCGAGTGATCCCGGGTTTATCCAGCTCCAGCTCCAATTCCTCAGCACAGTCTGTAAGAAGCTGCAGCTGGATGAAATTCCCGAAGGTGCAGTTGTCAGGGACAGTGGAGGTCTCCCTGACTTGCCGCACCCTGTAGGAAGAGCATCCCACTATGCTGCCTGGCATTCCCACTGCTCTAACAGTGAAAAAGAGAAGGGAAATATTACCCAAGATCTACCTAAATCCTCCGCCTCTCCTCACTGAACCCTCTCTGACACAAAGCATCAATAACCTACTCTATCTCTGGCTCACTCACACTATGTCTGCTCCTTTTAAACCTTGCCAAGTGGATAAGTACCCCGCAATCTGTGGCGTTCAGAAAGTCATCACTGGCCACGCTAACTTCTTTTAAATTCTTTTTCCTGCTACGAACAATTGCTGTCAGTGATCTGTGACGAGGAGAATGTGCTGGGTCAGTCCATGTTCAGGGTAGATTTGAACCCATCCCTCCGCTCCTCAATATATTCCCCATTGTTCATTACAGAGCGTGACTGACCTCGCGGAGAAGGGAAAACGAGCGGGCGCTTCCAAACTCCTCCTGGATCTGGTGATGGAGAAGGGCTCCGGGGCCCGGAGGGTGATGTGGGAATCCTTTGTGAAACTACATCACCATTTACCGAAGCTGAGCAGAATATTGAAGGAAATACGGGAACGAGGTACGGTGAACAGTACACTGTGTGTTACAGATGTAAATGCTGATGAATTTACAGTATTACACAGAACAGACTTCATGCAGGTTAATCTGTTTGAACAGGTGACGGCCAGTTCGCCTACATGGACACTGAGCGGGGTTTATCTGAAGTGCCCGCGCATCTGAAAGGTAAGTGATGGACTGGAAAGCTCAAAGCCTTTATTTCACTACGAGAGTCTGAATACGTCTCTTTAGAGGCCTGTTTCGAGACTGTCAGAGTCTGGGAGACAGGGTTTTGTTGTTATTTCACTCTGAGAGTCTGAATACGTCTCTTTAGAAGCCTGTTTAGAGACAGTCAGAGTCTGGGAGACAGGGTTTTGTTGTTATTTCACTCTGAGAGTCTGAATACGTCTCTTTAGAGGCCTGTTTAGAGACTGTCAGAGTCTGGGAGACAGGTTTCTGTTGTTATTTCACTCTGAGAGTCTGAATACGTCTCTTTAGAGGCCTGTTTAGAGACTGTCAGAGTCTGGGAGACAGGTTTCTGTTGTTATTTCACTCTGAGAGTCTGAATACGTCTCTTTAGAGGCCTGTTTCGAGACTGTCAGAGTCTGGGAGACAGGTTTCTGTTGTTATTTCACTCTGAGAGTCTGAATACGTCTCTTTAGAGGCCTGTTTCGAGACTGTCAGAGTCTGGGAGATAGGTTTCTGTTGTTATTTCACTCTGAGAGTCTGAATACGTCTCTTTAGAGGCCTGTTTCGAGACTGTCAGAGTCTGGGAGACAGGTTTCTGTTGTTATTTCACTCTGAGAGTCTGAATACGTCTCTTTAGAGGCCTGTTTAGAGACTGTCAGAGTCTGGGAGACAGGTTTTTGTTGTTATTTCACACTGAGAGTCTGAATACGTCTCTTTAGAGGCCTGTTTCGAGACTGTCAGAGTCTGGGAGACAGGTTTTTGTTGCTGTGGCTGGAGGATAGGAAGCAATTTGCATTTGTCACAACACCCGGCACCTTCCCGGTCTCGGGATCTGTACCCGGAGGCCTCTGTGAGTTTGATAAAGAGACATTCCCGTCGGCCTCTGTCCTGTTGCAATCGCTGTACCTACCTCTCCACCTACCTTTGTATCATCCGCAAACTTTGCCACAAATACATTTATTCCATCATCTAAATAATTGACAAACAATCTGAAAAGCAGCGGTCCCAATACTGATCCCTGAGGAACACCACCAGTCACTGGCAGTCAATCAGAAAAAGGCCCCTTTTATTCCCACTCGCTGTCTGCTGCCTGTCAGCCATTCCACTACACGGGCCAGTATCTTTCCTGTGACGTCATATATTTTTATCTGGTTAATCAGGTTCGTGTGCGGCACCTCATCAAATGCTTTCTGAAAATCCAAGTAAATGGCATCCAATGACTCTCCTTTGTCCAGCCTGCTTCTTACTTCCACCGTGAAATCTAACAGAACCATTGCTAACTTATATTGTCATTAGTCTCCAAGTACCTCGAAACCTCAACCTTAATAAGAGACTCCAACTCTATCCCAGTCGCTGAGGTTTGGCTAACTGGCCTATAATTTTCCTTCCTTTGCCTTCCCCCCTTCTTAAAGACTAGAGTGACAATTGCAATCTTCCAGTCCTCCGGGACCATGCCCGAATCAAGTGATTCTTCAAAGATCATGACCAATCCATCCGTCATCCCTTCAGCAACCTCTCTTAGATCTCTGGGATGTAGTCTTTCTGGCCCAGGTGACTTTGCACCTTAAGGGCTTTCAGTATGCCGAGAACTTTTTTCTTTTGAAATAGCAATGGCACTCACTCCTACTGCCTGTCACTCGCAGACCACTGCATGCTGCTAGCATCTTCCATAGTGAAGATATATGCAAAGCACACATTAACCTATTCTGCCATTTGTTTGTCCACCATTACTATCTCACCAACATCATTTTGCAGTGTTCCACGATCAACTCTCACCTCCCTTTTACTCTTCATATAACTGAAAAAAGTGTTTATTATCCTGCTTTATATTATTGGCTTTTCTGCCCTCACATTTCATCTTTTCCCTACTTATCGCTTTTTTAGTTGCCTTTTGTTGGATTTTAAAAGTTTTCTATTCATCCAACTTTCCCTCACTTTTGTTATCTTGCATGCCCTTTCCTTGGCTTTTATGCAATCGTTAACTTCCTTTGTCAACCATGGTTGCCTGCACGTGACACTTGAGAACTTCTTCCTCCGTGGGCCGTATCTATCCTGGAACTTGAGACCTATTCCCCGAAGTTTCAAACATCTCTGCTGTGCCGTCATCTCCACTGGTATCCTTCTCCAATCTATCTGGGTAAGCTTCTCTCTCGTGCCTCTGTAATTCGCTTTATTCCATAGCGATACTGATAACATAAGTTATGCTTCTCCCTCTCAAACTGCAGTATGAATTCACTCATATTATGATCACTACCATTTCAGTGTTCTTTTGCATTAAGCTCCCTTATAAGATCCGAGCTATTACATAACACCCAATCAAAGACAGAATTTTCCTGAGTAGTCTCAAGCACAAGCTGCTCTAAAACGCTCTCTAGTAGGTATTCAATAAATTCCCTCTCTTGTGATCCGACTCCTGAAATTTTTTGTATTTTCTAATTCCCCGTGCATATTGAATTATGTCATCACCTTGATGACACGCCTTTCCCAGCTCCCTTTGCAATCTCAACCCCACACCTTCGCTACTATTTGCAGGCCAATATAAGATTCTCATAAAGCTTTTTTTTAACCCCTGTAGCTTCTTATCTCCACCCACAAAGATTCAACATTCTCTAACCCGATGTAACCTCTTTATCAAGATGTGACTCCATCTTGAACCAACACAGCCACACCACCACCGACTATGCCTTCCTGCCTGTCCTTTCGATAAGACGTTTATCCTTTAACGTTAAGCTTCCAACTATGGTCTTCTTTCAGCCACGACTCAGTGATGCCCACAACATCATACCGACCAATCTCTAACTCCGCCAAGAGTTCGTCCACCTTATTCTAAATGCTGCATGCATTTACATGCAATGTGTTCAGTTCTCCCTCTCCCCCCTTTTGAATGTTGTGGATGTGGTACAATTGAACAGTTTGCTCTGTCTGTATTTGAACCCAGTCATTGGCTTGTCCTTCCTTACATTCATGTTAAACCCATCATCTACTTGTAAAACTGCTGTTTCATCCACAGCTCTATCGTCCTAGTTCCAGTCCCCCGGCCAAAACACTCCCAACAGCTCCAGTAAATCTGCCCGGAAGAATATTGGTCCTCATCGTCCTAGTTCCAGTCCCCCGGCCAAAACACTCCCAACAGCTCCAGTAAATCTGCCCGCAAGAATATTGGTCCTCATCGTCCTAGTTCCAGTCCCCCGGCCAAAACACTCCCAACAGCTCCAGTAAATCTGTCCGGAAGAATATTGGTCCTCATCGGATTCACCTGTAACCCGTGCCTTTTGTACAGGTCCTACCTGCCCCGGAAGTGGTCCCAATTATCCAGAAATCTGAATTCCTGCCCCCTGCTCCAAATGCTCCGCCACACATTTCTCTGCCACCTCATTCTATTCCTATTGCCACTGTCGGGTGGCACAGGCAGCAATCCTGAGATCACTACTTTTGAGGTCCTGTTCCTCAGCTTTTTTCCTAACCCCCTGTGTTCGGTTTTCCAGACCTCCTCCCTTTGCTTTTCCTATGTCGTTGTTACCAATGTTTGTCACGACTTCTGGCTGCTCAACCTCCCTTCTCAGGATATTGTGGACGCGTCCATAAACATTTCGGACAATGGCACCTGAGAGGCAAAGTACTATCGGTGTCCACAGAATCTCCTGACTTTAGAGTTCCCTATTACCGCTGCCATCCTCTTCAGCTTCCTGCTCTTCCGCACATCATCGGGGAATTGCCTGAGTTCATGTACCGGCTCCTCGGAGAATAAGAGACTGTAGACCAGTGCGGGGTGTGTTACATCGTGACTGGCTCAGCCTGGAAAAGGAAACTGAAATTATGTTCCTTTTCTGCGGCTCAGTACTGACAGCTTCATCCTAAAGGAGTGTCAAGAACATGGGGTCCATTGTGAGAGAAGTAAAAGTCAGTAGAGCAAGTAAATGCCCCCCCCCCACTGTTACCCTCTGCAGGGTTGCACAGGTCAGCAGAAGCTGAGCAGTGAAAGCAGTGAAACCACCCGCTCCACACAACACTCTCCTCTCCAGAATCACGTGTGCACTTGGTGCTCGCTGGAACACCGGGGAATCTGCAAACTACCAACAGAGGGGAGAGTGGAGACTTTAACAGCGGATCTGAATCAGATCAGAAATGTTTCAGGGCCGTCGTTCATTTTCAGACACTCTTATCTCTGATCTCCCAATTTCACCCAAACAGTGTCTTTAACGAGTATTTTTTTTATTAAAGAAAATATGTCGTGAGCTCCATGTTCATCAGATCAGGCATTGACAACCTATTTCTGTCCGTCATAAGATGTTCGAAGGAAACACAAGGAGACTCTGCGGACACAAACTGAAACACTGAGAGTGAACACGATCCTGATGAGGGAGAAGGTGAAGGTTCTCCAGCTGGTTGATCGATACGCTGAGCTCACGGTCATTTCTACTGTTCGAGATCGGAGACTGGTGGAACACGAGATGCTGGCAAGAGGCAGAGACCACGAGCAGTGGAGAGAAAAAGATCTCCGTGGTAAGCTGGAAAAAATCCGGACTGATCAGTTATTCAAGAAGAGCTTTGTTCAAAAATTGAAAAGATCTGTCTTTAGAAACAAATCCGGGATGTCCGCAGCAGTGGCCGGAGTCCCGGGGATCGGGGAAAACAACAATGGTACAAAAGATTGTTTATGACTGGGCCACGGAGAAGATATACCAACAATTCCAGTTTGTCTTCAGTTTCAAATTCCGGGATTTAAACACCATTAACTGCAGAATAAACCTGAAAGAACTGATTCTGCATCATTACCCCTACTTTGGGAATATCCTGGGAGAGGTCTGGAAACACACAGAGGGACTGCTGTTCATATTCGACGGATTGGATGAATTCAAGGACAAAATCAACTTCGTTGATGGTCAGAGAGACACAGAATCACAGTACACAGATCCTGAATTCAAGTGCAACGTGTCTGATATTGTGTATAGTTTAATCCAGGGCAAGCTGCTACCAGGGTGTTCAGTGCTGGTGACCACCCGCCCCACAGCGTTACATTTATTGCAAAAGGCAGACATCAGTGTCTGGGCTGAAATCCTGGGATTTGTTGGTGAGGAACGGAAGGAATATTTCATCAGGTATTTTGAAGATCAGACGGTGGCAGAAGCTGTTTTCAACCACATGAAGGAGAACGAGATCCTGTACACCATGAGCTACAATCCCTCCTACTGCTGGATCCTTGCACTGGCACTGGGCCCCTTCTTCACACAAAGAGTCAGGGACCCACAGCGAGTTCCCAAGACCATCACGCAACTGTACTCCTACTATATTTACAACATCCTGAAAAACCACGGCCGTGAGATTGACAGCCCCCGTGATGTGTTACTCAGGGTTGGTCAGATGGCCTTCAGCGGAGTGTCCGAGAAGAAGATTGTGTTTACAGATGGAGATTTGATCAAGTACAATCTGCAGCCTTCCCAGTTCCTGTCCGGGTTCCTGATAGAGCTTCTGGAGAGAGAGGATTCTGCCCGGAGCGTGGTGTACACATTCCCACACCTCACCATCCAAGAGTTTGTAGCTGCAGTCGCACAATTCCTGAATCCACATTCCGGGGATATCCTGAAATTCCTCACCGAAGTCCACAGCACGACAGATGGGCGATTTGAGGTATTTCTCCGTTTCGTTGCTGGTCTCTCATCCCCAATGACAACTCGGGGCCTGGAGGAGGTTCTGGGTCGATTTCCTCATGAGACAACCTACCGGGTAATTGACTGGGTGAGGGAGGAGGTTAAACGCCAGAGTGGAAACATTGGGAGTGAAGCTGGTAAAAGGAGCCTCCTGAACACATTGCACTACCTGTTTGAGTCTCAGAATCGTGGACTGTCTCAGGCCGCACTGGGATCTGTGGAAACACTTTCATTAAGTGGAATGACACTGACTCCGAATGACTGTACGGTCCTGTCTCATGTCATCGGACTCTGTGATACAATAAATCACCTCGACCTGGAGAGCTGCCACATTCAGAGTGAAGGAATCCAGCGGCTGGGACCCGGGCTGCACAAGTGCCAGGAGTTGAGGTAACTTGGTTTATCTCTCACTCTGAACTGTGAAACTGCCTCATTGTGTTGTTTCAATGTAAATGAATTTGGGTAAATTTGTAGTAAATCAGATTGTGAAGAATTGTGACAAATACCCATGGGGATCGATCAGTAATTCCCCAAGGACGGGAGTGTTCTGTGGTTCCTTGTGAAGGGATGTTGGAGACTTCATCAGATCAGGGAACAACGGCCATTGGTTTAATGGTTGTAAATCACAGGAGTGGCCGTGTTTCCTGCTGCCTGTGACACGTCCACTGATATTGTTCCTTCTCAATGTTACTGACACCCAGACCGACACTGACTACAGCAGGTGGGTCAGAGATTCACACCCCCTTCCCGGTGAGGGACAAGAGACCGTCAGCAGACTGTCCCAGTGAGAAGGAAAGAAATACCATTGTGAGATTGTCCTCCCCTGCCCTTCCCCGTGTGTCACTTTGCTCACTTCCAGATACGCAAAAAGCGAGGGCACATCTCCTCTGGGGCTCTGTTCAGACCCAACACACACGTACAAAAATATTCTGCATCCTCTCATCTTGTAGGATTGTTGTTTACCCTTGGAATCCTCCTGTGGGACCTCTCATCCCAATCCCCCTTCCATTCTTTGGAATCTCGCCCCATCCCCATTCCTCCTGTGGGCTCTCTATTACACTTTCCTCATCCTCCTGTGGGATGTCTTTTCCACATAACCCCCCCCCCCCCCTTCCTGTGAGAGCTCTCCTCCCCATCCCTCTTCCTCCTGTGGGATCTCTCTTCCGCATGTCCCTTTCACCTATGAGATCGCTCTTCCACATCCCCCTTCCTTCTATGGATTTCTCTTCCCCATCCCTTCCTGCTTTTGAAACTCGCTTCCCCATACCCGTTCCTCCTATGGGATCTCTCTCCTCCATCGACTTCTTCCTGTCGGATCTCTCTTTGGCATGCCCCATTGTCCTGTGGAATTTCTCTTCCCCATCCCCCTTCCTCCTGTGAGATTTCTCTTCCCAATCCCACATCCTCCTGTGGGAGCTCTCTTTCACATCCCTCCTCCTCCTGGCCGATCTCTCAACCCGTTCCCCCTTCATCCTGTTTAATCTCTCTCTATATCCCCTTCCTCCTTTGGGATCTCTCTTCCCCATACCCCTTCCTCCTGTGAGATCTCTCTTCCCCGTCCCCCTTCCTCCTGTGGGATCTTTCTTCCCCATGCCTCATCCTGCTGTGGGATCTCTCTTTCACACTCCCATGCCGCCTGTGGGATCTCCCTTCCCCATCCCCCTTCCTCCTGTGGGTTCTCTCTTCCCCATCCCCTTTCCTCCTGTGGGATTTCTCTTCCCCATCCCCCATCCCACCTTCGCCTCTGGGAACTCTCCTCCCCATAGAATCATAAAATCATAGAACACTACAGCACAGAAAACAAGCCATTCTGTCCTTCTAGTCTGTACCAAAACGTTATTCCGCTAGTCCCATTGACCTGCACCCAGTCCATAACCCTCCGGTCCTCCCCCATCCATGTATCTATCCAATTTATACTTAAAGCTTAAGAGTGAGTCCACATTTTCCACATCAGATGGCAGCACGTTCCACACTCTCACCACCCTCTGAGTGAAGAAGTTCCTCCTAATTCTCCCCCAAAACCTTTCCCCTTTCACGCTGAAGACATGTCTTCTCATTTGTATCTCTCCTAATCTATGTGGAAAGAGCCTATTCGCATTTACCCTGTCTATACCCTCATAATTTTGTAAACCTCTATCAAATCTCCCCTCATTCTTCTGCGCTCCAAGGAATAAAGTCCTAACCTGTTCAATCTTTCCTTGTAACTCAACTCCTGAAGACCAAGCAACATCCTAGTAAATCTTCTCTGCACTTTTTCAAACTTACTGATATCCTTCCTATAGTTAGGTAATCAGAACTGCACACAATACTCCAAATTTGGCCTCACCAATGTCTTATACAACCTCACCATAATATTCCAACTCCCATACTCAGTACTTTGATTTATGAATGCCAGGATGCCAAAAGCCTTCTTTACAAACCTGTCTACCTGTGATGCCACTTTCAGGGACATATGTTTCTGAACACCCAGATCCATCTGTTCCTCCGCACTCTTCAGTGCCCTACCGTTTATCGTGTTTGTCGTACCTTGATTTGTCCTTCCAAAATGGAACACCTCAAACTTGTCTGCATTAAATTCCATCTGCCATTTTCTGGCCCATTTTTCCAGTTGGTCCAGATCCCTCTGCAAGCTTTGAAAGCCTTCCTCACTGTCCACAACGCCTCCATCTTAGTGTCATCAGCAAACCTGCCGATCCAATTTATCACATTATCATCTAGATCATTGATACAGACAACAAACAACAATGGTCCCAGCACAGATCCCTGAGACACACCACTAGTCACAGGCCTCCAGTCTGAGAAGCAATCATCCACTACCACTCTCTGTCTTCTCCCACACAGCCAATTCGAATCCAGTTTACAACATCTCCATGGATACCTAGTGTCTGAACCTTCTGAACTAACCTTTTATGTGTGGGACCTTGTCAAAGGCCTTACCAAAGTTCATACAGACAACATCCACGGCCTTTCCTTCATATGCATTCTTGGTAACCTCCTCGAAAAACACTACAAGATTCATTAAACATGATCTACCACATACAAAGCCATGTTGACTATCTTTTATCAGCACTTGGCTGTCCAAATCCTTGTATATCCGATCTCTCAGAACACCTTCCAATAATTTACCTACTACTGATGTCAGGCTTACTGGCCTGTAATTACCTGGTGTAATTTTTGAGCCATTTTCAAACAACGGAACTACATGAACTACCCTCCAATCCTTCGGCACCGCACCCATGGCTGAGGACATTTTAAATATTTCTGCCAGGGCCCCTGCAATTTCTACACTAGTCTCTCTCAAGGTCCGAGGAAATATCATGTCAGGCCCGGAGATTTATCTACCTTTATTCACTGTAAGGCAGCAAGCAGCTCCTCCTCTTTAATCTCTATATGTTCCATGACACTACTGTTTGTTTGCCCTAATTCCATATCCGTAATGCCAGTTCCCTGAGTAAACACTGACGCAAAAAACTGTTTAAGATCTCCCCCATCTCTTGAGGCTCCACACATAGACGACCACTCTGATCTTCTAGGGGACCAATGTTGTCCTTTGCTATCCTTTTACTCTCAATATACTTGTAGGAACCCTTCTGGTTTACCTTCACATTATCTGCCAAAGCAACCTCATGTCTTCTTTTTGCCTTCCTGATTTCCTTCTTTCGTAATCCCTTACATTTTCTATACTCTTCAAGTACCTCAATTGTTCCTTGTTGCCTATACCTGCTAAACACCTACTTAACCAGATCGCCAATATCCCTTGAAAACCGAGGTTCCCTATGCCTGTTAACTTTGCCTTTAATCCTGGCAGGAACATGCAAACTCTGCACTCTCAGAATTTCACCCTTGAAGGCGTTCCACTTACTGAACACATCCTTGCAAGAAAACAACTTATCCCAATCCACTTTTACCAGATCCTCACTCATTTCCACAAAATTGGCCCTTCACCAATTCCGAACCTTAACTGGTGGACTAGTTCTATCCTTATTCATAATTATCTTTAAACTAATGACATTATGGTCACTGGACCCAAAATGTTTGCTTACACATACTTCTGTCACCTGACCTGTCTGGTTCCCTAATAGGAGATCAGGTATTGCATCCTCTCTACCGCAATATATTGATTTAGAAAAATTTCCTGAACACATTTGACAAACTCCACGCCATCTAACCCTGTCTCAGAGTGGGAGTCCCCGTCAAAATGTGGAAAGTTAAAATCCTCTACGATTACAACTTACTGTTTCTTACATCGGTCTGCTAACTCTCTACAGATTTGCTCCTCCAATTCTCTCTGCCTATAATACAACCCTATTCGTGTGCTCACACTTTCCCCGTTCCTCAGCTCCACCCATATGGCCTCTATAGACGAGCCCTCCGGGCTGTCCAATCTACGCACAGCTGTGATATTCTCCCTGACTGGTAATGCCACTCCTTCTCCTTTCATCCTTCACCCCTATCATGTCTGAAACAACGGAACCCCGGAACACGAAGCTGGCGCTTTAAAGGAATATAAAAGTGGATAAATCTCCGGATTCTGACAGGATATTCTCTAGGTCCATGAGGGACGTTAGTGTAGAAATAGGGGCTCTGACAGAAATATTACAAATGTTATTAGAAACGGAGATGGTGCCGAAGGATTGTCGTATTGCTCATGTGGTTCCATTGTTTAAAAAGGGTTCTAAGATTAAACCTAGCAATTATTGGCCTGTCAGTTTGACGTCAGTGGTGGGTAAATTAATGGAAGGTATTCTTAGAGATGGTATATATAATTATCTGGATAGACAGGGTCTGATTAGGAACAGTCATCATGGATTTGTGCATGGAAGGTCATGTTTGACAAACCTTATTGAATTTTTTGAAGAGGTTACAAGTAAAGTTGACGAGGGTAAAGCAGTGGATGTTGTCTATATGGACTTCATTAAGGCCCTTGACAAGGTTCCGCACAGAAGGTTAATTAGGAAGATTTGATCGTTAGGTATTAATACTGAAGCAGTAAAATGGATTCAACAGTGTCTGGATGGGAGATGCCAGAGAGCAGTGGTGGATAACTGTCAGTTTGGAGGCCGGTGACTCGTGGTGGGCCTCAGGGATCTGTACTGGGTACAATGTTGTTTGTCATATACATTAATGATCTGGATGATGGGGTGATAAATTGGATTGGTAAGCATGCAGATGATACTAAGATAGGTGGCGTTGTGGATAATGAAGTAGGTTTTAAAAGTTTGCAGAGAGATTTAGAACAGTTAGAGGAGTGGGCTGAACGATGGCAGATGGAGTTTAATGCTGATAAGTGTGAGGTACTACATTTTAGTAGGAATAATCCAAATAGGACATACATGGTAAATTGTAGGGCATTGAAGAATGCAGTAGAACAGGGTGATCTAGGAATAATGGTGCATAGTTCCCTGAAGGCGGAATCTCATGTGGATAGGGTGGTGAAGAAAGCTTTTGGTATGTTGGCCTTTATAAATCAGAGCATTGGGTATAGGAGTTGGGATGTAATGTTAAAATTGTACAAGGCATTGGTAAGACCGAATTTGGAGTATTGTGTACAGTTCTGGTCACCGGATTATAGGAAAGATGTCAATAAAATAGAGAGAATACAGAGAAGATTAACTAGAATGTTACATGGGTTTCAGCACCAAAGTTACACAGAACGATTGAACAAGCTAGGTCTTTATTCTTTGGAGCATAGAAGGTTGAGGGGGGACGATAGAGGTATTTAAACTTATGAGGGGGATAGATAGAGTTGACGTGGATAGGATTTTTCCATTGAGAATAGTGGAGATTCAAACAAGAGGACATCAGTTGAGAGTTAGGGGGCAAACATTTAAGGATAATATGACGGGTGATTTCTTTACTCAGAGAGTGGTAGCTGTGTGGAACGAGCTTCCAGTAGAAGTAGTAGAGGCAGGTTCGGTATTGTCATTTAAAGTAAAATTGGATAGGTATATGGAGAGGAAAGGAATGGAGGGTTATGGGCTGAGGACGGGTCAGTGGGACTAGGTGAGTGTAAGCATTCGGCACGGACTAGAAGGGCCGAAATGGCCTGTTTCCGTGCTGTAATTGTTATATGTTTATATAGTTATTAGTCCTGCCCCTCCTGCAACCAAGTCTTACGAATAGCAATAATGTCGATATCATCATGTGCCAATCCACGCCCTAAACTCATCTGCCTTACCTACA
This sequence comes from Hemitrygon akajei, assembly GCF_048418815.1. NCBI lineage: Eukaryota > Metazoa > Chordata > Chondrichthyes > Myliobatiformes > Dasyatidae > Hemitrygon > Hemitrygon akajei. The sequence continues at coordinate 6,635,472 of NW_027331940.1, forward strand.
ATACCCCTTGCATTGAAATAGATGCACCTGAGAACATTTCTATCACGTACAAACCATTGATATCTGTCTATACAAGTTGTCCTCGCATGACCCTTATCCTCCTCCACCTCACTATCTGCTCTAACACACTGCTCCCTCCGCTTACAATCTGGTTTAAAACCCCCTGAGCAGAACATGCCTAACCTACCGGCAAGGATGTTAGTCCCCTCCAGTTCAGGTGCAAATTGTACAATCGGAATTGGTCCCACCTCCCCTGGAAGAAAGCCCAATTGTCCAGAAACATGAACCCCTCCCTCATGCACCATCCCCTCAGCCACGTATTTAGCTGCATTATATTCCTATTTCTAGCCTCACTAGCACGTGGCACGGGGAGAAATCCACCTGTGGGATCTCCCTTCCCCTTCCCCCTTCCTCCTGTGGGATGTCCCTTCCCTATCTGGCTTCCTCCTGTGGGATCTCTATTCCCCATCCCCCTTCCTCCTGTGGGATCTCACTTCCACATCCCCCTTCCTCCTGTGGGATCTCTCTTCCCCATCCTACAAGTATCTGGGAGTACAGTTAGACGAGAAGCTAGACTGGACTGCCAACACAGATGCCTTGTGCAGGAAGGCACAGAGTCGACTGTACTTCCTTAGAAGGTTGGCGTCATTCAATGTCTGTAGTGAGATGCTGAAGATGTTCTATAGGTCAGTTGTGGAGAGCGCCCTCTTCTTTGTGGTGGCGTGTTGGGGAGAAAGCATTAAGAAGAGGGACGCCTCACGTCTTAATAAGCTGGTAAGGAAGGCGGGCTCTGTCGTGGGCAAAGTACTGGAGAGTTTAACATCGGTAGCTGAGCGAAGGGCGCTGAGTAGGCTACGGTCAATTATGGAAAACTCTGAACATCCACTACATAGCACCATCCAGAGACAGAGAAGCAGTTTCAGCGACAGGTTACTATCGATGCAATGCTCCTCAGACAGGATGAAGAGGTCAATACTCCCCAATGCCATTAGGATTTACAATTCAACCGCCAGGACTTAAGAACTTTTAAAAGCTATTATTAATGCTTTTTGAGATAGTGATTTAGACTCATATTTTTACTGAGTTAAGTATTGTATGTAATTAGTTTTGCTACAACAAGTGTATGGGACATTGGAAAAAATGTTGAATTTCCCCATGGCGATGAATAAAGTATCTATCTATCTATCTATCTATCTATCTATCTATCTATCTATCTATCTATCTATCTATCTATCTATCTATCTATCTATCTATCTATCTATCTATCTATCTATCTATCTATCTATCCCCCTTCCTCCTGTGGGATCTCTCTTCCCCATCCCCCTTCCTCCTGTGGGATCTCACTTCCCCATCCCCCTTCCTCCTGTGGGATCTCTATTCCCCATCCACCTTTCTTCTGTGGGGCTTCTGTTGTCATACCCCACCCTTCTTGTGCGATCTCCCTTCCACATCTTTCTTCCTCTTCAGGGATCTATCAATTCCCCTTCCCCCTTCCACCTGTGGGATCTCTCTACCACATCCCCCTTCCTACTTTCAGATCTCTCGTCCATCTGAACTCCTGTGGGCTCTCTCTTCACCATCCTCCTTCCTGCAGTTGGGCCACTGTTCCCATTCCCCTCTTCCTGTGGCATCTCACTTTCTCATCTCCCTTCCTCCTTTTGGATCTCTCTTCCTACCCCCTTTCTCCTGTGGGTCCTCTGTTCCATGTCCTATCTTTCTGTGGGATCACTCTTTCCCATCCCCATTCCTCCTGAGGTAACTCTCCTACTTATCCCCCATCCTGCTGTATGATCTCTCTTCCCCGTTCCTCCTCTTCCTGTCGGTCTCTCTTCCCCATGCCCCTTCCTCCTGTGAGATCGCTCTTCCTCATCCCCCTTCTTTCTGTTCGATGTCTCTCCTACATCCGCTTCCTCCTGTGGCATTTATCTTCCCCACTGCCTTTCATCCTGTGGGAATCTTTCTGCCCCATCCCACTTCCTCCAGTGGGATCACTCCTCCCCATCTGCCTTCTTCCTCTGGGATCTCTTTCGCCATTCACCTTCGCCTATGGCGCCTCTGTTCCCATCCCCCCACTCTTCTTGTGGGATCTCCCTTCCACATAACCCTTCCTGCTTTTAGATCGCTCATCCATCCGACCTCCTCCTGTGGGCTCACTCTTCGCAATCCCCCTTCCTGCTGTTGAGCCTCTATTCCCATTCCCCTCTTCCTGTGGCATCTGTCTTTCTCATCTCCCTTCCTCCTGTGGGATCTCTCTTCCCCATCAACTTCCTGCTGTTGGAACTCTCTTCCCCATCCCATTCCTACTGTGGGATCTCTCTTTCCCAACCCCCTTCCTCCCGTGGGATCACTCGTCCATCCGACTTCCTTCTGTGGGATCTCTCTTACCCATCCCACTACTCCTGTGGGATCTCTGTACCCCATCCTCCAATCTTCTTGTGGGATCTCCCTTCCACATCTTCCTTCCTCTTCAGGGATCTATCTCTTCCACATCTCCCTTCCATCTGTGGGATCTCTCTTCACCATCCCCCTTCCTGCTGTTGGGCCTCTGTTCCCATTCCCCTCTTCCTGTGGCATCAGTCTTTCTCATCTCCTTTCCTCCAGCGGGATCTCTCTTCCCCATCCCCCTTCATCCTATGGGATCTCTATTCACCATCACCCTTTCTCGTGAGGGGCCTCTGTTCCCATCCCCCACTCTTCTTGGGGGATCTCTCTTCCCCATCCCTTTAGCTCGGGTGGGTCTTTTTCACTGTGTCGCATTGACATTTCTGCATTTCGGTCAGGAACATTTTGTTTAGCCATCTGGAAATGAGAGAGAATATGTGGAGTTTACAGGGTCACACCGACAGACTAAATTATTGACATTCGGTGAATACACTAGAGCTGGTCAGTGAGGGACATTGACAGTGATGGGAACTCCGATCAGTGATTTACTGAAGGGTTTAATGTTTCCTGAAATATCCCAGTGAGAGAAATTCCCCCAGACCCACGGTTTGAATCACTTTGTTCATCAATCTGTCTGTTTGTGTTTAGACTTGGTGAGAATGACCTGGGAGATTCAGGAGTGAAACTGGTGTCTGCAGCTCTGAGGAACCCGGAGTGTAAAATACAGACACTGTGGTATGTACCAGACTGTGGGAGAGTGTGTTTACAGTCACTGGGTGTCTGACACTGAACATTAATTTGATCAGTAGAACTAAAGAAACATAGAAAACCTAGAGCACAGTACAGGCCCTTCGGCCCACAACGCTGTACTGAAAATGTCACTACCTTAGAATTACCTCGGTTTTACCCATAGCCCTCCATATTTCTAAGCTCCATGTAGCCATCCTGGAGTTTAAAGATCCGATCGTTTCCGTCTCCACCACCGTCGCCAGCAGCCCGTTCCACGCACTCACCACTCTCTGTGTAAAAAAACTTACCCCTGACATCTCCTCTGTACCTACTTCCAAGCACCTTAAAACTATGCCTTCTCATGCTAGCCATTTCAGCCCTGGGGAAAAGCCTCTGACTATCTACACGATCAATGCCTCTCATTATCTTGTACACCTCTACCAAGTCACCTCTCATCCTCCGTCACTCCAAGAGAAAAGGCCGAGTTCACTCAACCTATTCTCATAAGGCATGCTCCCCAAACCAGGCAACATCCTTGGAAATCTCCTCTGCACCCTCTCTATGGTTTCCATGTCCTTCCTATAGTGAGGTGACCAGAATTGTGCATAGTACTCCAAGTGGGGTCTGATCAGGGTCCTATATCGCTGCAACATATAACCATAACAGCACGGAAACAGGCCATCTTGGCCCTTGTAATCCGTGCCGAACGCTTACTCTCACCTAGTCAAACTGACCTGCACTCAGCCCATAACCTTCCATTCCTTTCCTGTCCATATTCCTATGCAATTTTACTTGATATGAAAATACCGAACCTGCCTCTACCACTTCCACTGGAAGCTCATTCCACACAGCCACCACTCTCTGAGTAAAGAAATTCACCCTTGTGTTACCCTTAAACTTTTGCCCCCTAACTCTCAAATCATGTCCACTTGTTTGAATCTCCCCTACTCTCAATGGAAAAAGCCTATCCACGTCAACTTGATCTATCCCCCTCATAACCTCTCAACTCTTAAACATTACCTCTCGACTCTTAAACTCAATCCCACGACTGATGAAGGCCAATACACTGTACGCCTTTTTAACTACAGAGTCAACCTGCATAGCAGCTTTGAGTGTCCTCTGTACTCGGACCCCAAGATCCCTCTGATCCTCCACACTGTCAAGACTCTTACCATTAACACTATATTCTACCAGCATATTTGACCTACCAAAATGAACCACTTCACACTTATCTGGGTTGAACTCCATTTGCAACTTTTCAGCCCAGTTTTGCATCCTTTTGGTGTCCCGCTGTGACCTCTGTCAGTCCTCCACACTATCCACAACACCCCCAACCTTTGTGTCATCAGCAAATTTACTAACACTACCCTCCACTTCCTCATTCAGGTCATTTATAAAAATCACAAAGACTAGGGGTCCCAGAACATATCCCTGAGGCACACCACTGGTCATTGGCCTCCATGCAGAATATGACCCGTCTACAACCACTCTTTGTCTTCTGTGGGCAAGCCAGTTCTGGATCCACAAAGCAATGTCCCCTTGGATCTCATGCCTCCTTACCTTCTCAATAAGCCTTGCATGGGGTACCTTATCAAATGCCTTGCTGAAATCCATATACCCTACATCTACTGCTCTACCTTCCAGTCCCGGTGACATCCAACTTGATGCTTTCCAAAAGCTCCACAACATCCTCTTTCTTAATATCTACTTTCTCAAGCTTTTCAGTCCACTGCAATTCATCCCTACAATTGCCAAGATCCTTTTCCGTTATGAATACTGAAGCAAATGGTTTATTAAATACCTCCGCTATTTCCTCCGGTTCCATACACAATTTTCCATTGTCACACCAGTTTGGTCCTATTCTGTCACATCTTATCCTCTTGCTCTTCTCATACTTGCAGAATGCTTTGGGGTTTTCCTTAATCCTGTCCGCCAAGGCCTTCTCATGGCCCCTTCTAGCTCTCCTGATTTCATTCATAAGCTCCTTCCTGCTAGCCTTATAATATTCCAGATTCATATCATTACCTCGTTTTTTGAATCTTTCGTAAGCTCTTCTTTTTTTCTTGACTTGATTTACAACGGCCTTTGTGCACCATGGATCTTGTACCCTATCATCCTTTCCATGTCTCATTGGAACGTACCTACTCAGAACCCCACACAAATATCCCCTGAACATTTTCTACATTTCTTCAGTATGTTTCCCTGAGAACATCTGTTTCCAATTTATGCTTACAAGTTCCAGCCTGATAGCCTCATAGTTCCCCTTACTCTAATTAAAGGTTTCCCTAACTTCCCTGTTCCTATCCCTCTCTAATGCAATGGTAAAAGAGATAGAATTGTGATCACTATCTCCAAAATGCTCTCCCACTGAGAGACCTGACAACAGGCCAGGTTCATTTCCCAATAGCAGATCAAGTACAGCCTCTCCTCTTGTAGGCTTACCTACATATTGTATCAAGAAACCTTCCTGAACACACCTAACAAATTCCACCCCATCTAAACCCCTCACTCGAAAGCTGTCAATCAATATTTGGGAAGTTAAAATCTCACACCTCAACAACCCTGTTATTAAAACTCCTTTCCAGAATCTGTCTCACTATCTGCTCCTCAATATCCCTGTAACTGTTTGGTACCCTATACAAAACACCCAGTAGAGTTATTGACCTCTTCCTGTTCCTAACTTCCACCCACAGAGACGCCGTAGACAACCCCTCCATGACTTCCTCCTTTTCTGGAGCCGTGACACTATCTCTGATCAACAGTGCCACACCCCCACCTCTTTTGCCTCCCTTCCTGTCCTTTCTGAAACATCTAAAGCCTGGCACTCGAAGTAACCATAGATAGTCCTGCCCCTGCACCATCCAAGGCTCTGTAATGGCCACAACATCATATCTCCGAGAGCTGATCCACGCTCAAAGCTCATACGCTTTATTCATCATACTCCTTGCATTAAAATAGACACATCTCAAACCATCGGACTGAGTGCCTCCTTCTCTATCACCCGCGTATCCTCCCTTTCACACTGTCTCCAAATTCTCTCTATTTGTGAGCCAACCTCCCTCTCCTCCGTTACATTAATTTGGTTCCCTCCCCCCAGCAATTCTAGTTTAAACTCTCCCCATTAGCCTTAGCAAACCCTGCTGTCAGGATATTGGTCCCCCTGGGATTCAAGTACAACCCGTCATTTTTGTACAGGTCACACCTGCTCCAAAGGAGGTCACAATGATCCAGAAATCTGAATCCCTGCCTCCTGCTCCAATCCCTCAGCCACGCGTTTATCCTCCACCTCATCCTAATCTTATTCTCACTGTCACGTGGCACAGGCAGTAATTCCGTGATCACTACCTCTGAGGTCCTGTTTCTCAACTTCCTTCCTAACGCCCTGTAGTCTGCTTTCAGGACCTCTTCCCTTTTCCTACCTATGTCACTGGTACCAATATGTACCACGACCTCTGGCTGTTCTCCCTCCCACTACAGGATATCTTGGACGTGATCAGAAACATCCCATACCCTGGCACCTATGAGGCAAACTACCATCCGAGTTTCTTTCCTGCATGTACAGAATCACCTCTCTGACCCCCTAACTATAGAGTCCCACATTGGTAACTATAGAGTCTCACTGGCCGACTTGCGCAGTCGTGCTGAAGAAAAAAAAAATCAGTAATTGTGTTACTGATAAAAACTGGGGATTTGTACCGTCTCCTGTCTCTCTGTGTCCTTCACCCTCATTCCCTCTCATCTCCAGGCTGAAGAAGGTCGGTCTCACAGATTCTGGTGCCAAGGATCTCGCCTCCGCTCTCAGTACAAACCCATCACTGACGGAGCTGAACCTGAGTGGTAATAAACTGGGGGATTCAGGAGTGAAACTGCTGTCTGCGGCTCTGAGGAACCCAGAGTGTAAAATACAGAAACTGCAGTAAGTACCAGACGGTGGGAGATTGCGTTTACAGTCACTGGGTGTCAGACACTGAACATTAATGTGATCTGTAATTTTGTTACTGATAAACACTGGGGATGTGTACCGTCTCCTGTCTCTTTGCGTCCTTCACCCTCATTCTCTCTCATCTCCAGGCTGAAGAAGGTCGGTCTCACAGATTCTGGTGCCGAGGATCTCGTCTCCGCTCTCAGTACAAACCCATCACTGACGGAGCTGATCCTGAGTGATAATAAACTGAGAGATTCAGGAGTGAAACTGGTGTCTGCGGCTCTGAGGAACCCGGAGTGTAAAATACAGAAACTGGAGTAAGTACCAGACTGTGGGAGATTGTGTTTACAGTCACTGGGTGCCTGACACTGAACATTAATGTGATCAGTAATTGTGTTACTGATAAACACTGGGGATTTGTACCGTCTCCTGTCTCTCTGTGTCCTTCACCCTCAATCTCTCTCTCATCTCCAGGCTGTACAAAGTCGGTCTCACAGATTCTGGTGCCGCGGATCTCGCTTCAGCTCTCAATACAAACCCATCACTGACGGAGCTGGACCTGAGTGATAATAAACTGGGAGATTTAGGAGTGAAACTGGTGTCTGCGGCACTGAGGAACCCGGAGTGTAAAATACAGAAACTGGGGTAAGTACCAGACTGTGGGAGATTGTGTTTACAGTCACTGGGTGTCTGACACTGAACATTAATATGATCAGTAATTGTGTTACTGATAAACACTGAGGATTTGTACCGTCTCCTGTCTCTCTGTGTCCTTCACCCTCACTCTCCCTCTCATCTCCAGGCTGTACAAAGTCAGTCTCACAGATTCTGGTGCCGAGGATCTCGCTTCCGCTCTCAATACAAACACATCACTGACGGAGCTGTACCTGAGTGATAATAAACTGGGAGATTTAGGAGTGAAACTGGTGTCTGCGGCTCTGAGGAACCCGGAGTGTAAAATACAGAAACTGTGGTAAGTACCAGACTGTGGGAGATTGTGTTTACAGTCACTGGGTGTCTGACACTGAACATTAATACGATCAGTAATTGTGTTACTGATATACACTGGGGATCTGTACCGTCTCCTGTCTCTCTGTGTCCTTCACCCTCACTCTCTCTCATCTCCAGGCTGGGGATGGTCGGTCTCACAGATTCTGGTTCCGAGGATCTCGCCTCCGATCTCAGTACAAACCTATCACTGACGGAGCTGGGCCTGAGTAATAATAAACTGAGAGATTCAGGAGTGAAACTGGTGTCTGCGGCTCTGAGGAACCCGGAGTGTAAAATACAGAAACTGTGGTAAGTACCAGACTGTGGAAGATTGTGTTTACAGTCACTGAGTGTCTGACACTGAACATTAATATGATCAGTAATTGTGTTACTGATAAACACTGGGGATCTGTACCGTCTCCTGTCTCTCTGCGTCCTTCACCCTCACTCTCTCTCATCTCCAGGCTGTTCAATGTCGGTCTCACAGATTCTGGTGCCAAGGATCTCGTCTCCGCTCTCAGTACAATCCGATCACTGACGGAGCTGGACCTGGGATCAAACTCGCTGACAGACCGATCTGTCCCCGCTCTCAGCCGCCTCATACTGACCCTCCCGAGTCTGGAGTGGATCGGGTGAGTGTTGTGTTAATGTTCAATCTGATAAAATATCAGCAGATCCGCGGGTTTTCTGATGATATTTGTCTGTGAGTGCTTTTGAATCATTAACCCCAGTCCCCTGTTACTGACACTGTTGTGTAATCTGTTTATTTCATCTTTATTCTCCCATCTGTTTCAGGCTGATGGGGAATTGGTTCAGTGAGACCGGGGAGAAGAAACTGAGATCTCTGCAGGAACCCAGACCCGGACTGAAAGTGATCTGTGAACATCTGAATGTGTGAACATCCCCGCCCGCGGGATGGGGACATTTTGGCCGATTCCCCGACCTCCCCTTTAACTCCCGCCCTTACCTTTAACGGCCGCGCGCTGGGGCTGATTCCCAACGGTTTTAACGGAACCAGCTCAGGCCTCGCGCTGTGTGTCGCTCGGAGCGGTCCCGCAGTGACGTGTTTTCGCCTGTTGTCCGGCGGGACAGCTTCCGCCGGAAGTGTGTGTTCGGGATTCCCACGTGACACCCCGGAGAATTACCCAGACAGGAAGTGCCCGGGGGCCGGGGATCAGTCTGTGACACCGGTGTCCCGGGGTGGGATTGTCCCGGTAGAGAATCCTTTTGCTCGCTTTGCTGAGGACGGTGCATTCGGCAGCCTGGCCGATATAATGATGTTAAATTGACAAATCTCTCGGCAGTGACCCTGGATCTGCAGCGATCCCGGACACGGCCCTGAAGTGTGATTTTATAATCATCGGTTCCCCGCTGCAGAGTGACGGTGAGAAACGGGACTGATTATTCAACCTGTCACTCGTTGTCACCGGTCAGTTAATTGTGTGTGACTGTGAGTGAGTCGATTTACATTTGTCATGTTGATATCAATAAACCGCTGTAACTCCCTGTCCTGGTATCAGACTTTAGTCTCATTAGAGGAGAAACAGTGACCTGGGGTTACTGTTGCCCCCTGCACTCGATGAACTGAAATAATACATGGTAAATGGTAGGGCATTGGGGAATGCAGTAGAATAGAGTGATCTAGGAATAATGGTGCATAGTTCCCTGAAGGTGGAATCTCATGTTGACAGGGTGATGAAGAAAGCTTTTGGTATGCTGGCCTTTATAAATCAGAGCATTGAGTATAGCAGTTGGGATGTAATGTTAAAATTGTACGAAGCATTGGTGAGGCCGAATTTGGAGTTTTGTGTACAGTTCTGGTCACCGAATAATAGGAAAGATGTCACGAAAACAGAGTACAGAGAAGATTTACTAGAATGTTACCTGGGTTTCAGCACCTAAGTTACAGGGAAAGATTGAACAAGTTAGCTCTATGTTCTTTGGAGCATAGAAGGTTGAGGGGGGACTTAATAGTGGTATTTAAAATTATGAGGGGGATGGATAGAGTGGACGTATATAGGCTTTTTCCTTTGAGTGTAGGGGGAGATTCAAACAAGAGGACATGATTTGAGAGTTAGGGAGCAAAAGTTTGGGGGTAACACGATGGAGAACAACTTTACTCAGAGAGTGGTAGCTCTGTGAAACGAGCTTCCAGTAGAAGTGGCAGAGTCAGGTTTGATTTTGTCATTTAAAAAAAAATTGGATAGGTATATGGACAGGAGAGGAATGGATGGTTATGGGGTGAGTACAGGTCGATGAGACATGGTAGAGAGAGAGAGCGTTTAGCACGGACGAGAAGGGCCAAGATGGCCTGTCCCATCAGACACTCACGGGGTCACACACAGACTGAATGACCCTCCACACCGTCCCATTGCACACTCCTGGGATGTGAGACAGAGTGAATGTCCCTCCACACTGTCCCAACACACTCCCGGAGTGAGACACAGAGTGAATCTCCCTCTGCACTGTACCATCACACACTCCTGGTGTCGGACTCAGAGTGAAGCTCCCTCAAAACCATCCCATCACAAACTCCCAGGGTCAGACACAGTGAATCTCCCTCTGCATTATACCAGCACACGCTTTTTTGTTACAATATTTTTATTCAGAAGAAGAAAAAAACAAGATTTACAGAGTGCAACACATCTCAACATGACGTGTGTACATTCATATATTGTAATAAAATTGATCAAAATGTTATAGCACATCGCACAAAGGTATACCACTGTAATCAAAAATTTAAAGATAGTTCATACAGCATAAAATAATTTTTTTATATAAAAAAGTCAACCCTCTAACAACTACCAAATAAAAAAGTTGATGGATGATAATGGATAAATTAGAAAAGAAAACATAATCGCTTAAGAAGAGAAGATAAAAATATACATAAAAGTCTGTGCACTCTTAAACTTTATAAATTGGAAAAGTAATTTAGGAAAGGTCCCCAGGTACCATAAAAAGATTGTTTCGAATTTAAGACTGAGCAGCGGATCTTTTCTAAATTTAAATAAGACATAATATCGCGTAGCCATTGAAGATGTGTAGGAGGGGTAGACTCCTTCCATTTAAGCAAGATTGCTCTGCTTGCTAAAAGAGAGGGAAAAACTAAAACCTGTAGGTTAGAAGTATTTAAAGTTATATCTTCATCTGCAATAATACCAAACAAGGCAGTAAGGGGATTTGGGTCAAATTGGACCCTAAAAATTTGTGAGAAGGTATGGAATACTTCCCGCCAAATCTTTTCAATTTTAAGGCAAAACCAAAACATATGAATTAAAGAGGCATCAGCAGAGTTGCATTTATTACAACGTGGAGAAACATTCAGATAAAAACTGGACAGCTTCTGTTTAGAAATGTAAGCTCTATGAACCACTTTAAATTGCAGAAGAGAATGACGAGCACAGAAAGAAGATTTATTAACCTGTTCAAGAATTTTATTCCATCTATCATCAGAAATCTGACAATTTAGGTCATCCTCCCAAGCTGTTTTATTTTATCTAAAAAGTCTTGTCCAGAATCAATCAGCAAGTTATAGATACCGGTAACAGAAACATTAACAAAAGGTTTTAAATTTAAAAGATCATCCAGTAAATTTTTATCAGAACCTATAGGAAAAGTAGTTAATTGGAAACCTAAGAAATCTCTAATTTGAAGGTATCTGTAAAAATGTGTTATTGGGAGTGCAAATTTAGTTGACAATTGGTCAAATGAAGCAAGAGATCCTGAGATAAACAGGTCCCAAAAACACTTATTACCTAGTTCATCCCAATCCTTAAAGACTTTTTCAGTCATGGAAGGGATAAAAAATAATTAAAAAATGGGAGATGATAATGAAAAATTCGCTAAACCAAAACATTTCCTAAATTGAGACCAAATCCTTAAAGTTTGCCTAACAATTATGTTATCTGTTATTTTATTTGCTGAAAAAGAAGAGTATGATCCAAGAAGAGAGACAATAGAGGAATCTTTTACAGAATTAACTTCTAAGGAGACCCATGATGGGCAATCTTTACGATAAATAAGACCAGAAAGTAATATTCCTTATATTGGCAGCCCAATAGTAAAACCTAACATTGGGTAGGGCTAATCCACACATCTCTTTATTTCTTTGTAGGTAACCTTTACTTAAACGAGCTTGCTTATTATTCCAAATATAAGATGTTAAAATTGAATCTAAAGAATCAAAGTAGGTCTTAGGAATAAAAATAGGTAAGGCCTGAAAAAGATATAAAAATTTAGGAAGAATCTTCATTTTAATCGAAATAATTCGGCCAATTAGGGATAACGAAAGATGAGACCGTTTAGAAAGCATCTTTTTCACATAATTCAATAAGAGGTTTAAGTTTTCTTCAAATAAATTCTTGAAGTTTTTAGTAATTGTTACACCTAGATATGTAAATTGACTTGTAACAACTTGGAATGGAAATTTGGCATTTGATGACATTAGATCATTTTTTTAAAAATAGCTCACATTTAAGTTCAGCTTATATCCTGAAAAAGAACTAAACTGGGAAATTAAAGAAAGAACCGAAGGTAAAGAAGTTTCAGTGTTAGAGATAAGAAGTAAAATATCATCAGCATATAATGAAATTTTATGAGTCATACCTTCCCTCAGTATACCAGAAATGTCCTTAGATTCTCGAAATGCTATTGCTAAGGGTTCTATAGCTAAAGCAAAAAGTAAAGGACTAAGAGAAAAACCTTGTCTAGTTCCTCGCTGTAATTTAAAGGGCTTAGAAATTTGAGAGTTAGTAATAACCTGAGCGGTAGGAGACAAGTAAATTAATTTAACCCAACGAATAAAATTAGGCCCAAAATTAAGCTTTTCTAAGGTCTTAAAAAGATAATTCCACTCAATCCTATCGAAGGCTTTTTCTGCATCTAAGGATAATATACACTTTTTTTTTGGATGGTGAATATATCACATTCAATAACTGACGTATATTAAAATGTGAGTAACGATTTTTAATAAATCCTGTCTGGTCATGTGATAGATGATAAAATATTTTCAAGTCTTCGAGCTAAGATTTTGGATAAGATTTTTGCATGAACATTTAATAAAGAGATCGGTCTGTATGAAGAACATTCAGCTGGATTTTATTTTTTTTAAGAATAAGAGAAATAAAAGCTTCATAAAAAGATTGAGGGAGTTTGCCTGATTTAAAGGACTCTGATAAAACAGAGGATAAATAAGGTGTAAGTAACGTAGTGAAAGTTTTATAAAACTCCCCAGGAAAGCTATTAGGTCCTGGGGTCTTACCAGAATGTAAAGCACGTATAGCCTCAGCCGCTTCTCCATTGGAAATAGGCTGATCTAACCGTGTTAGACTATCAGCAGACAATGTAGGAATGTTGATATTGCTGAAAAAAGCATTCATATAGGTATCATCTGAAGAAGAGTCAGACTGATACAACTTAAGGTAAAAGTCTTTAAATACGTTGTTAATTTCAGAATGGTCAGATATCGTAGTACCATTATCTTTAAAAATTTCTGTGATTTGACGATTAACTGTGAAAGATTTTAAGCGATTGGCTTATAAACTACCTGTTCTATCCCCGTGAATGTAAAATTGAGTTTTATCTCTCAGCAGCTGTCGTTCAATTGGGTAAGTCAGCAGAAGATTATACTTGGATTGGATTTCAATATGCTTATTATATATACTTGGATCTGGAGATAGCGCATACTTTCGATCAAGATCTTTTAATATCGCTGCTAGGTCACATCTTTCTTTGTCAGCTCTTTTCTTTATATAGGTAGAGTAAGAGATAATTTCTCCACGAACATGTGCTTTAAAAGTAGCCCAGACTATAGTACCAGCAGTATCTCCTTTAAAATTTTCTTTAAAGAAAAAAGTAATATGGATTTCCAAAAAAGTTAGAAAATTTTTATCAGATAACAATGATAAGTTAAAACGCCAACTTCTGTTTGGTAAAGAGTAAACAGGTAATCTTAAAGCACACTCTCCTGGGGTCAGACACAGAGTGAAGCTTCCTCTACACCATCCATCAGACATTCCCCCGGCACAGCCACAGAGTGAAGCTACCCCCACATCGTCCCATCACACACACCTGGGGTCAGACACAGACTGAATGTCCCTCCACACAGTCCCATCACACACTCCCGGGTGAGACTGAGAGTAAATCTCCCTCCACACCGTCCCATTACACACTCCCGGGATGAGACACAGAGTGAATCTTCCTCCACACAGTCACAACACACACTCCGGGCGTGAGAAACAGAGTGAATCTCCCTCTGCACTGTACCATCACACACTCCTGGTGTCAGACAAAGAGTAAAGCTCACTCCAAACCGCACCTTCACAATCACTGCGGGTCAGACACAGAGTGAATCTCCCTGCACCGTCCCATCACACACTCGCGGGGTCAGACTCAGAGAGAGGTTCCCTCCACACCGTCCCATCACACACTCACGGGGTCAGACACAGAGAGAGGTTCCCTCCACACTGACCTATCACACAATCTCGGGGTCACCCAGATTAACTCTCCCTCCACACTGTCCCTTCACACACATCTGGGGTCAGATACAGAGTGAATATCTGTCGAAACCATCCCATCAGACATTCCTGGGGTCACACACAGAGTGAATCTCTCTCCACGTCATCACAACACACACTCCCGGGGTCAGACACAGATTGAATCTCCCTCTGCATCTTCCCATCACACACTCCCGGGGTCAGACTCAGAGAGAAGTTCACTCCACTTCTCCCATAACACATTCCCAGGGTCACACACAGATTGAATCTCCCTGCACACTGTCCCATCACACGCTCCTGGGGTCAGACACAGAGTGAAACTCCCTTCCCTCCGTCCCATCACACACTCCTGGGGTGACAAACAGAGTGAAACTCTCAACACACCGTCCTATCACAGACACCCAGGGTCAGACACAAAGAGAATCTCCCTCTTCATTGTACCATCACAAACTCCTGGGGTCAGACACAGAGTCAATCTCCCTCTGCATCGTACCATCACACACTCCTGTTGTTTGACACAGAATGAAGCTCCCTACACACCGTTAATCAGACACACCCGGGGGTCAGACACAGTGTGAAGGCACCTCCACATCGTCCCATCACACTCCGGATCAGACACAAAGTGAATCTCCCTCCTCACTGTCCCGTTACACACACCCGGGGTCAGGCTCACAGAGAAGTTCCCACCATTTCTCACATTAGACACTCCCGGGAATACACGCAGAGTGAATCTCCCTCTGCAGTGTCCCGTCACACATTCCTGGGGTCAGACACAGAGTGAAGCTCCCTCGAAACCATCCCATCACACACTCCCGGGGTGAGAAACAGAATGAAACTCTCACCACACCGTCCCATCACAGACACCCAGGGTGAGACACAGAGCGTATCTCCCTCCACACCGACCCATCACACACTCTCTGGGTCAGACAATGAGTAAAGCTCCCTCCAAACCGTACCTTCACATTCACTGCGGGTCAAACACTGAGTGATTCTCCCTCCACATCATCACAACACACACACCCCTGGTGAGACACAGAGAGAATCTCCCTGTGCAATGTCCCATCACACACTCCTGGGGTGAGACACTGAGAGAGGATCCCTCCACTTTTTCCATCACACACTCCCAGGGTCACACACAGATTGAATCTCCCTCCACACTGTCCCTTCACACACTACTGGGGTCAGACACAGAGTGAATCTCCCTCCGCACTGTCCCATCACACACTCCTGGGGTCAGACACAGAGTGACACTCTCTCCACACCGTCCCTTCACACACTCCCGAGGTAAGACACAGAGTGAATCTCCCTCTATATCATCCCATCATACACACTGGGGATCAGACTCAGAGAGAAGTTCACTCCAAACCGTCCCATCACACACTGCAGGATACAGACATAGAGCGAAGCTCCCTCCTCACCATCCCATCACACTCCCTCCGAGTCAGATACAGAGTGAATCTGACTCACTCTGTCCCATCACACACTCCCAGAGTCAGACACATAATTAATCTCCCCCCTCAACATCCCATCACACTCTCTCGGGGTCTGAGACAGTATGAAGCTACTTCCACATCGACCCATTACACGCCCCCAGGGTAAGACTCAGAGAGAAGTTCCCACCACTTCTCCCATTAGACACTCCCGGGGTCACACACAGATTGAATCTCCCTCCACACTGTCCCTTCGCACACTCCCGGGGTCACACACAGAGTGAATGACCTTCCACACAGTCACAACATACACTCCTGTGGTGAGACACAGAGTGAATCTCCCTCTGAATCGTACCATCACACACCCCTGGTGTCAGACACAGAGTGAAGTTCCCTCCACACCGTCCCATCACACTCACTCCGAGTCAGAGACAGAGTGAATCTCCCTCCCCTCAGTCCCATCACACACTTGCAGAGTCAGACACATAGTGAATCTCCCCCCTCACCAGCCCATCACACACTCGCGGGGTCACACACAGTATGAAGCTATCTGCATATCGTCGCATTACGCACACCCAGGGTAAGACTCAGAGAGAAGTTCCCTCCACTTCTCCAATCACACACTCCCAGGGTCAGAGACAATATGAATCTCCCTCCACACTGTCCCATCACACACTCCCGGGGTCAAACACAGATTGAATCTCCCTCCACACTGTCCCATCACATACTCACGTGATGAGACACGAAGTGAATCTCCCTCCCCACAGTACCATCACACACTCCCGGAGTCGGAAATATAGTTAATCTGCCCCCTCATCGGCCCATCACACACTCCCGGGGTCAGCGGCAGTATGAAGCTACCTCCACATCGTCCCATTACACACACGCGTGGTAAGACTCTGAGAGAAGTCCCTCCACTTCTCCCATCACACACTCCTGGTGTCAAACACATATTGAATCTCCCTCCACACTGTCCCGTCACACCCTTCTGGGGTCAGATACAGAGTGAAGATCCCTCGAAACAATCCCATCAGACATTCCCGAGCTCAGACACAGAGTAAATCTCCCTTCATATCATCACAACGCACACTGCCGGAGTCAGAAACAGAGTCAAACTCTCACCAAACCGTCACATCACAGACACCCAGGGTGAGGCACAGTGAATCTCCCTCTGCATCGTACCATCCCACACTTCTGGTGTCAGACACAGAGTGAAGATCCGTCAAAACCATCCCATCAGACACTCCCGGGGTCACACACAGATTGAATCTCCCTCCGCAGTGTCCCATCACACACTCCTGGCGTCAGACACAAATTGAATGTTTCACCACACTGTCCCATCACACACTTCTGGGTCAGACACAGAGCGAAGCTCCCTCAAAACCATCCCATCACACACTCCCAGGGTCACACACAGATTGAATCTCCCTCCGCAGTGTCCCATCACACACTCCTGGGGTCAGACACGGATTGAATGTCCCACCACACTGTCCCATCACACACTTCTGGGTCAGACACAGAGTGAAGCTCCCTCGAAATCATCCCTTTAGACATTCCAGGGCAGTCACAGAGTGAATGTCCCTCCGCACAGTCACAACACACCGTCCCGTGGTGAGACATAGAGTGAATCTCTCTCTGCATCGTACGATCTCAAACTCCCGGGGTCAGATACAGAGTGATGTTCCCTCCACACCATCCCATCACACTCCCTCCGAGTCAGAGACAGTGAGAATCTCCCTCCCCTCTGTCCCATCACACACTTCCGGAGTCAGACACATAGTGAATCTCCCTCCCCTCTGTCCCATCTCACACTCACGTGATGTGACATGAAGTGAATCTCCCTCCACACTGTCCCATCACACACTCCTGGGGTCAGACACAGAGTGAAGCTCCATCGACACAACCCATCACACACTCCCGGGGTGAGAAACAGAGTGAAACTCTCTCCACACCGCCCTATCACAGAGACCCTGGGAGAGACACAGAGTGAATCTCCCTCCACACTGTCCCATCATACACTCCCGGGGTCACACACAGATTGAATCTCCCTCCACACCGTCCCATCACAAACATCTGGGTCAGACACAGAGTGAATCTCCCTCTGCATCGTACCATCACACACTCCTGTTGTTTGACACAGAATGAAGCTCCCTCCACACCGTTAATCAGACACAGACACAGTGTGAAGGCACTTCCACATCGTCCCATCAAACTCACTCCGGATCAGACACAAAGTGAATCTCCCTCCTCACTGTCCCATCACACACTCCCGAGTTCAGACACAGAGTGAAGCTCCCTGGACACCATCCCATCACACACTCCCGGGGTGAGAAACAGAGTGAAACTCTCTCCACACCGTCCTATCACAGACACACTGGGAGAGACACAGAGTGAATCTCCCTCCACACTATCCCATCACACACTCCTGGGGTCAGACACAGAGTGAATCTCTCTCTGCATTGTACCATCACACACTCCTGGTATCAGACACAGAGTGAAATTCCCTCCACACCGTCCCATCACACTCCCTCCGAGTCAGAGACAGAGTGAATCTCCCTCCCCTCAGTCCCATCACACACTTGCAGAGTCAGACACATAGTGAATCTCCCCCCTCACCAGCCCATCACACACTCCCGAGTTCAGACACAGAGTGAAGCTCCCTGGACACCATCCCATCACACACTCCCGGGGTGAGAAACAGAGTGAAACTCTCTCCACACCGTCCTATCACAGACACACTGGGAGAGACACAGAGTGAATCTCCCTCCACACTATCCCATCACACACTCCTGGGGTCAGACACAGAGTGAATCTCCCTCCCCTCTGTCCCATCACACTTCCGGAGTCAGACACATAGTGAATCTCCCTCCCCTCCGTCCCATCACAAACTTCTGCAGTCAGACACATAGTGTATGTCCCCCATCACGGTCCCATCACACACACAGGGGGTCAGAGAGAGTATGAAGTAAATATCAGAAGTTGTATTATTCACTCCTAAATTCACCAAGTATATTCGCCGATATTCGTGGATATGTTTTGAGGTCGTTGAAACTGCCTCGCCCACAATACCAAACGCTCCCTCTCGCCAGTCTGGGAGGAGGCCGGGTTACTGATTGATTCGGAAGGTTCGGGATGTTGTTCTGAGAGACTCGGGGCTCAGGTCTGTGTGACAGCAGCGGCCTGTCCGCCCACATTCCTCAGGACAGGGAGCGGCCTTTCTGCTGAAATCAGATCCTACCGGTTCGACTGTTCACTCTCATTGAGGTGTGAACAACGCCACTTTAATATTGTATTTAACCATTTCTACTGCAAGGAAGAGTGATAAGATCTTTAACGTGATTCAAAGAAAACTACCTGGGGTCTTCGACTCCCAACTTTACCAGTCAATCCACCCCGTGATGCACCATCAATAACTCACTCTGAGACGTAAAAGCGAGGTATCGGCTTTTATTGACTGGAAGAAGGAACGAGCAGTGAGTGACCACCATACTACATCCTGGAGACTGAGAGGCCGGGCTCAGACCTCCATCACCTTTATACAGGGGTCAGTGGGAGGAGCCACAGGAGCAGTCATCAGGGGGCGTGTCCAGACAGGTATATGTAGTTCACCACACCCCGTTCGCAGCGAGTTTCCAGCATTTTATTTTTACTCCGGACTCGCGTCATCTGCATTATTTTAAAATATTTTTAAATATTAAAAAAATCAAATTTTAGAAAAATTGAGTTGTGAGGAATGATCGAATAGGTTCGAACTTTATACCTTTGAACGAAAAGGATCGAGAGGAGATATAACAGAGGTAGTGAAAATTATGAGGGGGAGTGAGAGGGTAAACGCACTCTGTCGTTTTCCACTGAGGTTGGGTGGAGCTCCAGCCAGAGGTCATGGGTGAAGGGTTGAAAATGAAAAGTTTCAGGGGATCATGAGGGGAAACATCTTCACTCAGAAGGTCCAGAGAGTGCGAACGTGCTGCTGGCTACACATGTTACAAGCGAGTTCGATTTCAACCATTAAGAGACAGTTTGGTTGGGAGGGGTGTGGAGGGGTGTAGAGGGCTTTGGCCCCGGTACAGCTCGAAGGGATTAGGCAGTTAAAATGGCTCAGCCGAAAGGCCTGATTTTGTGTTGTACGTTTCTATGCCACCTTGATCTCTGATTCATAACAGAGAACGGGTTAACTAACCAGAGATCAGAAATAATTATCAGAATTTTAATTTCTCACAGCTTAATTCCCCAAGAATATTCTAACAAGGAGGCTATGTTCTGAAGACTTTTCAAGCTGCCCCTTCTCTCTGCCCCACGCGCTGATCTTTCGTAACCATGGTAACACACAAAATGCTGGAGGAACCCAGCAGGACCGGTAACATCTGTGGAACGGTGAAATAAGTCGAGCTTTCGGGCCAAGACCCTTCAGTGGAACTGGAAAGGAAGGGTAAAGAGGGCAGACCATGGATGCAGGTTGTTATTCTGTGAAACTCAGAGCTCAGGGTCTGTGTGGAAGCATCGGCTGGACCCCACATTCCTCGGAACAGGGAACGGCCTTTCTGCTGGAATCAAATCCGACCGGTTCGACAATTCACTGTCATTCAGGTGTGAAATCACTCACTTTTATAATGTATTTGACCATTTCTGCTGCAGGGAAGACCGATAGAATCATTAATGTGCCTTTAAGAAATTTACCTGGGGTCTCGAACCAGCAACAATACCCGTTACGATGCTGCGTGTTTCCAGCATTTTATGTTCCCCTCGGACTCGCATCATCTGCAATTATTCTACAAGTATTTTCAGGATTCCTTCAAAGAATCAGTCCGTGGCATTCCTAACCGCAACATTAACCTGGCTGTGTTCCCAGTTAGGGTTAGGGTTAGGGTCCGTGGCGTTCCTAACCGCAACATTAACCTGGCTGTCTTCCCAGTTAGGGTTAGGGTTAGGGTCCGTGGCGTTCCTAACCGCAACATTAACCTGGCTGTCTTCCCAGTTAGGGTTAGGGTTAGGGTCCGTGGCGTTCCTAACCGCAACATTAACCTGGCTGTCTTCCCAGTTACGGCTGCCAGTAATTTTTAAATGTTTCCTGTAACCGCGAGGGTGAGGGGGAGGGAGAGGCTGATGGAAAGGAGGAGAGTGTGGGTTGAAGGGGAGAGCAGGCGGAGGAGGGGCAGGATGAGTGTGTGGAAGTTGGAGAGGGGGAAGATGAAGTTGCGTCAGGAGCAGGAGAAGTGGGACAGAGTTAAAGAGATGGGAGACATGGAGAGGGAGAGAGAGAAGGGGCGACAGAGAAAGGGGAAGTGAAACAGCTGGAGTGAAAGGGGGGAAGGAAGAGACAGATAGAGGGCGGAGAGAGAGCGAGAGTTTGAGAGAAATGGTGTGAGGCATCGGGAGAGGGTAAATGAGAGGGTTAGCGAGCGCGGCTGGGAGAGATGAGAAAGAGTTGGTGAGTCACGGATAAGGAGGGGAAATGGGATAGGAGAGAGAAAGGTGGGGAAATGGGAGAAGGGAGTGGAAGGAGAGGGTTTAGCAGAATGGGAGAGACCATGATGGGTGGGAGGGGCGTTGGGTGAGGGAGAGGAAGTGATGTGCAGGAGGAGGCGAGTGGGAGGTGTGAGAGAGAAGTGCAGTGAGCAAGAAGGTTGAGTGACCGGGAAGCATAGGAGAGAGATATGCGTGAGGTGGGCGGTAAGGAGAGAGGGGTGTGGAGCGGTACTCTTTGCGGCTTGTGATCACAATGCCACCAGATTCAAAGGAAATTTGGAAAGGGGTATCTGCATGGGTTGAGATTAAAATATGGAAAGTGCAATTTTGATGGTATCAGAAATGCCCTGCCCACCGTGGAATTTGTTTTCTGGCAAAAGCGCTCTAATGAGCGGTAGACCTTCAAAGGTGAAATTTTGAGAGTATAAAGTTTGTATGTGTCTGTCAGAAAAAAAGGCAAGGATAATTGGTTTAGGGAACCTTGTTTTTTTTTAAAGATGTTGAGGCACTGGTTACGAGATTAAAGGAGTTCCATAGTAGGTATGGGCAGGTAGGTAATTATTGACTATACGAAATTCAAGGTAACACTTAGAAAGAAATCAAGTGTGCTAAATGAATACTTTGGGTGAAGGTTAGTACTAACGGATTATACAGATTAGACCAAAAGGATTGCAAAGATTAACACTGGACCTCTGATAGATTAGAACAGTAAACCATACATTGAGCCAAAGGAGATGGGGAAATGACGAGATGGAGGAGATGGATTTTCTGCATCTGAATTTACTCAGGAGATGGATCCAGAGTCTGAATAAGTACAGAGGTCCTGGATCCTCTGTGGATGAGAGAGGATCCTCTGTTTCAGAAAGGGTCAACAACTCTGTGAGAATGTTTTAGGCAGATGAGTCTGATATCAGTAGTGGGAAAGATAATGGGAGCTGTTCTAAGGGATAGGATATATGAATTATTTGATAAACATTGACTGATTATGGATAATCAACATGGAGTCGTAAGTGGTTGGTCTTGTCTCAGCAACCTTATAGATATTTTTGAGGGTGTTACCACGAAAGTTGATGAAGACAATGCAGTGGATATAGTCTTCATGGTCTTTAGAAGGGAATTGCCAAGGTCTCGCATGGGAGGATAGTCAAGACGGTCCAATCACTCGGCATTCGATAAGCTGGAAAAGACATTGTCTTGGTGGGAGAAACCGGAAAGTAGCTGCAGATGGTTACCACTCTGACTGGAGGCCTGTGACTAGTGAAAAGCTGCAGAGATCAGCGCCGGCTCGGTTGCTCTTTGTCATCGAAAGCAACAATCTCCATGATAATGTAATTATCTGGGTCAGCAAATTTGCAGAGAACGCCAAGGTTAGGGGTGTAGTCGATAGCGAGGAAAGTTATTATGACTCTCAGCGTGAATTGGACCAGCTGCAAAAATGGACTAAAACGTCAAAGGTAATTTAACGCGGACAAGTGCGAGGTGTTGCACTTCAGCAAGACCAGCCAGGGTAGGACTGAAGCAGTGAACGATAGGGTACTGAGGAGTGCAGAAGAACGAAGGGATCTGGGGTTACTGTTCCATAATTCATTGAATGTAGCGTGACAGTTAGATAGGGTCGTAAAGAAAACATTTTCAAACATTCGCCTTCATAAATTTATGTATTGAGTACAGGAGATGGGATGTTATGTTGAAGTTGTACAAGACTTTGGAGTACAGTGTGAAAGATTGGTCACCGACCTGCAGTAAAGATGTGAATACGGTTGTCGGAGTATCGAAAATTTTTACAAGGATGTTGCTGGGTCTGGATGACCTGAGTTATAAGACAGATTCAATAGGTTGGAAGATTGAGAGGGGATTTGATAGAGGTATACAAAATTATGAGACAGATAGGGTAAGTGTAAACAATCTTTTTCCACTGATGGTGAGTGGGACTACAACCAAAGGTCATGGGTGAAGAGTGAAAGCTGAAAAGTTTAAGAGGAACATGAGTGGAAACTTCTTCACTCAGAGGGTCGTGGAATGAGCGGCCAGCAAGAGTAGTGCATGCGAAAAGTATGTCACTGTTTAACTGATCGTTTGGATGGTAGGGGTATGGTGGGTTATGGCCCCGGTGCAGGACGATGGGACCAATCATTTGGATGGTAGGGGTATGGTGGGTTATGGCCCCGGCGCGGGTCGGTGGGATTAATCATTTGGATGGTAGGGGTATGGTGGACTATGGCCCCGGCGCAGGTCGATGGGATTAATCATTTGGATGGCAGGGGTATGGTGGGCTATGGCCCCAGCGCAGGCCAATGAGATTAGGCAGTTTAATTCCTCGGCCAAAGGACCTGTTCCTGTGCTGTAATTATCTATGACTCTATTACTCCTTGATCTCCGATCCATAATGCAGACAACGGTCTGATTAAATGATGGTCCAAAATAAATATCAGAAGTTGAATTATTCAAACCTAATCCTCCCGCCAAATAAAATCCAACAGCATGGATGTGTTTTGAAGTAGTTTCTCACTGCCTCGCCCACTGTAATAAAAAGATTACAAGGGACAATACAGGTCCTCTGAAAAATCAGAACTCTAATCCATAAATGGAGCCAAAGGAGATGGGGGAGGTGACGAGATGGAAGAGATGGATTTTCTGCATCTGAATTTACTCGGGAGATGGATAGAGAGTCTGTATAAGTACTGAGGTGCTGGATCTTCTGTGGATTAGACAGGGGGTGTTTGCTGTCTTCAAGCAAATTGGGGAGGATAAATCCCCCGGGACTGACAAGGCCCCTCCTCAGAATGTGGGAGGCAAGGGCAGAAATTACAGCGGGCCTGGAATTGATAATTAAATCATCCTAAACAACGGGTGGGGTAGTTCAGGGCTATTCCTAGCCAATGCTATTCCTTTGTTTCAGAAAAGGTCTAAAACTCTGTGAGAATGTAATAGGCAGGTAAGTCTGATGTCAGTAGTGTGAAATATATTGGAAGCTATTCTAAGGGATAGGATATATAATTATTTTGATAGACATTGACTGATTATGGATAGTCAGCATGGCGTCGTACGTAGTTGGTCTTGTCTCAGCAATCTTATAGATATTTTTGAGGGTGTTACCACGAAAGTTGATGAAGAAAAGTCAGTGGATATAGGTTTCATGGACATTAGAAGGGAATTACCAAGGTCTAGCATGGGAGGATAGTCAAGAAGGTTCAGACACTCGGCATTCAATACACTGGATAAGACATTGTCCTGGTGGGTGAAACCAGACACCAGAAAGAAGATGGTTACCTCTCTGACTGGAAGCCTGTGACTAGTGAAAAGCTGCAGAGATCAGTGATGGCTCGGTTGTTCTTTGTCATCGAAAGCAACAATCTCCATGATAATGTCGTTAATTGGGTCAGCAAATTTGTAGAGAACGCCAACATTAGGGGTGTAGTGGATAGCGAAGAATGTTATCATGACTCTCAGCGGGAATTGGACCAGCTGCAAAAGTGGGCTAGAAAACGTCAAAGGTAATTTAACGCGGACAAGTGCGAGGTGTTACACTTCGGTAGGAACAGCTAGGGTACGACTTTAGCAGTGAACGATAGGGTACTGAAGAATTGGAAGAACGAAGGGATCTGGGGTGACAGGTCCATAATTCATTGAAAGTAACGTGACAGTTAGATACGGTCGTAAAGAAAACATTATCAAACATTCGCCTTCATAAATCTATGTATTGAGTACAGGAGTTGGGATGTTATGTTGAACTTGTATAAGACGTTGGAGTACAGTGTGAAGGATTGGTCACCGACCTGCAGTAAAGATGTGAATAAGGTTGTAGGAGTACTGAAAAATTGTAGAAGGGTGTTGCCGGGTCTGGATGACTTGAGTTATAAGGACAGATTTATAAGGTTGGAAGATTGAGAGGAGATTTGATCAAGGTATACAAAATTAAGAGGCATATAGGCAGGTAAATGCAAGCAAGCTTTTTTCACTCAGGGTGAGTGGGACTGCAACCAGAGGGCATGGGGGAAGGGTGAAAGATGAAAAGTTTAAGAGGAAGATGAGCGGAAACTTCTTCACTCAGAGAGTCATGGAATGAGCGGCCAGAAAAAGTAGTGCATGCAGACACGGTCTCACTGTTTAACTGATCGTTTGGATGGTATGGGGTATGGTGTGATATGGACCCGGCGCGGGTCGATGGGATTAATCATTTGGATGGTAGGGGTATGGTGGACTATCGCCCCAGCGCAGGCCGATGAGATTAATCATTTGGATGATAGGGTTATGGTGGACTATGGCCCCGGCGTGGGTCGGTGGGATTATTTATTTGGATTGCAGGGGTGTTGTGGGCTATGGCCCCGTCCCAGGTCGATGGGATTAATCATTTGGATGGTAGGGGTATGGTGGGCTCTGTCCCCGGCGCGGGTCGATGAGATTAGGCAGTTTAAATTCCTCTGCCGAAGGGTCTATTTGTGTGCTGTAATCATCTATGACTCTATTACTTATTGATCTCCGATCCATAATCCAGACAACGGGCTGATTAAATGATGGTCCAAAATAAATATCAGAAGTTGAATTTTTCACAACTAATCTCGCCCCCCAAATAAAATCCAACAGCATGGTTGTGTTTTGAAGTAGTTTCACCCTGCCTCGCCCACTGGCCCACGCGCTCCCACTCGCCGATCTTTCGTAACCATGGTAACACTGAAGTTGGTGCAGGAACTCAGCAGGTCTGGCAGCATCTGTGGAACTGAATCATTAATCGGTGTTTCGCACCAAAACCCCTCAGTGGAATTGGAAAGGAATGTGGAAGAGGCCAGATTATTGATTTGGAAGATGCGGTTTGTTGTTCTGTTTGACTCTGACCTCAGGGTCTGTGTGAAAGCAGCTTCCTGTCCGGGCGCATTCCTCAGAACAGGGAGCGGCCGCTCCGCTGAAATCAAATCGAACCAGTTTGATAACTCACCTTCATGCGGGTGTGAAAAAATTCACTTCAATAATGTATTTAATAATTCCTGCTGCAAAATAATACGATTAAAAACTGCAACGTGATTTATAGTAAATTGCCTACAGTCGTGAACTTGCCACGTTACCAGTTACTGTTGCCGCCCCGATTTCTGCGAGTTTACAGTACTTTATGTTCACCTGAGACTCACATAATCTGCTGCTGTTTTAAAAACCATTTTTCATGATGCCTTTAAATAAATCAACCCTTGGCATTCCCAACCTCGACATTCCACAATATAAAGAACATTATCAAGTATCTGGAACCTGGTTTAGTCCCAGTCAGAGTTACCAGTAAACTTTTAAATGGGTTTGGTGCACAGCTGAGAGAGAGGAGAAGGGACACGCTGATGGGGATGGTTAGTGGGTGAACAGGGCTGGGTGTGGGTGTGGAAGTTGGAGAGGGGAAAGCTGAAGATGTGTTTCACTGTTTGGGGCAGGTAGAGGAAGAGAGAAGGAGGAGCGAGAGAGAGAGCTAGGGAAAGAGATGGACAGAGAGGAGAGAGGAAGAGGTGAGGAGAGGGAGAGCGGAGGACAGGGAGGGGGAGAGAGGGTGGGTTAGAGGAGGAGATTGTGAGAGAAAGGGTCTAATGGATGGTGAGAGGGTGAGTGAGAGAGGTAGAGAGCGTGTGAGTGGGATAAGAGAGAGAGAGAGAGGTGGAGTAATAGGGGGAGAGGGGAGGGAGTACAGAGTGGGGAGAGAGTGAAGAATCAAAAGGTTAAGAACGATATGATAATGTCCTGATGGTGATATGACTAACAGTTCAGTGTAATAATCACTGAAGGACAGGCAGATGATCTACTGTAGCCATTAGACTTGCTTACAGGACGGCAGGCCTGGCAGCTCAGAATTTCGGGGTTCCGGTGTTTTAGACGCAAGAGAGTGGGCGGGATTAAAGGGGGGCTGCAGCGTTACTAGTCAGGGGAAAGATCACGTCATTGCTCAGTCAGGGAAGACTGGAGAACTCGTCCACAGAGAACACAGATCAGCACATTACAGGAACAGACCACGTGACCCACAATGTAGTGCCGAAGCACCTAAGAAGCAAATCAAAGCACACAGACACTAATCCCTCCCACCAACACCATGTCCATATCCCCAGTCTTCCTGACATCAATGTGCCAATCCAAACGTCTCTTAAAAACCTCTAATGTCTCTCTCTCCCTCCATACCAGGCAGCACATTATCTGAACACGACTCTGAATAAAGAAGCTTACCCCTCACATCTCCTTTGAAGCTACCTCCTCCTGCCTTCAATGCATGCTCTCTGGTATCAGACATTGCAACCCTGGAAACAGATAACCCCTGTCCACTCCATTTAAGCCTCTCGTAATATTTTAACCCTCTATCAGATCTCTGCTCAGCTTTGTTGCTCCAGTGAACAGCCCATTTATCCAGCTTCTCATGATAACCCATACCCTCTGTACAGGGCAGCATCCTTGGAAGTCTCTTCTGCATTCTCTCCAAAGCCTCGACATCCTTTCTATAGTGGAGCGACCAGAAATGTAACTGTTCTCCAGATGTGGACTCACTAGAGTTTTATAAATTTGCAATATAATGTCCGAACTTTTCAGCTCAGTGTCTCGACTAATATAGGCAAACGTTCCATAAGCCTTCTTAACCACCTGATCGACCAGTGTAGCCACTTTCATTGAGTTATGAATTTGGATCACAGATCTCTCTGCTCGACAACACTGTTAATGATCTTGATTTTAACAGTGTACTATCTCCATGCATTTTGCCCTACCGACGTGCAACACCTCATATTTATCTGGGTTAAATTCCTTCTGCAATTTCTCAGCCCACATCTGCGTCTGTTCTGTATCACGTTGTATTTATTGCCAGTCTTCTACACGATCGACAATTCCACCCGTCTTAGTATGACCCACAAATGTACTAATCGATTTCTCTGCATTTTCATGCAGATCGCCTATATACAGCACAAACAGAAAAAGGTCTCAAATGCAGATGCCTGCGGATCTCCACTAATTCCAGACCACCAGCTCGAATCAGTCTCTTCAGCCGCTACCACCTGCCGTCCATGCACAAACCAGTTCTGAATTCAAACAGCGAATTTGCTGCGGATCCCGTGCATCCTCCTCTTCTAGATTAGCCTCACACGAGGGACTGTCAAATGGCTACTAAAATCCATGTAGACAACAGTCAGTGTCTCACCCTCATCAATCTTCCTCATCGTCTTGTCAAAACGCTCAATTTGGTAAGAATCGTCCTAATAAACACGTAGCCAAAATGGCACTCCGTACTTAGGCCATGGTTTCTCAATGCTCAAAAATCCTAACCCGAATAATGTCCTTCAGCAACTTCACTCCACCTGATGTGAGACCCACCAGTCTACAGTTCCCAGGACTTCTCCTTACCCCTTTCATAAAGAGCGTTGCAAAATTATCGGCTTGCCTGTTCTCCGGGACCTCGCCGGTGGCTAGAGAGGACAGAAAGATACTGAGCAAGGGCCCAGCAATCTCCTCTCTTACCTCCTTCAGTGAAATGGAGTAAACCCCATTAAGTTCTGGGGACCTGTCCACCTATCAAATGTTATGGGGAGCAGGCCAGGGAGTGGGATTGAGGAGGGGTAAAAAAGGATCAGACATGGGTAAATGGCGGAGCAGATTTGATGGGTCAAAAGGCCTAATTCTACTCCTACGTTTTATGGTCTTACAGTCTTAATTCTCGTTAGGTGGCCCAACATCCCCTCGTGTGTTTTTGTTTGATCAAAACTTCTGGAGTTTAACTTTTCCTTCCTGACTATTTCTGACCAGATTTATTCCAGTTGAGTGTGAATACATATAGCAGAACGTGTTTGGTATAATATCAGAAGAAAGACAGCTCCCTGTACCTGAACAGGTAGGGAACGTTTGAACTGAAACTCTACCTACTCCAGGCAGTCCCGTTTACACACGGGGCGGAGCTCAGATCCTCCCAGAACCCGGGCTGGATCAAATCCGCAGCCTGGGACTCGCTGAGTTAAACATAGAAACTCCGCCCCACTGGTTGCGATGAAAGAAAAAGAAGACAACTGCACGGAAATCCGGACAGAATGCAGGTGCAGGACCATTGTCGCTCACCCGGGATGTCAGACAGTGATTTCCCGAGACCACACTGAACACCGTCCGGTTACAATATCAGAGGTAAGTGTTGTCTCTGATTCTGTACAATTATTCAGCGTTTACAGCGAGGCTCAGCTTTGGGTCGGGATCGGGAGAGAATTTCGTGGGAGCAGGGAGTCCTGACACGTTCATGTTAACGAGTCAATTACTGTCCAAATGGATTAAGAGAAACGAGAGTGGTTGTTACTGAGTGCGAGCAGAAAAAATCTTTCCCACTGGTAGTAACAGATGAAATATCCCACGGGGCAGTGACCCCGTCACCGATCTCTCTCAAACAAGAGAAAAGGGAAAATGCTGGAAATCTGAGCAACACACTCAAAATGCTGCAGGAACTCTACAGGCCAGGCAGCGTCTATGGGAAAGAGTTCAGTCGACGTTCGAGAGCCCAGTAATGTTCTTTACATTGTGCCTTTGGTTCTACTGCTCTTCCCTGTAGCAGAAAGGGTTAAATACAATATTAAACTTTCTACACACTTGAATGACAGTGTTTTGCCGAACCGGTTTGGATTTGATTTCAGCGGAGCGGCCGCTCCCTGTTCTGAGGAATGTTCTGACAGCTGGCACGCAGACCCTGAGCACCGAGTCTCACAGAACAACAAACCGCACCTTCCAAAGCAGTCAATCGTCTGCCCTCCTCCCCTTTCCATTCCAGTCCCGATGAAGTGACTCGGTCCGAAACGTCGACTGCTTACACCCATCAGTAAATGCTGCCTAACCTGCTGAGTTCCCCCAGCACTCTGTGTGTTGCCATGGTTACGTGAGATCCGTGAGGGGCAGTGGGCGAGGCTATTTGTAAGAAACGGTACACAATATTCACACTCTCAGAAAATCTTGGGGAATTGAGTTGAGAATAATTCAGCTTCTGATATTTATTTCGGATCTTTATTTCCAAACAACCAGTTGTCTCTGCATTAAATCAACGATCAAGGAGATATTTGTTTCTGAACCACTTCTGGCGGCTGTGCTTTCAGTGTTCCTACTGTTAGAATTATTTGTGGATGTGACTAAACACATTGATGAAGGAAGAGCAGTAGATGTAGTGTATATGGATTTCAGCAAGGCATTTGATAAGTTACGCCATACAAGGTTTATTGAGAAAGTAAGGATGTATGGGATACAAGGGGACATTGCCTTGGGGATCCAGAACTGGCTTCCCCACAGAAAAAAGAGACTGTTTGTAGCCGGGTCATATTCTGCATGGTGACCTGTGCTGTGCCTCAGGGATCAGTTCTGGGATTCTTACTCTTCGTGATTTTTATGATTGACCTGGATGAGGAAGTGGAGGGATGGGTTAGTAAGTTTGCTGATGACACAAATGTTAGCGGTGTTGTGAATAGCGTAGTGGTTTGTCAGAGGTTACAGCGGGACTTTGATAGGATGCAAAACTGGGCTGAGAAGTGGCAGTTGGAGTTCAACCCAGATAAGCGTGAAGTAGTTCATTTTGGTAGGTCAAATATGATAGCTGAATATAGTATTAATGGTAAGATTCTTGGCAGCGTGGAGAATCAGAGGGATCTGGGGTCCGAGTCCAAGAGACGCTCAAAGCAGCTGCGCAGGTTGACTCTTTGGTTAAGAAAGCATACGGTGTATTGGCCTTCATCAATCGTGGAAACGAATTTAGCTGCCAAGAGGAAATGTTGCAGCTATATAGTACCCTGTGCTCAGTTCCGGTCGCCATACAACAGGAAGGATATGGAAACCATAGGAAGGGTGAAGAGGAGATCTTCAAGGATGTTGCCTGGATTGAGGAGAATGCCTCATGAAAACAGGTTGAGTGAACTCGGCCTTTCCTTCTTGGAGCGACGGAGGATGAGATTTGAACTGATAGAGGTGTATAAGATGATGAGAGGCATTGATCGTGTGGATAGTCAGAGGCATTTCCCCAGGGCTGAATGGCTGCCACGAGAGAGCACACGTTTATGGTGCCGCGGAGTAGGTACAGAGGAAATGTCAGGGGTAAGTTCTTACCCTTATCAGTGTCAATGAGCACAGGGATCTTGGAGTTCTTTTTACGCAAAAAGTGGTGAGTGGTGGAATGGGCAGCCAGCAACGATGGTGAAGGCGGATACGATAGGCTGTTTTAAGATACTCCTGGACAGGTACATGGAGTTTAGAAAAATAGAGGTCTATGTGTAACCCTGGTAATTTCTAAGATAGGGATATGTTCGGCACAACGTTGTTTACTGAAGGGCCTGTATTGTGCTGTAGGTTTTCTATGTTCCATGTTTTTCTATGTTAACTTTTTGCACGATTGACATTTTCCACAGGTTAAGTAAAGTTTAAGAATAACTCTTGAACAATGGCACCTGTTTCAAAGTAAGGGTGCGAGATCTGTACAGCAAACATCTGTTCCGTTACTAGAATGTCTGATTTCAGATGAGTACATGTATTGTTCCTGTGTTGAGAGCAGATGGACGTGAAATGGAAGGAATGGTTTTGAGGGCAGCGTTGATGGTGGAAGAAGGTAAGCCCCTTTCTTTGAAAAAGGTGGACATTTCCTTCGTTCTGGAATGAAAAGCCTCACCCTGAGAGTATATACGGCGCAAAAGGGGGAGAAGAGAGAAGGGGGTGGCGCTTTTACAAGAGAGAGAAGAGGTTTGAAAGTCAGTGGGTTTAAAATAGACATTAATAGATAAGCTGCCTCCAGAGATGGAGACAGAAAGATCGAGAAGGGGGAGGGTGTTGTCCGAAATAGACGAGGTAAATTAGAAGGGCCGAGATGGCCTGTTTCCGTGCTGTAATAGTTATTGTTAAAAAGAAATGAGGGCAGGTTAAAGTTGGAGTCAAAGTTGCTGAAGTTGACGAACTTAGCTTGGGTGCAGGAAGCAGCACCAAAGCGGTCGTCGGTGCAACTTAAGAAAAGTTGGGGGGTGTCACATGTGTATTGAATGGAATTGAATTGTCTTTATTATTTGCGAGGAGTGAAACGGTTTACGTTACTTCTCAGCCCAAATGTCAACATAACATGGAAATACTGTTTTGTCAGTATGAATTAATCAATCTGATGGCCTGGTGGAAGAAGCTGTCACGGAGCCTGTTGGTTCTGGCTTTTATGCTGTGGTACTGCTTCCCGGGATCGTAGCATCTGGAGCAGTTTGTGGCTGAGGTGACTTGGGTCTCCAGTGATCCTTCGCACCCTTTTTACACACCTCTCTGTAAATGTTCTGACTAGTGGGAGGTTCATATCTACAAATGCGCTGGCTGTCCGCGCCACTCTCTGCAGGGTCCTGCGATTAAGGGAGGCAGTGATGCAGACAGCAAGGATGCCCTCAATTTTGCCCCTGTAGAAAGTTCTTAGGATTTGTGTGCCCATACCAAACTTCATCAACTGTCTGAGATGAAAGAGGCGCTGTTGTGCCTTCTTCACCACACTACCGGTATGTACAGACCACGTGAGATCCTCAGTTATGCGATGCCAAGGATCTTAAAGCTGTTCATCCTCTCAGCCCCAGATCCACTGATTTCATTAGGGGTTAGCCTGTCCCCATTCCCACTGTAGTCCATAACCAGCTCCTTTGTTTTTTGTGATATTGAGGGAGAGGTTGTTTTCTGGACACCACTGTGTCAGGGTAAGGTTTGGAACATACACAAAGAGGCAGGCGTAGTTAGGACCTATGCGAGTACTCATGACTACACCGTATTTTTTTTTTTTTTTGAAAAAAGTGGGAGGAACTAAAGGAGAGATTCCGACGGAGGGTATTGGAGGTGAACTGGTTGGGTCTTGAGTCCAAAAAGTAATGGATCACTTTGAACCCTTCCTGGTAGGGGCGGGGCAGGGGGTGGTGGCTGAGGTGTAAATGGACTGGATATCCACGGTGAAAATAAGATGCTGGTGGTCAGGGTATATGAACTCGTTGAAAGGATCAAGAGCGTGTGAAGTGTCAAAAATGTTTGTAGGAAGGGAGTGAACTAGGGGCGATAAAACAGAGTTAAGGTCTGCAGATATGTGTTCAGTGGGGCAGAAACAAGCTGAAATAATACCTGGACAAGTAAGTTTACGGATCTTGACAAGGAGGTAGATACAGGAGATGTTGGTTGCGGGAACAATGAGGTTAGAGGCAGTGGATCGGAGATCCCCAGAGATAACCAGCTCGGTGATGACGCTGGCGAGAATAGGCTGGTACTTCTCCGTGGGGTCCTGCTCGAGGGGTAAGTAACAGGAGGTGTCTGAAAGTTCTCCATGAGCCTCAGCAAGGTCGAAGTCACAACGCCAGACTGCTACAGCCCCCACTTATCTCTGGTTGTGTTGTTGAGGGAGTGGAGAACAGACGTTTGGGTGGAGTGAGTTTGGAGTTGGAAAGAGGAGTGTTCGTCCAGATTTTTGACGGTTATGAATTCGCGTTCAGGCAGCCTTCAGGTTGGAAGTGCAAAACCTTATATTCCGTCGATGTCGGCTCCAAACTAATTGCATCTATTTCTCTAAATCTAGTAATGACCCCACCACCATTCCCCATACCTTTCCCCCCTCATTCCTCATTTTCATAGGTATCCCCCTTCTCCTGCCCTGTATCGCTCCAAACAACTACACAGCTCTTTACTTCACCCCTCCCGCTCCCGGCTACGCCTATCACCTCGTGTTTCTTCTTCCCTTCCTCCCGCCTTCTCACCTACTCCTCATGGTTTTATTTCTCCAGTCCTGCTTAACGATCTCTGTCCGAAATGTCGAATGTACTCTTTTCCACAGATGCTGCTTGGCTTCCTGAGTCATTCCATCACTTTGTGTCTGAAACGAGGATCAGCACGACATTCGTGCTCTTACCTTTCTTTCCTCCTGATTTACCGTATCTGGCAATTTCAGTCTTGAATGTTAAACGCTCTGGGCTAGCGAATTCCAAGGATACACAACAGAGAAGATATGCATACTAATCTGTATTTAATGGATCCCTTTATTCTCGATCTGAGCTTCTTTACTGCCTACCAGGAGGGAAATCATTCCCTCAGAATCCACGTTCAGTTTGTCTCGCTATTTCATATATAATATGCCAATTAATTAAGAAAGGATACATTGAAAGCAGTGCAAAAGGAATGTACCATGCTCATTCAACGAATGGAATCGTTATTCTATAATACATAGCTAAAGAAATAAGTCTTGTCTTTTATCTGGTTTGGAAAAATAATGGATGATCATATATATCTAATCGAACGTCTGTACAGGACCTTATATTGCCGTCCACCGCAGCTTGCCATCTAACCTGGAACACCGTGAGCAATCATTGCAAGGGCGAATAGCACATCTTGCTCCAAAATGTTGAGTAAATCCAATGGAGGCTTATTTAAAAAAATAACTACTGTAATATTGCGAGAAGTGTTTCAAATAAGCACTGTTAAAATACTGTTGAACTGCCGATATTTCAGGTTTTGAATTCTCAGTTTTTCATGCTTTGCATTTCTTTTTATGTTCTACTGTTGAGTAAGAGAATCTAATTCACAAGAAAAAACTCTCAGTGGAATTGATCAATGGCCATGCAACATGGATGATTGCGTTTTAAGGTACTAAATTGTCGAGTCCGTATAGTTCAGCCGTCGATTAATCATGGAAGCGGCTTATGTGAGATATCTGACAAAAACTAAACAAGAATACAACTGGGACTTCCGTTGTTTATTTGGGACTCTGCCACTTACTTAGGACAGGAGGGTTTTGTCAACCAGATTCTAATTAGCGTCAGTCACGTGCTATTTTGCTCATTAACCTGAATTTGCATTTTCCAGGTAGCAAAGCAACTGAAATGGGAGTAATATACGCATGTATCAAACCCCGCCCTGAAGGTTTGTCGGACGTTGAACGTGATGATGGCACAAAATCGAGTGACAGTGAACAAAGGCGTTTTCTGGATCTTGATCAATTCCAGGGAGACCCACGCGCAGGAGCCACTTCTCCTGAAGATATTGCGTTTGACAGAAATGTTTCGGAACCGCCTGGAAACGTTGAACAAGGAGCAGGTCAGTAGATTGCAAATAGTTGCACATGAAACATTGACTATCTTCTTAAAGGTAAATATCTGTCTAATCCTGCAAATGTTGAGAAAATAGAATAGTGTGTGATCCTGTTAATCAGATTACCAACCATCTGCTGAACCTTTTGTTACAAAGTGTATCAGGTAAAATAAATGAAGAGAGCCAGCGTGCATGCCATGCAATCCATTCCCTCTTCCTTCGTTCATACAGCCCGGTTCAACAGGTTTGCTTCAACAGGTTTGCGCCACAAAATATACTCAAATGACTAAGTAACCCCCTGACCAAATATCTTTGCATCTAGGAGGAGATTGAAAACATATGTTGTTGCGAGAAGGAAGGATTCAGCCCTTACAAAGCAGTCGGATTCGACCGCAGGCCACTGGCCCGGTGAGACATCACATTCTGCGCTATACTACTATGCCGCACAAAACTAAAATCCTAACATTTTTCGACATTCCCTATAGCGCCAATCCAGAAGTGCTGGCAACATCCTTTTAAATTTCCTCTGCACCCTTTCAATCATTTGGATATCTGTCCGGTAGGTCAGTGGCCAGAAATGTGCACATTAATCCAAATTAAGCCGCGCCAACAACTTAGTTTAACTCTAACATAGCATGCATATCCTCGAAGCAGTACATTGACCTATAAAGGGCAACGTGCTAAAAGCTCTGTTTATGACACTATATACCTGTGATTCCACTCTCAAGGAATTATGGATCTATTTTCCCAGATTCCTCTGTTCGACCACGCTTCTCAACGCCTTATAGATCGATGTGTCATTACTACCGAATTACGCTAGCAAAGTTCAACATCTCACTTTTGCTTTCACTGCATTAAAATCTATTCCCCAGTTTAGAGTTTATCTTTTCTGGTAAATTCCTTCTTCATCCTGCCAGACTGGTTGCATTCTCCCTAGTGGGTGGGAGGTGGAATTGCACTCGTTCTCCCGTATATGGCGTAATTGTCATGGTGTGAAGTGTTTGCAGAGATGAAGGTGCCGTTCCTGGATTGCGGCAGCTCGCTCCTGAAAAATGCGGGATCCCGAGGGATTCGTTGATCAGTGACATGGTGAAGGAAGGAGGCAGCACAGGACCCAGGGAGAGTGTGGGTATGGTGAATGAGACATCATCCAACCCCTGCAGGATGGTGTCCGAGGAGATGACTTTATCGATTTGGAGATGGCAAGTCTAATAGAAGGTGGCATGAGGCACCCTGCATAGAATAAAGATGTCTCTAACCCTTCATGACTTGTACACTGGGAAGGTACTGATAGAGCTGCGTCAGAAGTACATCTGAGACCTCCCGCAAGCACTGGCTGCTCCAGGGTTACCATCGCAGGATTCTGGTCCTGATCTGTTTGGGAAAAGGAATAGACCGAGCAGAGTACATGAGTTTACAGCCGGTGTTATTAACCAGAGTCCATAGACCACACAGATAATAGAAACATACCAAACTTACAGCACTATACAGGCCCTTCGGCCCTCAAAGCTGTGCCGAAACTTTCCCTACCATAGAGTTACCCAGGTTTACCCATAGACCTCAACTTTTCGAAGTCTCATGTAGCCATCCAGCAGTCTCTTAAAATACACTATCATTTCCGCATCCATCGCCGCTGCCGGCTGCCCATTCCACGTACTCACCGCTCTCTGCATAAAAAAAACAAATCCCTGACGTCACCACTGTACCTCTTTCTAAGCAGCTTAAAACTATGCACTCTCTTGCTAGCCATTTTGGCCCTGGGTAAAAGCCTCTGACTATGCACACGATCAATTTTCTTGTACACCTCTGTCACGTCACCTCTCATCCTCCGTCGCTCCAAGGAGAAAAGGCCGAGTTCACTCAACCTATTCTCATAAGGCATGCTCCCCAATCCAGACAACATCGTTAGAAATCTCCTCTGCACCCTTTCAATGGGTTCCACATCCTTCCTGTAGTGAGGCGACCAGAACTGATCACAGGACTCGCAAGTGGGGTCTGACCAGGGTCGTATATAGCTGCAACATTACCTCATAGCTCTTAAAATATTGATGAAGGCCAATGCATCGTATGCCTTCTTAACCACAGAGTCAGCCTGCGTAGGAGGTGTAAGTGTCCTACGGATACTGACCCCAAGATCCTTCTGATACTCCACACTACCAAGAGTCTTACCACTAATGAATGTTCTTCCATCATATTTGCCCTACTAAAATGAACCACCTCACACTAATCCTGGCGGAACTCCATCTGCCCAGTTTTTCATCCTATCATTGTCCCGTTTAAAACTTTGACAGCCCTCCAAAGTATCAACAACACCCCCAAACTTTGTGCCATTAGAACATTTACTAACCCATCCCTCCACTTCCTCACCCAGGTCATCGATAAAATTCCCAAAGAGTAGGGGTTCCAGAACAGATCACTGAGGCACACCACTGGTCAGCGGCTTCCATGCAGAATATGACCCGTCTACAACCACTCTTTGCCTTCTCTGGGAAAGCCAGTTCTGGATCCACAAAGCAATGTGCCCGTGGATTCCATTCCTCCTCTTTTGCAATCAGCATTGCATGGGGTATCTTAACAAATGCCCTGCTAAAATCAATAAACACTGCACCTACGGCTCTACCTTCATCAATGTGTTTAGTCATATCTTCAAAAAATTCAATCAGGCTCGTAAGGTACGACGTGCATTTGACAAAGCCGTGCTGACTATTCCCAATCATATTATGCCTCTCCAAACGTACATAAATCCTGCCGTTCAGGATTTTCTCCATCAACTTACCAACCACCGAAGTAAGGCTCACTGGTCTATAATTTCCTGGGCTATCCTTACTCACCTTTTTGAAACGGGGAGCAACATCTGTAATCCTCCAACGCTGCGGAACCTCTCCCGTCCTCATTGATGATGCAAAGAGCATTGCCAGAGGCTCAGCTATCTCCTCCTTCGCAGTCCACAGTAGCCTATGGGGGATCCTGTCGCGTTCCGTTGACCTATCCAACTTGTTGGTTTTCAAAAGTCCCAGCACATCCGATTCCTCAATACCCACAAGCTCAAGCTTTTCAGTTCGCTGCAAATTATCCCTCCATTTGCCAAGATCCTTTTCCATAGCAAATACTGAAGCAAAGTATTTATGAAATACCTCTGCTATTTCCTCCGATTCCATACACACCTTTCCACTCTCACACTTATCCTCTTGCTCTTGAAGTACTTGTAGAATGCTTTGGGGTTTTCTTTAGATCTGCCCGCTAGGGCCTTCTCATGGCCCCTTCTGCATCTCTAATTTCATTCTTAAGCTCCTTCCTGCTAGCCTTATAGATTCCTATCAGTGCCCAGTTTTTTGAAACTTTAGTAAGCTCTTCTTTTCTTCTTGACTAGATCTACAACAGCCTTTGTACACCACGGTTCCTGTAACCTCCCCTTTCCATGTCTGATTGGAACTTACCTACTCAGAACCCCACGCAAATATCCTGTGAACATTTGCCACATTTCTTCCGTACGTATCGCTGAGACCATCTTTTTCCAGTTTATTCTTCCAAGTTCCTGCCTGATAACCTCATATTTCCATTGACTCCAATTACACGTTTCCCTAACTTGGCTTTTGCTGTCCCTCTCCAGTGCTATGGTAAAGGAGTTGGAATTGTGATCACTATCTCCAAAATGCTCTCACATTGAGAGACCTGACACCTGACCAGGTTCATTTCCCAATACCAGATCAAGTACAGCTTCTCCTCTTGTAGGTTTGTCTACATATTGTGTCCAGAAACCTTCCAGAATACACCTAACAAACTCCACTCCATCTAAACCCCTCACTCTAGGGAGATGCCAATCAATATTTGGGAAATTAAAATCTTACACTTCAACAACCCTGTTATTATTACTCCTTTCCAGAATCTCTCTCCCTATCTGCTCCTCGATGTCCCTGTTACTGTTGGGTGGTCTATACAAAACACCCAGTAGAGTTATTGACCCCTTCCTGTTCCTAACGTCCACCCACAGAGACGCCGTAGACAAACCCTCCATGACGTCCTCCTTTTCTGCAGCCATGACACTATCTCTGATCAACAGTGCCATGCCACAACCTCTTTTACCTCCCACCCTGTCCTCTCTGAAGCATCTAAAGCCTGGCACTTGGAATAGCCATTCCTGCCCTTGCACCATCCAGGTCTCTGTAATGGCCACAACATCATAGCTCCAAATGCTGTTCCACGCTCTAGGCTCAACCGCTTTATTCATAACTAGACAACCGGGTGACCCGTTGGGGCATCTTTTGAAGGAATGGTACTGCAGTCTGATGTTACCATAATGAACATCAAATTTTCTTGAATGCTACTGCTATGGTTTTGCTTTGGAAATTAAGGAAGTAAAGCTCAGTTTATGAAAGAAGAAAGACGCGTAGCAAGACAAATATATCTCCTCCTCGTTTAACGAAGGACACTTTAGATGACAACATTTCTGCTTGATATTCCACACTTCAAGAATACGCTTTCATTTATTTTCCACCGGCTTAAAGCCACATACAGCTGACCATGCTGGAATGGCGGTTTCTCTCGATAAATCAACACATAGTTTGGCCTTGCGTCTTACGTATAGTCATAGTACTGCATGACTGTATCGGGAACTGTATCCGCTGTAGAGGAAAATCTTCCCCTTTTGATAACCTGAGAGTAATTCTTTGGATCATGACAATGCCAGTTTTGAACGCACCAGTGTTTATCTTTGCTACGAAGAGATTGTCGTGCAGTTCTTCCACCATCATTCGCGTTCCATTGCAAAGCCTTGGTGGATCCAATTTCCTCGGAGTAGAATTACAGGGTTGAAGGAGCGGAGAGAGAAACAGAAAGTAAATGACATCTACTGTTACTACTTTGTCCAACCTGCTTGTTATTCCCTCAAAGAACTCTAACAGATTTGTCAGGCAAGATTTCCCTACACAGAAATCATGCTG
Source organism: Hemitrygon akajei (assembly GCF_048418815.1). Classification (NCBI taxonomy): domain Eukaryota; kingdom Metazoa; phylum Chordata; class Chondrichthyes; order Myliobatiformes; family Dasyatidae; genus Hemitrygon; species Hemitrygon akajei. Next base: position 6,675,859 of record NW_027331940.1, read on the forward strand.
ACTTCCATCTGCAGTATCTCACCATAAGTCTGCAGGTACACCGTAGCTTCATCCTTCATCATCAACTCCAATTAACTCACAAAATTTTGAAAGTGATAGATAAGATAGAAATAGGAAAGTAGTTTCCATTTGTCGGTGAGTCTACAACTACGGGACATTGCCTCAAGATTCAGGGGAGAAGATTTAGGACGGAGATAAGGAGAAACTGTTTTGTCCAGAGAGTGATGATACTGTGGAATATTCTGACCGGGGAAACAGTTCAGGCTTTTTTACTAAATATATTTAAGACACAGTTAGGTAGGTTTTTATATAGTAGGGGATTTGAGGGTTATAGGGAAAATACAGTTAGATTAAGCTAAGTTTGCGCATAGATCTTATTGTGTAGCGGGGAAGGCTCCCATTTCTTGTATTTTTATTATGTTAATAATTTCGCAACCACAGAGGTTAGGATAGCTGGCCTATTCTTTTTTTTTTAAATTTTGACTACGTACCTTCTTAAAGAGTGGAGAGAAATTTGCACCCACATGGACACATCCTCCACTCTCATACCTCTGCTATTTATTTTATTGCATTGCGACGCAGATACCTATGAGTAATGCTTCTCCATGTCAAATTGCAACACACAATTTAAGATATCCTTTCCCACAACCGGTTGCAGCCTACAGGATCGTGGAACAAAAGCTGTTATGATGATACGAGTGGGGTAATATTAAAGGATGGTAAACTGCAGCAATGTAGGCATACTTATCGCGAAAGACATGACACAGTATCGGGCTTCATGTTACAGACGTGACTGAATACTGCGATCAAATCTATTTCAGCTGTCAGCTTTCTGGTATCAAGGTATTGGGAATGTAAAACACACAATGAACTTCATCGGGGGAAATGTATTGTTAGCCGAAGCAGCTCGAGTGCTTGCCAGTACCTGAATAATGTTTCTCATCGAAGACTTAGAATAACCAATTATTTTAATGCTTGAGGCTTCCAGTTTTCGTTTCTGGAAAGGTTATTTCTAATTTCTCCAAAATCTCTGCAGCTACCTCCTTCAGAACACTACTGTTCAATTCCATAGTGAGACAAATATCGTCCGCCACGTTGTCCCCCCTTATTAACTCTTTACCACAATTTCTCACTGATAGAGTATCCACTCTCCACACTCTTTACATATCTGTAACGACCTCGTTAAGATTTCTGCTGCTATGCTGAAAGTGTTACAGCTTAGCAGTTCTGTAAGAAAAGTCTCTTCTCCTTTCAGCCTCTTTGTGATTGAGCTAGAATAGGGGGTCTGTTATTCATCTTAGGGTTGTTGTGTCTGCCAATCAGGATGATGGAATCGGGAGAAAGTTCCAGTGAATATCTGTCGGAGAGGATATTTAGACGGCCACTGGTGCAGCTCGCTCGGGTTGTTTTTTTTTTTGCAGGGGCTGGGAAAACACGGGAGGGATAAAGGCTAAGGATGCTGTCCTTTTACACAAGGTGTTTTGTGCAGATGAATGGTTTCAAGGAGGAAGGACCAATAATTCCTTGGGGGAGCCCGTTTGTTTGAGATGGAGTTCCAGGAAAAAAACCAAACTACTGTAACATTGAGAAAAGTCTTTCAAATAAGTACTGTGGAAAATACGTTTCAACCGCCGATATTTCAGTTTTTGAATTTTTAGTTTTTCATTCTTCGCATTTTTCCCTATTTTGGCATTCTACTTTTAAATAAGAAAATCTGATTCACAAGTAAAAACGCTCAATGGAACTGTTAAATAGATCTGGGTGTTGGTTGAATTCGTTTTAAGGCACTGTATTGTGGAGTCCGTATAATTCGACCGTCGATTAATCATGGCAGCTGCTTAGTGAGACATCTTTTCTGACAAAAACAAATTAAGAAAATAATTGAGATTTCCTTTGTTTATTTAGGATTCTGCCACTGTTGCGACAGGAGGGTTTTGACAACCAGATTCTATTTAACGTCAGTCACGTGCTTCTTTGCTCATTAACCCTAATTTGCATTTTCCAGGCGGCAATGCAACTGAAATGGGAGGAATATACGCATACGTTAAAACCCAGCCTGAAGGCATGACGAATGCGGATGGTGATCATGCCACAAAATCGTGTGACAGTGAACAAGGACATGTTCTAGATCCTGGTCAATTCCAGGGAGATACACACGCAGGATCTACTTCTCGTGAAGATATTGCGTTCGACAGAACTGTTTCGGAACCGTCTGGAAACATTAAACATGGAGCAGGTCAGTACACTGCAAGTAGTTGCATATAAAACATTGAGTACCTTGCCAAAGATAGGTCTCTGACTAATTCTACAATTGTTAGAGAAAATAGAATCCTGTGTGACCCTATTAATCAGAGAATCAATCGTCCGCTCAACCTTTTGCTACAAAATGTATCAGGTAAAATAAATGAAGGGAGGCAGGGTGCATGCCATGCAATCCATTCCCTCTTCCTTCGTTCATACAGTCTGGTTCAACAGGTTTGCGCCACCAAATATAATGAAATGACTAAGTAACCCCAGACCAAATATCTTTGCATCTCGGAGGAGACTGGAAACATATGTTGTTGCGAGAAGGAAGGATTGAGTCCTTACAAAGCGGTCGGATTCGAACGCAGGCCACTGGCCCGGTGAGACATCACGTTCTGCGCTATACTACTATGCCGCACAAAACTAAAATCCTAACATTTTTCGACATTCCCTATAGCGCCAATCCAGAAGTGCTGGCAACATCCTTTTAAATTTCCTCTGCACTCTTTCAATCATTCGGATATCTGTCCGGTAGGTCAGTGGCCAGAAATGTGCACATTAATCCAAATTAAGCCGCGCCAACAACTTAGTTTAACTCTAACATAGCATGCATATCCTCGATGCAGTACATTGACCTATAAAGGGCAACGTGCTAAAAGCTCTGTTTATGACACTATATACCTGTGATGCCACTCTCAAGGAATTATGGATCTATTTTCCCAGATTCCTCTGTTCGACCACGCGTCTCAACGCCTTATAGATCGATGTGTCATTACTACCGAATTACGCTAGCAAAGTTCAACATCTCACTTTTGATTTCACTGCATTAAAATCTATTTCCCAGTTTACAGTTTATCTTTTCTGGTAAATTCCTTCTTCATCCTGCCAGACTGGTTACATCCTCCCTAGTGGGTGGCAGGTGGAATTGCACTCGTTCTCCCGTATATGGCGTAATTGTCATGGTGTGAAGTGTTTGCAAAGATGAATGTGCCGTTCCTGGATTGCGGCAGCTCGCGCCTGAAAAATGCGGGATCCCGAGGGATTCGTTGATCAGTGACATGGTGAAGGAAGGAGACAGCACAGGACCCAGGGAGAGTGTGGGTATGGTGAATGAGACATCATCCAACCCCTGCAGGATGGTGTCCGAGGAGATGACTTTATCGATTTGGAGATGGCAAGTCTAATAGAAGGTGGCATGAGGCACCCTGCATAGAATAAAGATGTCTCTAACCCTTCATGACTTGTACACTGGGAAGGTACTGATAGAGCTGCGTCAGAAGTACAGTATGTGCGGTTGGGAGACTGTAGGTCTGACACGGTGGTAAGCAGCACAGGGACGCCGCAGGGAACCGTACTCTCTCCGGTCCTGTTCACCCTGTACACATCAGACTTCCAATATAACTCGGAGTCCTGCCATGTGCAGAAGTTCGCTGATGACACGGCCATAGTGGAGTGTGTCAGGAATGGACAGGAGGAGTATAGGAAACTGATACAGGACTTTGTGACATGGTGCAACTCAAACTACCTGCGTCTCAATATCACCAAGACCAAGGAGATGGTGGTGGACTTTAGGAGATCTAGGCCTCATATGAAGCCAGTGATCAGTAATGGAGAATGTGTGGAGCAGGTTAAGACCTACAAGTATCTGGGAGTACAGTTAGACGAGAAGCTAGACTGGACTGCCAACACAGATGCCTTGTGCAGGAAGGCACAGAGTCGAATGTACTTCCTAAGAAGGTTGGCGTCATTCAATGTCTGTAGTGAGATGCTGAAGATGTTCTATAGGTCAGTTGTGGAAAGCGCCCTCTTCTTTGTGGTGGCGTTTTGGGGAGGAAGCATTAAGAAGAGGGACGCCTCACGTCTTAATAAGCTGGTAAGGAAGGCGGGCTCTGTCGTGGGCAAAGTACTGGAGAGTTTAACATCGGTAGCTGAGCGAAGGGCGCTGAGTAGGCTACGGTCAATTATGGATAACTCTGAACATCCTCTACATAGCACCATCCAGAGACAGAGAAGCAGTTTCAGCGACAGGTTACTATCGATGCAATGCTCCTCAGACAGGATGAAGAGGTCAATACTCCCCAATGCCATTAGGCTTTACAATTCTACCGCCAGGACTTAGAACTTTTTAAAAGCTATTATTAATGCTTTTTGAGATAGTGATTTAGATGCATATCATATTTTTTTTACTGAGTTAAGTATTGTATGTAATTAGTTTTGCTACAACAAGTGTATGGGACATTGGAAAAAAGTTGAATTTCCCCATGGGGATGAATAAAGTATCTATCTATCTATCTATCTATCTATCTATCTATCTATCTATCTATCTATCTATCTATCTATCTATCTATCTATCTATCTATCTATCTATCTGAGACCTCCCGCAAGCACTGGCTGCTCCAGGGTTACCATCGCAGGATTCTGGTCATGATCTGTTTGGGAAAAGGAATAGACCGAGCAGAGTACATGAGTTTAGAGCCGGTGTTATTGACCAGAGTCCATAGACCACTCAGATTCTAGAAACATACAAAACCTACAGCACTATACAGGCCCTTCGGCCCGCAAAGCTGTGCCGAACCTGTCCCTACCATAGAGTTACCCAGGCTTACCCATAGACCTCAACTTTACGAAGTCTCATGTAGCCATCCAGCAGTCTCTTAAAATACCCTGTCGTTTCCGCATCCATCACCGTCACCGGCAGCCCATTCCACGTACTCACCACTCTCTGCAAGAAAACAAATCCCTGACATCACCTCTGTATCTCTTTCTAAGCACCTTAATACTATGCACTCTCTTGCCAGCCATTTTGTCCCTGGGTAAAAGACTCTGACTATGCACACGATCAATTTTCTTGTACACCTCTGTCACGTCACCTCTCATCCTCCGTCGCTCCAAGGAGAAAAAGCCGAGTTCACTCAACCAATTTTCATAAGGCATGCTCCCCAATCCAGACAACATCGTTGTAAATCTCCTCGGCACCCCTTCAATGGTTTCCTCATCCTTCCTGTAGTGAGGCGACCAGAACTGATCACAGGACTCGCAAGTGGGGTCTGACCAGGGTCGTATATAGCTGCAACATTACCTCTCAGACCTTAAACTCAATCCCACGAATGATGAAGGCCAATGCATCGTATGCCTTCTTAACCACAGTGCCAGCCTGCGTATGAGGTGCAAGTGTCCTACGGACACTGACCCCAAGATCCCTCGGATACTCCACACTGCCAAGTGTCTTACCACTAATGCCATGTTCTTCCATCATATTTACCCTTCCAAAATGAACCACCTCACACTTATCTTGGTTGAACTCCATCTGCCCAGTTTTTTATCCTATCAATGTTCCGTTTAAAACTTTGACAGCCCTCCACAGTATCAATAACACCCCCAACCTTTGTGCCATTAGAACATTTACTAACCCATCCCTCCACTTCCTCATCCAGGTCATCTATAAAATTCCCAAAGAGTAGGGGTTCCAGAACAGATCATTGAGGCACACCACTGGTCAGCGGCTTCCATGCAGAATATGACCCGTCTACAACCACTCTTTGCCTTCTCTGGGAAAGCCAGTTCTGGATCCACAAAGCAATGTGCCCATGGATTCCATGCCTCCTCTTTCGCAATCAGCCTTGCATGGGGTATCTTAACAAATGCCTTGCTAAAATCAATAAACACTACACCTACGGCTCTACCTTCATCAATGTGTTTAGTCATATCTTCAAAAAATTCAATCAGGCTCGTAAGGTATGACGTGCATTTGACAAAGCCGTCTGAATATTCCCAATCATATTATGCCTCTCCAAACGTACATAAATCCTGCCGTTCAGGATTTTCTCTATCAACTTACCAACCACCGAAGTAAGGCTCACTGGTCTATAATTTCCTGTGCTATCCTTACTCACCTTCTTGAAACGGGGAGCAACATCTGTAACCCTCCAATCCTGCGGAACCTCTCCCGTCCTCATTGATGATGCAAAGATCATTGCCAGAGGCTCAGCTATGTCCTCCCTCGCAGTCCACAGTAGCCTATGGGGGATCCTGTCGCGTTCCGTTGACCTATCCAACTTGTCGCTTTTCAAAAGTCCCAGCACATCCGATTCCTCAATACCCACAAGCTCAAGCTTTTCAGTTGGCTGCAAATTATCCCTCCATTTGCCAAGATCCTTTTCCATAGCGAATACTGAAGCGAAGTATTCATGAAATACCTCTGCTATTTCCTCCGATTCCATACACACCTTTCCACTCTCACACTTATCCTCTTGCTCTTGAAGTACTTGTAGAATTCTTTGTGGTTTTCTATAATCCTGCCCGCTAGGGCCTTCTCATGGCCCCTTCTGCATCTCTAATTTCATTCTTAAGCTCCTTCCTGCTAGCTCTATAGATTCCTATCAGTGCCTAGTTTCTTGAACCTTTTGTAAGCTCTTCTTTTCTTCTTGACTAGATCTACAACAGCCTTTGTACACCACGGTTCCTGTAACCTCCCCTTTCCATGTCTGATTGGAACTTACCTAGTCAGAACCCCACGCAAATATCCTGTGAACATTTGCCACATTACTTCCGTACGTATCGCTGAGACCATCTTTTTCCAGTTTATTCTTCCAAGTTCCTGCCTGATAACCTCATATTTCCATTGACTCCAATTACACGTTTCCCTAACTTGGCTTTTGCTGTCCCTCTCCAGTGCTATCGTAAAGGAGTTGGAATTGTGATCACTATCTCCAAAATGCTCGCCCGTTGAGAGACCTGACACCTGACCAGGTTCATTTCCCAATACCAGATCACGTACAGCTTCTCCTCCTGTAGGCTTATCTACATATTGTGTCACGAAACCTTCCTGAATACACCTAACAAACTCCACTCCATCTAAACCCCTCACTCTAGGGAGATGCCAATCAATATTTGGGAAATTACAATCTTACACTTCAACAACCCTGTTATTATTACTCCTTCCCAGAATTTGTCTCCTTATCTGCTCCTCGGTGGCCCTGTTACTGTTGGGCGGTCTATTCAACACACCCAGTAGAGTTATTGACCCCTCCCTATTCCTAACATCAACCCGCAGAGACTCTGTAGACAACCCCTCCATGACTTCCTCCTTTTCAGCAGCCATGACACTATCTCTGATCAACAGTGCCATGCCACAACCTCTTTTACCTCCCACCCTATCCTCTCTGAAGCATCTAAAGCCTGGCACTTGGAATAGCCATTCCTGCCCTTGCACCATCCAAGTCTCTGTAATGGCCACAACATCATAGCTCCAAGTGCTGTTCCACGCTCTAAGCTCAACCGCTTTATTCATAACTAGACAACCGGGTGACCCGTTGGGGCACCTTTTGAAGGAAAGGTACTGCAGTCTGATGTTACCATGATGAACATCACATTTTCTTGAATGCTATTGCTATGGTTTTGCTTTGGAAATTAAAGAAGTAAAGCTCAGTTTATGAAAGAAGAAAGACGCGTAGCAAGACAAATATAGCTCCTCCTCGTTTAACGAAGGACACTTTAGATGACAACATTTCTGCTTGATATTCCACCCTTCAAGAATACGCTTTCATTTATTTTCCCCCGGCTTAAAGCCACATACAGCTGACCATGCTGGAATGGCGGTTTCTCTCGATAAATCAACACATAGTTTGGCCTTGCGTCTTACGTATAGTCATAGTACTGCATGACTGTATCGGGAACTGTATCCGCTGCAGAGGAAAATCTTCCCCTTTTGATAACCTGAGAGTAATTCTTTGGATCATGACAATGCCAGTTTTGAACGCACCAGTGTTTATCTTTGCTACGAAGAGATTGTCGTGCAGTTCCTCCACCATCATTCGCGTTCCATTGCAAAGCCTTGGTGGATCCAATTTCCTCGGAGTAGAATTACAGGGTTGAAGGAGCGGAGAGAGAAACAGAAAGTAAATGACATCTACTGTTACTACTTTGTCCAACCTGCTTGTTATTCCCTCAAAGAACTCTAACAGATTTGTCAGGCAAGATTTCCCTACACAGAAATCATGCTGACTACCATCTGCAGTATCTCACCATAAGTCTGCAGGTACACCGTAGCTTCATTCTTCATCATCAACTCCAATTAACTCACAAAACTTTGAAAGTGATAGATAAGATAGAAGTAGGAAAGTAGTTTCCATTTGTCGGTGAGTCTACAACTACGGGACATTGCCTCAAGATTCAGGGGAGAAGATTTAGGACGGAGATAAGGAGAAACTGTTTTGTCCAGAGAGTGATGATTCTGTGGAATTCTCTGACCGGGGAAACAGTTCAGACTTTTTTACTAAATATATTTAAGATACAGTTAGGTAGGTTTTTACATAGTAGGGGATTTGAGGGTTATAGGGAAAATGCAGTTAGATTAAGCTAAGTTTGCGGATAGATCTTATTGTGTAGCGGGGAAGGCTCGGTGGGCCGGATGGCCTACTTTTGCTCCCATTTCTTGTATTCTTATTATGTTAATAATTTCACAACCACAGAGGTTAGGATAGCTGGCCTATTCTTTTTTTTTTAAATTTTGACTACGTACCTTCTTAAAGAGTGGAGAGAAATTTGCACCCACATGGACACATCATCCACTCTCATACCTCTGCTATTCATTTTATTGCATTGCGACGCAGAACCTGTGAGTAATGCTTCTCCATGTCAAATTGCAACACACAATTTAAGATATCCTTTCCCACAACCGGTTGCAGCTGACAGGATCGTGGAACAAAAACTGTTATGATGATACGAGTGGGGTAATATTAAAGGAAGGAAAACTGCAGGAATCTAGGCATACTTATCGCGAAAGACATGACACAGTATCGGGCTTCATGTTACAGACGTGACTGAATACTGCGATCAAATCTATTGCAGCTGTCAGCTTTCTGGTATCAAGTTATTGGTAATGTAAAACGCACAATGAACTTCATCGGGGGAAATTTATTGTTAGGCGAAGCAGCTCAAGTGCTTGCCAGTACCTGAATAATGTTTCTCATCGACGAGTTAGAATAACCAATTATATTAATGCTTGAGGCTTCCAGTTTTCGTTTCTGGAAAGGTTATTTCTAATTTCTCCCAAATCTCTGCAGCTACCTCCTTCAGAACACTACTGTTCAATTCCATAGTGAGACAAATATCGTTCGCCACGTTGTCCCACATTATTAACTCTTTAGCACAATTTTTCACTGATAGGGTATCCACTCTCCACACTCTTTACATATCTGTAACGCCCTCGTTAAGATTTCAACTGCTATGCTGTAGGCGTATCATTTTAGCAGTTCTGTTAAAACAAAGTTTCTTCTGTTTTCAGCCTCTTTGTGATTTAGCTAAAATAGGGGGTCTTTTATTCAACTTAGGGTTTTTGTGTCTGCCAATCAGGATGATGGAATTGGGAGAAGTTTCCAGAGAACGTCTGTAGGAGAGGATATTGAGACGGCCACTGGTGTAGGTCGCTCGAGGTTTCTTTTTTGCAGGGGCTGGGAAAACACAAGAGGGATAAAGGCTAAGGATGCTGTCCTGTTACACAAGGTGCTTCGCGCGGATGAATGGTTTCAAGGCGGAATAACCAATACTTCCGTGCGGGAGCCCATTTGTTTGAGATGGAGTTTCATGAAAAAAAAAACACATTTCGAAAAGAGTTTCAAATAAGTACCGTGAAAAGTTCGTTTGAACTGCCAACTTTTCAGTTTTCGAATTCTTAGATTTTCATTCTTTGTACTTATCCCTATTTTTGTCTTCTACTCTTAAATAAGAAAATCTGATTCACAAGTAAAAGCGCTCAATGGAATTGATAAATAGTTCTGGATGTTGATGAATACGTTTTCAAGGCACGGTATAGGAGAGTCCGTATAGTTCGGCCGTCGATTAATCATGGCAGCCGCTTAGGTGGAACACCTTTTATGACAAAAACAGATTTTAAAAATAATTGAGATTTCCTTTGTTTATTTGGGACTCTGCCACTGTTACTTGGGACAGGAGAGTTTTGTCAAATAGATTCTAGTTAGCGTCAGTCTCGTGCTGCTTTGCTCATTAACCTGAATTTGCATTTTGCAGGCAGTAAAGCAACTGAAATGGGAGGAGTATACGCCTGCATTAAATCCCAGCCTGGAGGCTTGTCGGATGCTGAAGCTGATCATGCCACAAAGTCGAGTGACAGTGAACTAACACATGATCTGGATCCTGATCAATTCCAGGGAGATCCACAGGCAGGAGCCACTTCTCGTGAAGAGATTGCTTTTGACAGAACTATTTCGCAACCGTCTGGAAACTTTGAACATGGAGCAGGTCAGTAGGTTGCAAATAGTGGCAAATGAGCTATTGAGTACCTTGTCAAAGATAAGTCTCTGACTAATGCTTCAATTGGTGAGAAAATAGAATACTGTGTGAGCCTATTAATCAGAGGATCAATCATCTGCAGAACCATCTGTTACTAAATTTAGCGGGTGCTACATTTATACCATGCAATGCATTTCTTCCTCCCTTCACTCTTTCATACAGCACGGTCCAACAGGTTTGTGCCAGGATGTACGAGTGACTAATTAACATCCTGGACCAAAAATATTTGGTATCTGGGAGGAGACTGGAAACCCATGTCGTTACGGGAAGAAAGAACTGAGTCCTCCAGAGCAGCCGGATTCGAACGCAGGTCACTGGCGCGATAAAACTTTATGCTCTCCGCTATGCCACCATGCCACCCAAAAGTAAAATCCTAACCTATCCGAACTTTCCATGTAACTCAAAACCTCAAGTCCAGGCAACAGCCTTTTAAATTTCCTCTGCACTCTTTCAATCATATGGATATCTGTCCGGTAGGTAGGTGAACAGAACTGCACACACTGTTCCCAATTAGGATTCGCCATGGATTTCCAGCGACATTCAGAACGTGGTGTGCAATTTCATGCAGACCGGGGGCCTAACGCCGGAATAAAAGACAACTTCAAAATATGCTTCAATGTGCCTGCACATCATCACTGGGTAACTGTAATCTGCCCTTTTTATTTCTGTTTTTTTAATCGTCTTTTTTTCCTGCTAAATGTTGGATAAAGCTAAAATTTGTATATTTTCTTTCTTGTAATTATATGCATTGTACGATCTTTTTTGTTTGCCGACGGCTAATTGCATAGAGAGGTATTTACACAATATTCAAACAGATCGCTGTTCGGGTGGGCGAGACAGCCCAAACTCCTTGTTAGGTAGGACCCAAGTCACATCTATCTAGACCTACAGAAGTCGAGTTTCCCGTAGCTGAAGGCAGAGATTTTAAGTACAAGTTGCGCTCGTTTCTGTGGAGTGATGGGAAGATATGATATGATACGTGGAATGAAGTTATCAGCAGTTGAATGGAAGTCCTGAAGTCAGAAAATCTATTGGTCCGGTCAGTCCATTACCTACAACCTCTGGAAGATACATTTGGCACTACTGAAAGCGCAGCCAATTTTAGGATGAATCTTAAGCACATTTTCTAGGAGGAAGGAGAGAGGTCGTCTTGCTATATTTTGAGGTTGGAGAAGCTGCTGCACTAATTCTGCCACAAAGGGGGCATTCAACACTCGAGAGAAATTGCTTGAGGATGGAGCAAGATGTGAAGGGCGTGTTGTCACATCACGTGATCGCTCTACATATTTGAATGACCCACAAGAAGCGCCCTCCTCCATCTTTGACCGAGTTAACAGAGACGTTAGAGAGGAGTAAAACGCATTGGAGGAGCGGGAAGCCTCCGTCAGCTGGGCACATTCCTCTGTTGCTGAAGTGACCCCTGATGCCACACAAGCAGGGGTTTTTCACGATGTGAAAGATCTGAGGGCCGAGGTATTTCGGATGATATCGGTTTGTGCTGCCACCAGGCATGACAAGACCAATAAGAAGCGGGGCCACTGGTGACGTAAAAACGACAGGTTCTACTGAACGTGGATCCTTGACCAGGAAAGTAACCGTTATTTTCCGTAACAGGTGTGGAGAACATGGACTTTTCAAGCGGGAGTGTGAAGGACAGGAAAATCTTCGGTAAGAAAATCAGCAGTTAATCAAACAGCGAAAAAAAGAGGTAAAACTACAGGGGGACAGTAAAGGAACGGGCTGACATTTCGGGGAGGATGCATTCTTATCATTGTGTACAAACACTACTCTTGAAGGTTTAGCGGGACCAAGCTCTGCTGTCTCCATCCGGAATGAAGGTGTTTCTGCTGGAGCCATACATGACCTAAGTTCGCAAATTAGTTTGCTTTATTAATCCTTTAAAAACCGGTATTGAATACATTTACTATTTACCCCACTCAGTGATCTTCAGATTAGCAGACTTAGTACTGATGCGTACACATACAATAGTGACATGGCGTTGCCGATGGAGCTTACGGAAGCAGTTGTTGGAAACATCAGCACCATTTACAAATGAATTGGAGGTCCTGACATTGCGAAATTCCTTTGAAAATTCTGTTGTTGATGATGGTATGCTTAATTTCAAATTCATGACGACACGACTATTTTTGATGGTGGGTGGGAGGAGATTGTAACGCCCTGGTTAAGATTTTTACTGCTTTGCTGTGGATATTTCATTTCAGCGGTCCTGCAAGAGCAGTCTGTTCTGCTTTCAGCCTCTTTGCGGTTGTGCTGAGATGAAGGGCTTTGTTGTTCAGCTTTGCAATACTGCGTCAGCCAATCATGATGGTGGAATTGGGAGAAGATTGTAGAGAACGCTGGGCGGTGATGGATTTTGTGACCTACTCTGGTGTGTATTGAGCTCTATTCGGTGGGAGCTGAGAGAAGACAGAAGGGAAGATGGCTGAGGATGCCGTCCCAGTTGTACAAGCTGCTTAGTGCAGATGAATGCCTCCAAGGAGGAAGGACCAGGGCTCCCGTGTGGGAGTCCGTTTCTTCGAGTTGGATTTTGAGCGACAGTCTGAAATCGTTGTGTACTTTCCCGCAGTTCTAGGGTCCAGCGCGTGAATTAAAGGCAGCTTTAAGATAGGCTCCAAGTTATGTGCACATTTTCACTCGGTTAACAGTAATAGACACTGTTTCTTGTCCCTTTTTTCCTACGAACTATTCGATAGAGCTGGCATTTGTAAATGTACTTTCTTCCTAATTCTATGCAGTCGACGATCTTACCGACGATTAATTACATGGGGGAAGTAGTTAAACAGTATTTCCACAGATAGGGTTTGCTGGGACCCAAGACCTGTCTACCCTAGCCTTATTGAGCTTTGAAAGGTGATATTCTCACCGCTGTGTCTGGTGCCTGGTATTAGACTGCTAACAACCGTATCCTTACAGACGAATGGTGAAAATAGGTTTCATATCCGAACAAAAATCTTTTGGTATCATTTTTATATTATTAATCATAGGTCAGAGTGTTATATGATAGATTTGATTTCTTTGTGGCGAAAATTTTGGATGATAAAGTGAAAGAGCAGGTAGAGCTGAGAAGGTGGCAATTTGCAATAAGATCATCAGACCATAATACAAAGAAGCAGAATAAGGCCATCTGGCCCATTAACTCAGTTCCAACATTCAATCATGGCTGATCCTTTTTTCCCTCCTCAACCCCAGGTCTCGGGATTCTTCCTGTAAACTTGATACCATGTCCAATCAAAAACCTATCTATCTTTGTCTTAAATTAACCGAAAGACCTGGCCTCCACAGCTACATACAACAACAAATGCCACAAATTCACCACCCATTTGCTAACGAAATTTATCCACTTCTCTGTTTCGAAAGGGCGCCCCTCTATCCCGAGGCTGTGCCCTCTCTTACCATGGGAAACATCCTTTCCACATCTACTCATTCGAGGCTTTTCAATATTCGAAATGTTTCAATGAGTTCCTACTTCATCCTTCTGAACTCCAGAGAGTGCAGAGCCAGAGCCATCAAAGGCTCTTCACTTTCGTTCCGGGGATCATCTTTGTAAACCTCCTCTGGAACCTCTCCAATGCCAGCACATCTTTTCTGGGATGAAGGACCCAAATGTGTTAACAGTACTCAAGGTGAGGCCTGACCAGTGCCTGATAAAGCCTCAGCATCATATCCTTGCTCTTGTATTCAAGGCCTCGTGAAATGAATGCTAACATGGCATTTCTCTTTCTCACCACCGTGTCGACCTGAACGTTAGCCTTTAGGGTGTTCTGCACAAGGCCTCCCAAGTCTCAGATTTTTGGATTATTCCCCCTTTAGAAAATAGTCAGCACATTTATGTCTATTACCAACGTACATGACCATGCATTTTCCAATATTCTATTTCATTTGCCACTTTCTTGCCAATTCTCCTAATCTGACTACGTCCTTCTGAATCCTACCTGTTTCCTCAACATACCTGGCCCTGCACCAATCTTCCTATCATCTGCGCACTTGGCAACAAAACCATCATCTAAATCATTTATATACAGTTTTAAAAGAAGTTTTCCCAACACCGACCCCTGCGAAACATCAGTAGTTACTGGCAGCTAGCAGAAAAAGGTACTTATATTCCCACTCATTGCCTCCAACCAAACTAGGTTAGTCCCTATCCTGCAATGCCATGGGCTCTTAACTTGGTAGGCAGCCTCATGTGTGACACTTTGTCAAAGGCTTTCTGAAAGTCCAAATATACAACATCCACTGCATCTTCTTTATGAAAGCTACTAGTAAACTCCTGTAAGAATTCCAACAGGATCGTCAGGCCGCATTTTCCCTGAAGGAAACAATGCTGACTTAATACTATCTTCCCCTGTGTCACTAAATACTCCATCAGCTCATCCTTGACAATTAACTCTAACGTATTTCCAACCACTGAGGCCAGGATAACTGGTTTATAATTTCCTTCTTGCTGCCTTCCTCCTTTCATAAAGAGTGAAGTGTCATTTGCAATTTTCCAGTCCTTTGGCACCACCATGCCAGAGTCCAATGATTTTTGAAAGACGATCTCTAATGCTACCACAATTTCTAGTGCTACCTCTTTCAGGACATTAGAGTGCAGTTCACTAGTGACTTGTGTACCTTTAGATCTTTCAGCATTTTGAACAACTTCTCTCTTGTAATAGTAACTGTACCCACTTCTCTTCCTTCACACGCTACAACATCAGGCATACTGCTAGTGTCTTCCATAGTGAAGGCTGATGCAAAATACTCATTTAGTTCATCCGCAATTTCCTTGGCCCCCGTTATTATTTCTCTTGCCTCATTTTCTACCTCTCTCATACCACTGTAATTCCCCTTACTCCACTGAAATACTGCTCCTCCGACTTTAGTTTCTCCCTATCAAATTTCAGGTTAAACTCAATCATATTGTGATCACTGGTTTCTAAGGGCTCTTTTACTTTAAGCTCCCTAATCTAATATGGTTCATTATGTATCACCCAATACAGTATAGCCGATCCCTTATTAGTCTCAAACTGTTCTGAAGAGCTTTCTCCGAGGCATTCAACAAACTCATTCTCTTTAGATCATTTTATTGTTATACTCCGTACAGTGAGATACCCCTTGTGTACTGCATTTGCTACCCTTTTTGATTCTGCATCCCTAATGTACTGATACTCAATCTATTGGCTAAAACTACGTCCCATCACCTGCCAGCCCTTCCTGACAGTCTGACGGCTTGCTATCTTTCCTTTTTACCCTCCGTCTTATCCTGAGACCATTCACCCAGGCTCCTACGATGCCAAATTAGTTTAAATCCTCCCCAACAGCTCTAAGAAATTTGTCCGCGAGAATATTCAGGTGCAACTTATCACTTTTGAACAGGTCATACTTCTCCGAGAGGAGATCCCAATTATCCAAGATTCTGAAGCCCTTCCGCCGGACCAATTTCTCAGCCGCGCATTTATCTGCCAAATCATCCTGTCTTTACCCTCAATGGCACGTGGCACAGGCGGCTATCCAGAAATTATTACCCAGGAGGTTCTGCTGCCCATCCTTCTACCTAGTTTTCAAAAAGCTCGTTTCAGGACCTCTTTGTTTTTCCTTCCAAGACATCTGGCTGATCTCCCTCCCTCTCCAAAATGTTGTGGGTATGATCTCAGACGTCCCTGACCTTGGCACTGGTAGGCAACATATGATCCGGATGTCCCGTTGACGTCCACAGAATCTCCCGTCTGTACCACTCACTATTGAGACCCCTATCACTGCCGCTTTCTTCAACTCTCGCTTTCCCTTCTGCACCACGGACCCATACTTAGTTCCTGTAATCTGGTCGCTGTGATATGCCCCCGGGAGGTCATCCCCCACAAAAATATTCAAAGCGGCATACTTTTTTTTGAGGGGAATGACCTCTGCTGTATTCTGCTCTAACTGCCTTTTTACATTTCAGTTCCTCCTCACAGTCACCCAGCTACTCGCGTCTTACCATCTTGGGGTGTCGGGGTGATTGTTTCCCTGTAAACTCGGATCAATCATCTCCCACTCGAATGTCATCCAGGTGCTGCTACCGGATGCATTTCACGGAGATGCACGCATAAAGAACACACGACCGCCATTTACTATACCAGGCACAGTAAGAGATAAACAACAACAAAAAAAGAAAATCTGCAGAAACGTACCCAGAGCCAACTCCACTTCCGAGCTGAAGCCTTTGAGTCAAAGTCTGACGCTTCTACTCTCGCCACAAACCTACTCCCAACAAGCGCCGCCCCGCCTATCCCTTCTATACATTTATTTAGTTTGCAGTGCTCTGCTCCCGCCGCTGATAGGGCCTCTTCAATGGTGAAACGCCCGCGAAACTCTCCCTTTAAATAAGCGTAGCCAACCTGTGAGAAACGTCTTCCCAGTGCCTTGCTCCTACCTTTGTTAGCGCCTCTGCAATGGTCAAACGCCTGCGAAGCTCTCAGAGAGACGGTAGGTACAATTAATTCGGGCAAATATGAGAGGTTGCTCTTTGGGAGGTCACGTTCGCGAGTGATATGCACAGTGAATGCTGGGAACGTTAAGAAGATTGATGTACGGACGTCTGTTGTGATGGATGTGCAAATCTAAGAGTGCTAGCTAAGAGTTGAGGTGTGAGAATGTATTTTTGAAAGTGGTGCTGTAACTGGATGCAGTTTGGTTAAGAGACTATCTCAGTATTGTGCACAAATCTTGTAGCCACATCACGAGAATGATGTGAAGGTTCTGGCGAGGGTGCAGATGAGTTTCACCACGATTACAGAATATACTCGGATCCGGGAGAGGATTGTTTTCTCTGGAGCCTCGATCAAAGAGAATTCATACATTTATGAGAGGCATAGCACAGTTCGGTAGTCTGTGACTCGGGGCAAATATCAAACACTAGAGTGAATAGGTTTAAGATTAGAGGGTAAAGTTTAAAAGGGATTTAGGATGCATGTTTTCCACAGAGAGTGATCGGTGTCTGGAATGAGCTACCGAGGGAGGGACTGGAAACAGATACTCAGCAGCATCTGAGAGGCGTTTGAACTCATGAGTAGGCCGGGAACGAAGGGATATTCACCATGTTCCAGAAGATGGGATTGGTTTAAATTGGCATCGTGTCCGCATACGCATGGTACACTCTACTATTTTATGTTCTATGACTGACTACAGATCTGAACTCCGCTATCTCCGCCTTCCTGTCAAGTTGTGAGGATCAACAACTGTTGCGGTTGACGAGATTCTACAAGGAGCGACTGGAGCAGGCGATTGAGGAGGGTGTGGAGGGAGTCGGCTTCATGTTAATGGACGAGGATCACTTCACCGGGCCAGGGTATCACGTAAGTGGTTGGAACATAGACTGAGTGTAGATGCTACTGAATCAAGCACAGACCGACAGAACCGGTGTAACGGCACCTCTGGGTTATGAACATCCTGACATGCTTGTGGTCAACATCATGAAAACGTTTTCCTATGTTGAAGCCCTGAACCTTTATTCACCAATACAATCCTCT